>NW_006399819.1:12149623-12162103 GCF_000299155.1 Elephantulus edwardii | reverse complement strand
TATTGCGGCTTTGTTCACAGTAGCAAGAAGTTGGAAACAACCCAAGTGCCCATCAACAAACGAATGGATAGAGAAGCTGTGGTATAGTCACACAATGGAATACTATGCTGCATTGAAAAACAAGAAATTCATGCAATATTATTCAAAATGGGTGACACTGGAGGACATTATGCTGAGTGAAATATCTTAGTCACAAAGGACAAATACTGCATGGTGCCACTGTTTTAGAATGGGACTGACAACCGGGTTGGAGTAGACTGAGAAAAACTGGGTAAATTATATATACTGCATTGAAACAGATGAGGGAGAGAACAATTTAAAAGCGATATATGATAGGGTATTATGGTTATCACAAGAGTCTAGAATTAAGGTTGCATAATGGAGTATACTTGGGCCGGTGGGAGGGGTGCAGGGGTATCGTATACCAATGGAGAAATTTTTCTTTTACTTTTCAAGGAGAGGAGTGAACTGGGGGTGCAGGGAGGGAGGACTGGGCAGGGAGAAAAGTGCAACAATGAATGAATGGAAATCCAGAATCTCTGTAAACGTTCATTAAAATTAATAAAATAAAATTTTTTTAAAAATGTAAAACCAAAAAAAAACCCCAAAAACAAAAACAAAAAAATGGTCCTTTAAAAGTACATAAAACAATCAGAAGTTAGAGAGAAATGAATCTATGTGGAAATTACTGAACAATATCATTAGTATAATGTGCAAGTAAAACTGCAAGGCACCAAGAGATGGATCCTGGCTGAAAGCTGAGAATATCAGATAAATGTCTATTTGTGTTTTATTAACCATGTAAAAGAATTTGTGTGGAACATAACAAATTATGATTAACACTGAGAAGAGCAGGAGTCCCAAAAGACTTAATTTTGTTCATATAAAATCTATACCTAGTCCAAGAAGCTATTGTAAGAACAGAGCAAGGGAATATTGTAAGCCTTAAAATCAATAAAAGACGTGTGTCAGGGCTGTATCCTTTCTCCAAACTATTCAATTTGTATGCTGAGAAATTAATTAGACAAGCTAGACTTTATGAAGAAGAATGAAGCATCAGGATTGGAGGAACACGCAACACAACCTGTATTATTACAGATGGTACAACCTTGCTTGCTGAAGGGGGTCTTGAAACCTTTGTTGCAAAGAGTAAGATGGGTTACATCTCAACTATCAAGGAAATCCTCACTACTGGGCTGACAGGCAACATTATGATAGAGATAAGATTGAAATTGTCAACAATTTCAATTACTTGGGTCCATAATCAACACCCTTGGTACAAGTAGACAAGAAACCAAAAGCCATATTGCACTAGGTAAGTTTGCTATCAAGGACCTCTCCAAAGTTAAGGGACAATGATGTCAATTCAAAGACTGAGGTGCTTCTGAATCAAGCCATGGTCTTTTCAATCACTTGCTATACATCAGAGTTTTGGACAATGAGTAGAGATGACAGAAGAATCGGTGTCTTTGAGTTGGGTTTGAAGAGTACTTAATGTCCCACGGACTTCCAAAAGACCACATATAATTTGGAGAAAGTGTAACCAGCATGCTTCTTAGATGCAAGGATGGAAAACCCTCTCTCATATACTTTGGGCATGTAAGGCGGAGCTAGTCCTTGGAGAAGGGCATCATGCTTGTAAAGATGGAGGGTCAGCAAAAGACAGGAAGAGCCTCAATGAGATGGACTGACAGTGATTGTAGCGATCAAGTGTGTCAGAGTATTTATTGTTCACAGGGTCTCTATGAGTTGTATTTGACTCAATAGCACCTTGAGCCAAAAACCCCAACATTTTTAATAAGATAAATAGCTCACTATTTATTCAAATAAATAATAAAGTTTAATTTTTGATAGTATTTATGTTTGTTAAGAGGTAATTACAGGTCAGTTTCTTATTATGATTAAATTATATAGCTCTGAACAACTAGAAAATAAAACAAGAGGTATAAAATAAGAGTTCTCATATATTGCATAACGTAAGCACAATCATCTGGTCCCTTAAAAATGGAAACAAAAGAAATGGCTACTTTAATTATCCAAAGCGTATTGCATGGAAGTCATTTCCTAATCACATCCCAAGGAAGAAGATCCAAATAAAGTCCAACAGTTTTGCTGGATTGAGAGGACACAAATTCTAAATCAGGGAGATTTGCTGGTGCTGCTGTCGGATGGAAGCAGGCTTTCCAGGCCTTCCTTCCATAAACTGCTGGGTGGATTTGAACTGCCAACCAACAGAAGCATAAACTATTTGTGCCACTTATTATCACTGTTAGGTGCCATCAAGAGGGTTCTCACTCACGGCAGCCTTATATACAACAGAAGAAAACTGCCAGATCCTACACCATCCTCACAACCTCTGCTGTGTTTAAGTCCACTGTTCCAGTTAATTGGTCAATCTGTTGCATTGACAGTCTTCCTCTTTTTATTAATTTTCTACTTGTTCAAAAACTGATGTCCTACCTCCGAGACTGGTTCCTCCTAGTAACATGCCTAAAGTATGTCTCCAAACAGCCCTCTGGCTATAATTCTTCCAAGAGAGATCTATTTGTTCTTTTGGCAATCTCCAGTACATTAAGTATTCTTCACCAACTCAATTCAAAGGTATCAATTCTTGAATTGTTCTTAATCGTCTCTCAATTTTCACATGTATTTGAAACAAGTGAAAATAGCACAGCTTAGGTTAGGAGCACATTATTCTTTCAACTGACATTGTTCCTCGTTAGCACTTTAAAGAGGCAGTAGACTGTGACACCAAGATGAACAAAATTAAGTTTAGCGAGCAAATCTCAACAAAGTCAAAAGGCTTGAGATAACAGATGTGTTCTCTGACCACAGTGGAAATAAACTAGAATCCAGTAACAGAAAGGAAAATAAGAAAATTCCAAAAATATTCAGAAATTAAGCAACATACTTTATAGCTTAAAGAAGTCACAAGGAAATTTAAAATATATTTTTTAATTTAATTTTATACCAATTAATTTATAAAGTTCATATACATTATTTTCCATATGTCATTTAAATATGTGTGGGTTGCAAATAAAACAATACTTAAAAAAATATGTGAAGGCTTAAATGCTTGTATTGGAATAGAAAAAAATTACTAATCCTAAAATTCTATTTTAATAAATTAGAGAAAAAGAAAACAAAACTTAAAGCAAGTAGAGGGAAGAAAAGAAAATATAGTTAATGAAGGGCAGTGGAGGCAAATGGCTTCTTTGAAAGTTCAATAAATATAAACATGGTGCTGGCAAAACTGCACTGCTACCTGCAGAAAGCTGAAACAGGATCCACACCTCACACCACACACAAAAAAATCACCTCAAGGTGGATCAGAGACTTGGGAAGAAAGCCCAAAATCATAAAGTTCATAAGAGACAAACTGGGATCAAGCTTAGAAGGCATAGTCTACAGTATATAGAAGCTATCAAATACAGCCAGAAATGTACAATCTGAGGATAAAATCGATGACTTGGACCTTCTAAAGATTAAATCCCTGTGTTCATCAAAAACTTTCTCCAACAGGGTAAAAGAAAACCTACTGACTGAGAACAGACATTTGGCAATACCATCTCAGACTTTCATAATGAAAAGTCTCTTGAAAAAGTCTGATAACACAATTACAAAATGGGCAAAAGACATGGAAAGAATTTTCACAGAAGAAGATATTGGAATGGCAAACAGACACATGAGGAAATGCTCCAAATCACTGGCAACAAGAGAGGCACAAGTCAAAATCACAATGAAATACCATCTCACTCTAGAAGCAGTAGCAGTTTAAAAGGGCAGCAAGTAATAAATGTGGAGAGGATGTGGCGAGAAAGGAACTTTTATACATTGTTGGTGGGACTGTAAAATGGTACAACCACTCTCAAAGGCTGTTTGGGACTTCCTCAAAAAGTGACCACAAAAACTCCTTATGACCCAGGTATTCCACTACTTGGAATATACCCTAAGAAGATGAGAAATGAGGCTTAAACAGAAATTTGTACACCAATGTTCATAGCAGCATTATTCACCATTGGAAGAACATGGAAATGGCCCAGATGTCCAACCACAAACAAATGGACTGAGAATCTTGGTACATTCATACAACAGAATACTAGGCAACACACAGGAGCAATGATTTTGTAAATTACTACCTAACTTGGGAGGGACTGGAGAGCATTTTGCTGAGTTAACAAACTCAGTCCCACAAGGATAAATACCGTACAAAACCATTATTGTAGAATGAAGATGAGAACCCAAGGTGGGGTTGGGGTGGGAGGTGGAAACAGAGGGGTAAGGATGGGGGAGGAGGTTGCACAATTTGATGGGTGGGTGGGGTGAAGGAAATGGGAAGGATCTTTTATGAAAAACAATGTATTCAAACTTTGCAAATAAATCAGAGTAAATATTCAAGTCATTGTTTTATGCAAATTTGAAAGTAAGGAAAGACTCACTATAGAAGTACAAAGTGATTTACTGCCTGCCTGGATAGATGATAAGAGAGATATGTACCATTAATGACACTGAAAGAGAGTCAAACAGAAATTAAGCAAAAGTTTCCTCTTCAGGTAATAATGATCAAACACATCTCATATGCCATGACTTTTTTAAGAATTTTAAGCTTGTTAATATACTGAGTTTTAGGTAGATAAAATTATTGCCGACTAGTAAGGATATTAGTAACGAGAACAAAAATCACACTGCCAACCCAAAGATGGGCAGTTTGAGGCCACCAGCAGCTTCACAAGAGAAAGATAGGTAATTTCCTCCCGTGCAATTAACAGCCCCAGAAAACCCAGCATCAGTTCTGACGCTGACAGTAATGATTTTGAGTTTTGAGTCATAATCATGATTAGAATTTATGGAATGCTGAATGAAAGCTGAACAGTGAGGCCTTCATATTTGCCTGGTCTGATCCTTTTAAAAGTACTGTGATATAGTAATTATTATTTGTGATTATTATGTGCTGTTGAGTCAACTACAACTCATAATGTTCCTATGAATAATAGCTCTATTTTCTGCCCTATCTCTAGCTATTCTCATTGTCTCCAATACACCTGTCCCCCTTACCACAGTCATTGTGTCGATCCATCTCATCCACAGTCTTACTTTCCTGTGATGACCCCTCCACCTTTTCATGATGTCCTTCTCCCCGAACCGATCCCTCCTGGCAACATGCCAAAAGTATGTAAGAAGGAGCTTCAAAATACTTGCCTCCAAGGAGCAACCTGGTTTCACCCTCTCTGGGAGAGACCTTTTGTTCTGTTGGCAGTCTACGATATGTTTAATAATAGTTGTTGTTGTAGTTATGTGCTATTTAGTCACCTAAGACTCATAGTGACTCTACGTACAACAGCCCTAAACCCTGCTATCCTGTGCCAATCTTATTGTCTCTGACACACCTCCCCCATTGTCCCAGACACTGAATCAATCCATCTCATTGAGGGTCTTTCTCTCCTGCCCTATCCCTCCACTCTCCCATAATATCCCCCTCCAAGGACTAGTCCCTCCTTGAAACATGCCCAGAGTACGTCAGATGGAGCTTTAGAATCCTTGTATTATTTTAAATATGACAAAGTTTATTAACTTGACTAGTCACATACTAAAAGCTTGAAAAAGTGGTTTTATTAGGACTTAAATTTGGTTTAGATTGATTCCGGAGTTTGTATGGATTTGTCCTTCTTCCAGGCAACACCCTTAACCTCACAGATGTTATGAAATAACTAAATAACCAAAGTCTAGTAAGCTTTTGAGATTACACTGGACATAGCTCATGTTATGATTCTGAGATGGAGCTGTGGAAAAAATGTTTGGTATATAAATGAGGGAAGTGTTAAGAGGTTATGAAGACTAGTGCTCAGGGATGCTGGCTCTTTTATTGGAGTGCTGTAATCCTGGATTTAGGACCATGTAGCAATTACAGCCTACAGGAACGTATTTTTTTAAACACTCCGCTTTACAATAGCACAATTGTCTAGAGTGACAAAATCTTTGTAATCACATACCATTTTGATTATTTAAAGTAAGAAGTATTTCCATATAGTCACTAGTTTTTATGTCTACAAATAAATTATTCTTGAAAACTACCAGTATTTACTTAAAAAAATCCTTATAACATTTACTTCCAGAGAGAATAAAATACCTAAGTGTCTATTAACAGATAGAAAGTATTTCATCATTTTCAGCATCGTTAATGTGCACAAATTGAATGTCTATGCAAGACTGAAACATGTTTTCCTGTTAGGTTGACAGATGCTTTCAAGTTCAGAAATTCTATCTTAAAGCTAGTAGAACCTCTTTGCACTGTATCCTTGGTTTTGTATCCTTCTAGTTTTTCATCAATAATGAATTCAATAAATATATCCTAAATATACAAGTCACTTGGGCTTAAAGGAGCTTTTTATCCCAAAAGTAGTAATATGAAATAACATGGACTATTTTCTATTTCTATTTTTAGGTCATGAACAACACATGTTTAATTAAATTTGTACAGAAAAGATAGGCAAAAGTACTGACAAGATCCTTGGCACTTACACTGTAGTGGGAAGTAGAAAAGTCCTTACTTTCTGAAATAAAGGTTAAGGAGTTCTTCTGACAGCCCACAGTGTACTCAATATTCTTTGTCAATTTCACAATTCAAATGCATCAACTCTTCTTTTTTTATTGTTAAGTTTTTCCATCCAGATGAAGTAACTAAAAGACCATATCTTGGGTCAAGTGTCCTTTGTCACCAAAGTGTTCTCGTTGCTTTGCGAGATTTTAAAGAGATCTTTTGCAATAGATTTGTCCAATGTAACATGTTATTTAATATTTCTAGGCATTTCTTGCTAATTTAAATAGAATGAAGTTTGTGTAACTCCAATTTCTTCCTCACTTAACATAATTTAGTTTGTTGTTGTTGTTGATTGCCTTTGAGTTGCGCACGATTCATAGCGACCTTATATACAAAAGGCCTTAAGCCTTTCTATAGCTATCAACATTTGTTAATGTTCATAGAGTTTCTGGAGGCATGTTGTTTAGGAAATGGATGCCACTCTTGCTTCCAAATAACTTTGTTATTTTGTTATTTTCCTTTTCTTCCCATTAACATATGTGGTGAAGTCAAAATAGCTTTATTAACTTCTGGCTTTGACTTTCACTACATGGCTGCCTAGAAGTATGCTGATGACGTGAATAGTGTGTCTCTGAAACAGGAACCTGCAAATATCCTACTAATGATAGGATTGATGGGTCTTTTCATCCCACTAGGATTAAATCAAGCAGGTTTTGTAGCAGAAAAGCCAGGGAACCTCATTTCCAAAAAGAACCAGAGACTAATGTTCCCAAAAAGATTAAATTAGTGTTTACTTTCGTCACAAATCTTTTTAAGTTGCCTTCACTTTCATTAAGTAAGCTGTGCTATCTACACATTGGAGTTCAATGAGTCTTCCTTCCAGCCTGATATCCTCTTCATATACTTCAGTTTTATCAGAAAATTTTCTCACTTAGAGATCAAATAAGTCAGATAAAAGGGTAGAGTCCAATTTTAAATCATACCATAAATCTCTGTTCTGTTCAAATAACTGCCTCTTGATCCGTGTATTTGAGCTGCAAGAATCTGTAAGCTTGAAATACTGCCTGTTGCTAAAATGTTGAATGTACCATGGACTGCCAAGAAAACAGATTCATCTTGGAGAGGGTTAAACCAGGCTGGTCCTTGGAGGCAAGGATTCTGGGGCTACGTCTGGCATACTTTGGACATGTTGTAAGGAGGGACAGGTCCTTGGAGAGGGACATCATGCTTGGGAGAGTGGAGGGACAGCGCAGGAGGGGAAGATCCTCTATGAGGTGGATTGATTCAATGACTGGTGTAATCGGGATGGGTGTGTCAGAGACAGTGTGATTGGCACAGGATAGAGCAGGGTTTAGGGCTGTTGTACACAGGGCCACTATGAGTCGCAAGTGACTCGATGGCACGTAACAACAACAATAATGCTGAAAGCTATGTTACTGGTATTTCAAATACAAGCTAGGTCAGCCATGATGAACAGGACAGACTATGAAAAGATACCAAGAATTTGTTTCAGATAAATTGGCCAATGAAAATCTTATGGATTACAACACACATGTTTAATGTAGTCCTGAAAGATAAGCCCCTTAGGGTAGAAGAGACCCAAATGCAACTGAGAGCAAGAGTTCTCTCCCCAGTGAGACAATCTGAGGCATATAAATGTTGCAAAGTAACAAAATAATTGAATCGTACTGTATAAGAGAGAAAGGCAGTTTCTGTCCCTGTGATTTACAGTCTCTAAAAACCTGGTGGAGAGTCAGCTAGGAGTTGGTCCTGACTCAACAACAATGAATTTGCTTTTATTAAAAGATCTTGCTTTTATCATAATAACAGTCTTCCTTAAGAGAGAATTTTGGATATCTGGAGAGAGGGGACCCCAAGTAATAATCTTGCAAATGTATATCTTAAAAGAAATAGAAGACGTAGCTACAGTTACAGTTGTTTTAGTGTTTCTAGTACTAAAACAGCAGCTCTAGTGGCAGAGCAGCTGCATGAAAACCATAAGGTTGGTGTTTCCAACCCATCAGTCTCTCTGAGGAGAAAGATGTGGCAATTTACTTCCATAAAAGATAGTGCTGGACACTATATAGGGCAGTTCTAATGCTGTAGGTCAGTCACACTTAAGAGTCACAATCAATTTGATGGCAAAAGATTTTTTAAGCGCTTGAACCAAAATGAAGAGTAGAAAGTACAAGACCATTCTGAATTGCTGTTATGTGCTGCCAAGTCATCTGCAATTCATAGCAACCTTATGTACAACAAGCTCTGAACTGTCCTATCCTGAGCCAAGTCTCACTGACCCTGACACACCTAATCCCACTGCCCCAGTAATCGTGCCAATTCTTCTCATCTAAGGTCTTACTCTCCTACGCTGTTCCTCCACCCTCCCAAGAATGATGTCCTTCTCCAATGACTGGTCACTGCTAGTCATGTGCCCAAAGTATGTCAGATAGAGGTTCAAAACCCTTGCCTCCAAAGAGAAACTTGTTTTCGCCTTCTCCAAGACAGATCTATCTGTTCTCTTGGTGGTCCATGGTATGCTCAGTATTTTTCTCCAGCACCCTAACTCAAAGGCATCAATTTTTCTTGTCATTCTTAGTCATTGTCCAGCTTTGTGAGGCATAGCATTGACTTGTGAAGATCATGGCCTGAATCAAGCACACCTTACTCTCTAGATTGACATCGTTGCCCCTCAGCACTCTGGAGAGGTCCCTGACAGCAAACTTTCCCAGTGCAAACTTGTCTTTTGATTTCCTGCCCGCTGGTGCCATTATTGTTGATTGTGAAGATGAACAAGCTGAAATTGTTAACAACCTCAATGTCTTCTCCATCTATCATGGTGCTTTCAATTGGCCCAGTGGTGTGAATCTTTTCCTTGATGTTGAGCTTCAATCTATATTGAAGGCTACAGTCCTTGACCTCCTGCAGCAAATGCTTCAGGTCCTCCTCAGTTTCAGCAAGCAAGGTTGTAACATTTGCATAATGCAGGTTGTTGATGAGTCTTCCTCTAATCCTGATGTCACATACCTCTGCATAAAGGCCAGCCTCTTGCATAATAGTTTGAAAAGGTACAGAGACAGGACACATCCCTGAATACAGAACGGCTTATGAAAGAATATACTTGCTCTAAAAAATAAGTTGATAACTAAATTTATTTACTTGTCAAGGCTACTAGTTTGCTTTTGACTAGCAAGATTTACTTCAAGACCCTAATTTTTCTTTATAAAAATATCAGAAGTTATTATGTCATAAACTGCCCAATCTCAGCCCTACACTTCTGCCTTAATATAAACCAAACACTGCTATCAAGTTGATGGAAACTTATAGTAATCCTACAGGCTAGTGTTGTGATGATGTTTTTGGTAGGTGCTGCTGAGTCGATTAAGACTCACAGTGATCCTCTGACCAACAGATTTAAACTCTGTCCTAGCCTGTGCCATCCTCACAATCTCTGACAAGCGCAAGCCCATTACTGCTGTCACTGTGTTAAGCCATCTGGTTGATGGTTTTCCTATCTTTTGCTGACCCCTTACCTTTCTAAGCATGATGGTTAAGAAATCGACTCTCCTAGCAACATGGCAAAAGTATGTGAGATGAAGTTTTGTCATTTCTGCCTCTAAGGTGCACTATGGGTGCACAGTCTCTAAGACATATCTGTTGATTTTTGGCAGTCCATGGGATATACAGTACTCTTCTCTAACACCACATCTCAATGGCATCAATTCTTCTTCATTCGTATTCAATGCGCAGCTTTCAGCATCATAGCAAGTGATAAAAAAGACCATGGCCTCGATCAGGCACACGTTAATCCTCAAAGTGACATCAATGCTCATCAATGAATTTGAGAAGACCCTGACTGCAGACTTTCCTAATACAATACATCCTCTGACTGCTGCTACCAAGGGTGTGGATTGTGGATGAAAGATGAAGCTGTTGACAGTTTCAGTGTTCTCACCTTCTACCAGGAAGTTGCCTATCATTGCAGAGGTGAAAATTTTCATTTTCTTGACACTGAGATGCAATTCCCATTCAAGGGTGTGGTCTTTGGTCTTCTGCTGAAAGTGCTTCAAGTCTTGTTCACTTTCAGTAAGCAAGGTTGTGTCATATGCATAACACAGATTATTGATGCCACATACTTCTTTATAGAGTCCAGCTTCTAGAATAATTTATGCAGCATTTAGATTGAATAGATATGGAGAAAGGATACAACCCTGATGCACACCTTCTTAATTTTTAACCATGTAGAGTTTCCTTTCTCTGCTTGCACAGCAGCCTGTTGGTCTAAGTCTAGGTTTCACGTGAGCACTATTAAGCCGAAATAAAGGGAAGAGCTGAAGATTTCAAAGGGCATCTCAAGAAGATAAAGTATTATAACAAAATATTCAGGTATATGTAATTGGAGAATAAGAAGAGAAGAATTTGCTTGACATTTCTCAAGTTGAAGAACTGAAAAACAAATTCAAGCTTCAAGTTCCAATACTGAGAGAGACTACAGGGAAAATCTGGAATGATCTAGGAAGCATCAAAAGAAGATAGAGGGAATAAAGAATCACTGTGCCAAAAAGAATTGGCCAACAATGAAATATTTCAGGAAATACCATACTAAAAGACTGATAATTAAGGGAGAAGTTTAAGCTGCACTAAAGGCATTGTCTATTGATGGTATACCAGTTGACATATTTTAAATAACATCCTTGGACGTGCTAATCAGACTATGCCAAGAAATTTGAGGACAGCTGCCTGGCTGACTGAGTGGAAGAAATTTACACTTATTCTCATTCCCAAGAAAGGTGATCTATATGGAAATTATCTAAAATAATCAAAGTTCATATCATATCATATCATATTGTGGTTTAAGAATGTTAAAAGTTGGTTTATCTGGCCATTGCACTTGGCCCCACTGGTATCCAGCTACCTTAACTGCAGACAGATGGCTTTGCAAATCATCAACAGGTGTGGGGACAATATAGGAGTGTACTTTTCACATTGTGAAAAAGGGCATGGATGGTTATGGAGAAACGCTGGAGAGAGATTGTAGAAAAACTGACAAAGAACCATGGAGATGGAGTCACAGTAAAAGGTTTTGCTTCTGGATGCCTGAAGGAAAAGCTAATTTGTAATTGCTCTGAGTGATGGATAAAGAGTGATGGATGGTTGAGAAAACTACAGGCTTCTTGCATTTGTGCTGCTGAACTGAACTTGGACTTTCACTACCTGAGGAATTGTGCCTTGTTAATCTGACATGGGACACCTGGACTAGACCTGGATTTGCACTGTTTGATAACCTTTGATGTCCCCATTCCTTAACCTGTTGCTGTTATGTGCCATGAAGTCCCAGAGACTCATAATGACCCTATGACCCTATCTTATTGTCTCTGACACACCTATTCCCATTACCCCAATGACTGATCAATCCATCTCATTGAGAGTATTCTTCTCCTGCACTGTCCCTCCACCCTCAAGCATGATGTCCCTCTCCAAGGACTGATTCCACCTTGGCCAAAGTATGTCAGACAAAGCTTCAGAAACCTTGCGTCCAAGGAGCAGCCTGGTCTCACCCTCTCTGGGACAAATGTGTTTATGCTCTTAGCAGTCCATGGTATATTCAGTACTCTTCTCCAACACCACAACTCAAAGGCATCAATCCTCCTTCTATCATCCCCAGCCACTGTCCAGCTTTCCAATGCATAGCAAGTAACTGTAAAATCCATGACCTGTATCAGGTGCACTTTAGTCTCTAGACTGAAGTGTTGTTTTAAGTACTTTGGTGAGGTCTTTGACAGAAGACTTTCCCAATGAAATTAGTCTTTTAATTTCCTGACTGCTGGTACAATGAGTGTTGATTATAGAGCCAAGCAAACTGAAGCTGTTAGGAACCTCAATGTCTTCATCATCTGTCATGATGCTGCCAAGCATCCGAGTGGTGAGAATCGTTGTTTCTTGAT
>NW_006399819.1:12144165-12144786 GCF_000299155.1 Elephantulus edwardii | reverse complement strand
GTGTTCCATTTCTTTGTTAACAATATCCAATTTTCCTACATTCATGGTTTTCATATTCTATGTTCCAATCACTAGTGTGTGCTTTCAGCTGTTCCTCTTGTATGTGTGTCCATATTTGAGGGCTCAGCCTCAGTTGCCATTTCTGCTAGTCAAGAGCTCCCTAACCTACTTCCCTAAAAATATTCTACAACTGTGAGTAAAGTTTGTGAATCTTACAATCAACATTGGACCTGATGATTGGCAGAAAAAGGTGCATGTCTGACTCTGATGCAATTTTGGTACTATGGACATTATTGTAAAAGAGATTGTCCCTTTATGAAGCAGAGAGAAGTCAGACTCGACCTTCCACATGTTGCCACTGCTTCTTTCGCATATATGCAAGCAAAATACTGCTGAAGATAATTTTTAAAAGGCTAAAATAAAATAGTACACACATAGAGAACTGTGAGATGTTCAATTTGGTTTTAGAAGAGGTCATGGCACCAATGATATCACTGCTAATGTCACATGGATCCTGGCTAAAAGCAAAGACTACCAGAAGAAAGTCTATTTGTTCTTTATTGACTATGTGAATGCATTTAATTCCATGTATCATAACAAATTAAAGCTAACACTGAGAAG
>NW_006399819.1:12139125-12142600 GCF_000299155.1 Elephantulus edwardii | reverse complement strand
TGTCATCTGCATAACGCAGATTGTTAATAGATCTTCCACCAATCCTGATGCCACAATTCTCTTCATAGAGCCCAGCCTCCTGGATAATCTGCTCTGCATACATGCTGCTTTTTAAAAATTTCTTTGCAAAAATTTTATCATGATTTGGGTGAAAGTTTACAGTGCAAATTGGTTTGGTTTTCCATTCAGGAATTTAAACAGATTTTGCTAAACAAGATTTTTAAATTTATTCTATTTTTTTAATATACCAGTTTTATCTCCAAGGTAATTAATACCTTGTGAAAATAATATATTATCCATGTTATCTTAAGAATCTTTAATTTAAACTGTGCCAAAAGACATCTTAAATATCTTAAACAATTAGACCTTGTCTCTTTTAGGTAATACTATTAAATCTATACTTTTTTAGAGACAGATGTTGTAGGTAGAAATGAGTATGTTAGACTCTAATTATATTTTTCTTGTGCTAAATATCTTCACTATAAAATTATTAATGTTTGTGTCACAGTAAATTTAAGCAGTTAAATCTACATTTCAGCAGTTAATTTTCTGAATTTTCAGACTTCATGTTTTACTTCTTTGTTGATACGCTACAGTTGGTAATTACTGCCAAAAATAAAACAGTAATTGCAATAGACTGTGATCCTTTGACCATTGCCTACAACTACTACAGAAATAGGAAAGATCTGTTTTGGAGTAATTTCATTCACTAAACCATGTGAAAAGCTCTGTATCTTGGGAAAATTATTACAAGTAGTATGTGGGAGAAAATAACTGCAAGGTTTGTTCTTAGAGTGCAAAGATAGCAAATGTCTTCTGTAATGACAACAATGACTGCCATGACTAAAAGTGACATTTTGTTAAAAGTACTTTGCCAAACTTTAGATAATTTATTTGAAAAGGAATTTATAGTTTTTATATGCAAGCAAATGATGTTCCAAAAATTAATTTAGTTGAAATTAACTTGTTTCTCCCACAAAAGACTTTAATTAGGCACAGAAGGGAGGCTTGTTGATTTATTTTTCCAGCAAATAGACTTCATATCTCTAAAGACAAGATGCCAATGTTCAGAATTTTAACATTCAACACATTGTGATGATTCTCTTGAAAGAGTACATTAAAGAAGATATGAAAAGGTTGTCTATAAACAAGGAGTTAGAATTTTTGTCTAAACAGACAAGTAGCCAAAGCTCATTATTTTCTTAAACATTTTCTTTAAATATTTAAAAACAGATGTACAAGTATTATTTATTATTGGTTAGGGTGTTAAGAACTAATTGTTTAAAATGGCTTGGTTATCCACTGAGTTTGACTTTGCCATGTGGATGTGTAGGGGTATGAAAATAGAATGTGTTAGACAATCCACAAAGAGATGGGCTAGCCTATCCACAAGGGGATTGGCTAATCTCATCACTAAATTTAGCAGATTCAACAGCAGAATTTGACAATCTCTCTACCAGCAAAGAAGAGAATGCAGTGCATATCCTTTGGGACCAGAAATTCTTGAACCAGCTATACCTACAACAGCAGCAGCAAGAAAAAAACCATAGATCCAACATGAAATATGGCTAGCCTTGAGACTACAGAATCAGAACTAAGAGCTTTGCAAAAGTTTGTTGGGGTCTGGGGGCGCAGGGAGGGGGGCAGACATAACTGGCAGGACTGAGAGCCTAAAGCTGCAAGGCTGAAGGCTTAGGTGCCTGTGAGCCCTTTTGGAAGCTGTCCTGTGTGATTATATCTTGCTGACAATCTGAATTACAGCCTTTGACTTCTCTAATCTGATTTTGTGCAGTCTGTGAGCTAACAGAAGAGAGTTTTAGTCCAAGAGAAGTCAAATTGGTGTTGAGAAAGAGTAGAAAGAGGTGGAGGAGCATGGTGAACCTGGATGACCTCATGGAATTGTTTTTATGGTGTTGATGGAGACAATTCCCCATTATACGAGTTTGTAGAGGTCAAATATTGCCATCCCTACATGACCTTCTCTCTTTTTAAAACTAGTGTGCTGGTATCATGTTGTTTGGTTTCACAATAGTTGGGTGGTACTAGTACATTTGTTTAGTAGTATTTTTAAAAACAAACTTTGTTGTTGTTTTAAGTTGTCATATCAGGATAAGAAAATTTTCCTAACAATTTGAAATTTTAAAATTAAAAATTAAGAAAATATAAAAGTATACTGATTACTCACTACCTTTATAGAAATAACTGAGTAAGACATTTTTCAATCTATCAAATCCTTGCATCTCTTGAATTACAACATAAGGAAAGAAAATTGTACCTGATCTCAGTATTGCTTAACACTGGGACAAGAAACTATAAGGATTTCCAGTTCTAAATGAGAAAAGTAGATTATTTCCTAAATGATATTAGAAGCAGTGATTGGACAGAAATAAAATACTTTCAACGAAAATAATGCGGAATAGAACAAGGGTATCTGCAATCCGGACAGCTCATGAAAATTTTAGAAAGCTTTTTTTTCTGGCTTGTAGTTGCGTTTTAAAGGGTTGTGGTAAGAAGTGTTGAAAATGGCGATAACAGAAACTAGTAAATTGTATTTGTCACTTACATAAATGTTCACAATTGTTTTCATAATAAACTATGGTACAATTTTTTAAAATAATTAATCTTTAAAAACTTTGATTATTGTTGTTGTGCACTGGAGAGTTGGAATGAACCCACAGCTAACCCTCCAGCAGGTTTTCAAGCAGCTAATCACATGGGAGGAGATTGCTGGTTCTTCTCCCTCAGAGCAGCTGGTGGCCTCAAACTGCATGCTTTTGACATTACAGTGCTATATCTTGCCACTAGGCCACCAGGGCACCCTACATATATACATCAAAACAAATAATTTTTGAGAGAAATATCTATGCTTGTCTAAAAGATCTAAGAAATAATTAGTGAGATCACAAAAATAATAACATACTAATAATACACCAAATGTAATTAGCACCATGAAACGGAAGTTATTCTTAAATGTTAAAAAATTTGAGAATACACTGACAAAGCCATGTGATATGTTTTGGTAAAATTGAATATAGAAAATGAAAATATTTTCAGATTAAATACATTTATAGAGTTATATATTAAAACCCAAAAGTCAGTATAGAGGTCCCATTCTGATTTTACTATGGTATCTGTGCTAATGCAAAACCTATACTTGGACCAAGAGGTAGTTGTCAGAACAGAGCAAGGAAACACTGCATGGTTCAAAATTGGGAAAGGCGTACGAAGGGATGTGTCCTGTCTCCATACCTTTTCAACCTGTATGCAGAGCAGATTATCCAGGAGGCTGGGCTCTATGAGGAAAAGTGTGGTGTCAGGATTGGTGGAAGATACATCAACAAACTTTTTTCTGCAGATGACACAACCCTGATTGCTGATACTGAGGAAGACCTGAAGTGCTTGCTTCAGAGGATCAAGGACTGCTGCCTCCAATATGGACTGAGGCTCAATGTCAAGAAGACAAAGATTCTCACCA
>NW_006399819.1:12132657-12136565 GCF_000299155.1 Elephantulus edwardii | reverse complement strand
ATTGACTAGCACTTTGTCTATTATAGTATACCACAAGATGTAGAGGCTCAACTATGTCAGTTATTGTTTTTAAATTTTATTATTTTTTGTATGTGTACCGTCAAATTGGATCTGACTGGTACAGGAGGAGATTGCCCCTCCTTCTCCGGCAGAGCATCTGGTAGATTTGAACTGCGTACCTCTGTGATTGCAGTGCAGCTTTTTGCCACTAGAGCCCCCTGGTTTCTATGAATCCTTTATAAAACTTTGTGTCTTCATAACTAAGGTGATGAAGCTTTAATGCAAAGTAAGCAAGCTTAATTACTACCAAGTGTCTTAATATTCAAAACAGTACAAGGGGTCAATTGTCTAGGGATATTTGCTTTCTAAATGTGACGAACTCTAAACTACTTTGACTTGTGAAAGAAATGTTTATTTGTCTGTTTTTAAAATTACTGATTGTTTTAGTGGTAGACAGCTAACTGTCAAATATTCAAGGTTCTTGCATGCAAAAGAGTGATTATCAAGGCTATTTGACATTCATTTTTCATACTTTAAACATTCCACTGTGTATCATGCTGCCTGCAGAAGTAGGCAATAGATAAAAGAATAGTGTAAGCGCATTCTTCATTAATTTATATTCCAGATGTTCTTTTTATTATTAGTTTTATGAAATAAAAAATATTCTTAGAAGTCATGTTATCAATGGTAATCAGAGTAAAAGGTTCATTAACAAAAATGTATTAAATTTTTAAGGTTGCCGGTGTATATGAATTAAATATGGATTTTTAACACAGGAGACCACACGGAAAAAACTCTGGGAGACACATCTAATCCATAACATAGGGTTTGAAACAAAGCAGAAAAGTGGAGTACAAAAGTGATAAAGAAGAAGCTAAAGATTCTCCTAACTCAAATGACAGCATTTCATCACAGCTGATCCTCCACTGGGTTTCCAAAATGTAAATGCATCAGGGGCAACTGTTCATTTTTCTCTTGAGGAGTAGCTCGTAGATTCAAATCACCAGAAAGGCATCGTCTTTGGGTATTAAACGTTTATCTATAGATGGCATGAAAGGAGAAACTGAAGAATTCATAGATAGACTTGTATCTCCCCAAAATATCTGTCACCTTGGCTGAACAATGATTCTTAGTGGTTTGGAAGTTACAAAATGATGTCATTTAGCAGTTTTATGATGATGCAACTATTTCCCATGCTGTGATTTGCCAACATATTTTAAGGAGATTAGATAGAACACCCATACCCAGATCAGAGCTTTGATTCTAAATAAAGAGAGTTTTCCTAGGGTGTAGCCTTTATAATTTGTATCATACACTACATAAAGGAGACTCACTTGAGCAGAGCAAGAGGGACTTGGCTATTATCAAGAAAGAAGAGCCAAGAGTGGAGCACATTCTTTGGACTCAGATCCCTGGGCTGAGAACCTCTTAGACCTAAGGGAAGGCTGATGTAAAGATATACAGAGATCTCTAATGGATATCAGGCCCACAGATGTTGAAAAAGAAACCCCAAGAACCTTCCCCAAGAGTCAACAGAGAGAAGAAAGTCTTCCTCTAGAACAGGCACTCTGAATTCCTACTTCTAGAATCCGAAACCATGAGAAAACAAATTACTGTTTACTAAAGCCATCCACTAGTGGCATTTCTGTTGTAAAAGCACTAGATAAGTAAGACAAAGATTTAGTAACATTAAATCAAGATTTGAAATATGCTGTTGTTGTGTGCTGGCAAGTTAGAACCAACTCATAGTGGACCTTCATAGCAAGTTTTCAGAGAAAGTGAACTGCATGCGAGGAAACTGCCCATCTTTCTCTTGTGGAGCTGCTGGTGGATTCGAATCACATGACTTTGGGATTGGAATGCCACTTCTTACACTGGGAAACTACAGCTCCCCACAAAATATAATAATAGAACTATTTAGGAAAGAAGCAACTTCGTTTTAGTTAATGTATTGAGACATCCAAGTGGAGTTATCCTTTATGGAGTAAAGAATACTGGTCTCCACTCAAAAAAGATATCAGGATATTAAAGCGTTATTGGTACATAAAAGTTATCACTGAAAATCTCTAAAGATCTCTTTCTAGAAAGACAAGAACAAGAGAAAAGTTAGAAGAATCTAACATATGGTAATGGGTCAAGAGCGAAGATAAATGGCTTCAAGGGGATTAACACTGCCAAATACCATAAAGAAGTCAAGGATTAAGATGATGTGAAGATTAGAATGTTATACTGAACTTTGGGTGAATAGCCACAAGACTAGAAGCTGTAGTAGAAACTAGAATATTGTAGACTAAGAAATCAAAATAAAAACAAAGGACAGTGGTCACTGTTAGGTGCTATAGAGTTGACTAAGACTCATAGCAACCCGATGAATAACAGATTGAAACCATGCTCTATCCTGTTATGTTAAGCATCTTAATATCCAGAACAATAAAAAGAATGACTCTTGAAGAGAAAACAGGTATAAAAGAGATTGCCCTCCATCCACAAGATATTTAAAATTAACTGCGAGATTATCAATAGTAGCAAAAAAGAAAGAGAGAGGCATAATGGAAAATGTTCTTTTTTGGAATAAAGAGGTTCTCTTAATACACTTCACACATTCTTCCTGTGAGAGGGTGAGAAAAGGTAAAGTTTTCAAATAAGTTTGAAGGTATGTTGAAGTAGGTTTTGCCTTAGGACTTTAATTATCTTCAGTAAAAGGAGAAATAGAAAGGGGAAGAGGATAAAAATGAGACAGAGGCACACAGACTGTGGCAAACATTTCAAACATGTGCTACAGGAAACTAGATTTACTGAGAGCATGCAACCAAGGTCAAGCTGTCACTCTTCTAACTGTGTTATTGCTGTCATCATTTGTCCAACTTGTGAAAGAAAGAGAAAAACATCTGCTCAAGATACTTGCCCATCTGAAAAAGAAAAGATGAAGACATTTCCCCCAAAAAAGGCAGTTTTTAAATAATAAAGCTCGTTTTTATATCTGGCTCCTTCTATTACATTATACTGCTCAATAGAAATGTTATAATGAATTTTAAACATAAATCTTTCTTTCTTAATCTAATTATCTCTCATGAATAAAACCCTAGAAGTGGAATTACCATTATTAGTTACAAATGCACACACAATGATAAATTACTTTTCAGAAAGGTTGCACTAATTTATATTCTCATCAGCAATTAAAAAACTTGCCCATCTCACTGTCTCCTCATTAAAATACCTATTCTCATCTTAAAATATTTCCATAAATGTTTTAAAAAAACTTTACAAATTTAGTAAAAATTAGAATGTATTTTCAATTTCTTAATATAAAATGTGTGAGTCTAGTATTTTTATTTTTATCTTAAAAATTTAATACATAATTTAAAAACCCCAACTCACCAAGAAGTTGATAAATGGACCAAAAATTTTCAAACTCACACAGAGTCAATAAAGCATCACTATTGAAATGTTGATCGCTATAGTCCTCCCTCACCAATCTCTGTGTGATTAGTTCCAAAATTTTAAGACAGTCAAAAAGCTTATATATAATGGCATAGAGTACTTGCATATAATCAACAAAACATACTCCCCATATACTTGAAATCATCTCTACAATACATGTAATGCCTAATCCAATACATGTTATATAAATCGCACTTTACTTCCTTTTTTAACCTCTATGAGATTGCTTTGACCATTACATTGCTCTCGGTTGTTGTCGTGTGTCAATCAGGTGGGAAATGATCCATAATTGAACCACCAGCGGGTTTTGAAAGTCAGTAAATCACATAGGAGAAGACTGCCCATCCTTTTCCTGCAAAGAGCAGCTGGTGAATTCAAATCACGTGCCTTAGGGTACACAACTTTTTACGTCTGTTGTTGTTGTTATGTGCCGTCGAGTCGTTTGGGACTCATAGCGACCCTATGTA
>NW_006399819.1:12125137-12130724 GCF_000299155.1 Elephantulus edwardii | reverse complement strand
GCATGTGAAATCAATGATATTGTTCTGTAGTTTCCACACTCAGTTGGGTCGCCCTTCTTTGGGATGGGAACAAATATTGACCTCTTCCAGTCAGTTGGCCAAGTGGTTGTTCTCCAGATTTCTTGGCACAACTTGGTGAGCACATCCACGGCAGCATCTAAGCCACCAAATATTTTCCATCTACATTGAATTCAGGGATGTCACTCTCACAGACATGGAGAGCATACTATATTTTCAAACAGATTTATACCTTCAGTTATTCCTTAAGAAATGGTATTTTTGGAGATGACAGAACTAAGTTAGAATATGAAACCTGAGGTTAATTTCAAATATATCTCAGTTGATATTAAAATACTCCATGACCTTCAAGTAGTTTTCCTTTCATTACTTGAGTTAAAATTTCAATGAAAAAAAAAATGAACAATGTATTATCTTTCACTAGACTTCAGTTTTAAAATGTTATGATGAAGGAAAGTTCTATAAGATTTTAAATCTAAGCCCTTAAGCAGGGAGGGTGATCTGGATACAACACCCTTTTGATGAATTTCTAGATACTGATAATTCAATAGGAGTATTTTAAGAAGGTGTCAGAAATTTCATACTTGACATATGCTTCACTGAGCCTTTGGAAAAGTTTATAATGG
Source organism: Elephantulus edwardii (assembly GCF_000299155.1). Taxonomy (NCBI): domain Eukaryota; kingdom Metazoa; phylum Chordata; class Mammalia; order Macroscelidea; family Macroscelididae; genus Elephantulus; species Elephantulus edwardii. The sequence goes on along the minus strand of NW_006399819.1, from coordinate 12,130,080 downwards.
AATAGGCAGTGTCGCATTAAAAACTTTAAAATTTCAAAACTAACTACAATAGAACAACATCAGAGTAATCATAAGTAAAAACAGAAGAAGTAAAAACCCCTAATCCTTGCCATAATGACAAGATCTAGAACTACAGAGGCCACATTAACATTTTAGAACGTAGCAAAGTAAGAGGAGGCTCTCAATCATTCACATTTTAAAGTATCTCAATTATAAGAGTAAGAGATTAGGTTATACAAATAAAAGGTCTATGTGCAGATACTGCAAATAATTACCTGCAGAGGTTTTCATACTGAGCTGGTACTGTCCTTCGGGAGATGTTAAAAAAAAAAAATTTTAAAAAAATGGAGAGGGTATTTCTGAGTGGCAGAGGGGCTTAGGAGAGATAACAGCAAGGCAAGTCCTGCCTGGAGGATTCAGGCACGCTGAACATTCTGTAATGCACAAATAAGCCCTGCACAATGGAAAAGCTATCCAATCCAAATACCAAGTGACCCAAAGAGAGAAACAGACACTATATAAATAGTTAAACTGGGGCAAAAAGTATTTCACAACTAAGAAGGGACAACAAAGAAGAGATGAAGCAACATTTTACAAGATAGTATTTTCTGTTTCAAGTTAGGAATTCAGAGAAAATCGTCTATTTCAAGTAAATTGAGTAATCTTTAAAGGATACCCATAATTATAAAGTAATATGTTGTGCTTCTTGACTGAAAAAAAGAGAGTAAGACTACACTGTACTACCATTAGGCAACAGCATACAGAGATGAATTTTAAAAATAGAGACCTTATTGGGTGACCACACGAAACTAGTGCCCTGAAATACTCTTTACATTTTAAAGCAAAAATATTCCCTGAAATCATCTTAAAACCAAATGATACTTTGTTGTAGTTGTTATGTGCCTTCAAATTGCCTGTTTCTCACAGCAACCCTATGTGCAATAGCTCTAAACCCAGCCCTATATCTTGAGCCATCTCATCATCTCCATTACCTCTAAACCCATTACCCCATTCATTGAGTCAATCTATCTCATCCAGGGTCTTCCTCTCCTTTGCTGACTATTCACCCTTCCAAGCATGATGTCCTTTTCCAAGGACTGGTCCCTCCTGGCCATGTGCCCAAAGTATTTGATACAAAGCTTCAAAATCCTTACCTCCAAGAAGCGTGGTCTCATTCTTATGAGAAGAGATATGTTTGTTCTCCTGGCAGTATGTTCAACACTTTCACCAGCACCAACTCAAAGGTATCTACTCTTCTTTTATCACCCTTTTTCATTGTACATCTCTCTGATGCACAGCAAGTAATTGCAAAGACCATGGCCTGGATTAGGCACACCTTAGTCTCTTTAGACTGACATCACTTCTCTTTAGTTCTCTAGAGAGGTCTCAATTATCCCAATGCAATTTGTCTTTTGTTTTCCTGACTGCTGGAATACTGATTATGGAGCCAAGCAAGCTCATGCTCTTAACAATTTTAATCTCTTCTCCGTCTACCATGATGCCGCCAATTGGCCAAGTGGTGAGAATCTTTGTTTTCTTGATGTTCAACTTCAATCCATACTAAGATTGCAGTCCTGACTTTCTGCATCAAACACCTCATGTCCTCCTCAGTTTCAACAATCAAGGTTATTGATGAGTCTTCCTCCAATCCTGATGTCACATTCCTACTCATAAAGTTCAGCCTCCTGAATGATCTGTTTCACATACAGATTGTAAAGGTATGGAGATAGGAGGTATCCTTAATGCACACATTGCCCGATCCTGAGCCATGCTGTGTTTCCTTCTTCTGTTCTGACAACTGCCTTCTGGTCCAAGCACAGGTTTCACATGAGCATAATTAAGTGTTCTGAGATTTCCATCCTTCTCAACGTTAGTCACAATTTGTTGTGATCCACATAGTTAAACACCTTTGCATAGTCAATGAAACAGATATTCTTCTTGTACTCTCTGATTTTGGCTAAGATTCATCTGATGTTGGCTCTGCTAAACTCAGCTTGCACATTTGGCAGTTCTCTTCCAAAGGACTGGCCCAGTCATTGTTGGATAATCTTCAGCAGGATCTTACTTGCTTGTGATATTGTTCAATAATTTGCACATTCTGCCTGGTCACCTTTTTTTTTGAATGGGAATAAATTTAAATCTCCAAGTCACTAGCTAGGCAGTTGTCTTCCAGATTTCTTGACACAGCCCAGTGAGCACAGCATCTGTTTGTTGAAATATGTCAATTGTTATGCCTTCAATTCTTGGGGATTTTTTCTTTTTTGTTTTGTGTTTGGTTTTTTTGAATTCCTTCAGAGCAGCTTGAACTTCCTCCTTCATCACCAGTGCTTCTTGATCATATATTGTTTCTTTACATTCTTCTGTGTCAGCCAGTTCTTCTTAGTACAGAGACTCCATGTACTCCTTCGATCTTATTTTGATGCTTTCTGGGTTATTCAACATTCTGCCCTCAGCATTAAGTATTGCAACTCAAGGCTTAAACTTTTTCTTCAGTTCCTTCAGTTTAAGAAACACTGGGTGAGTTCAGCTCTTTCCCTTTTGATTTTCCGACTCCAGCTCATTGCACATTTCATTATAATACTTTGCTTTGTCTTCCCAAGCTGCCCTTTGAAATCTATTTAGTGCCTTAACTTCTCCCCTCCCCCCGCCACAGTGTTTATAAATGTTAATACAGAAAATATATTTGATATTTATTAAACTTAGTTTTTTTCAGCCATGGTTTGACATTATACAAAGCATCTTAATGACACAGTAGAGTTAAAAAGGTCTTTCTTTATAAATTGAAATGTGATTATCCTTGTCTCCAAATATTTTAATTGGCGTAAGTGTGTTTAAAAATAGACATTAAATGCATGTTTAACACTCTAAACTTTCCATAATGTCAATACCACAAAAACACATGTACCATACAGATGTGGAAAAATCTAGTTAGTATATACTATTTTGCTCACCATCAACAGCTTTTAAATGTGAAATGCCCTGCTGTCAAGGATAAGATGGGCTGGTGAGCTCTGTCATGAAAATTTCTATCTAGTCTCCATTTTGAATGATTTTAAGAATTCTGTATATGGAGGATGGAAATATTTATATATTTATTAAGAATTTTTTAATCTTATTTGAAATTAAAATTATTTGATGAATAATGGTGTAATATTTGGGGAAGACTTTGGAGGACTTTGCCACCGAGAGCACCTAAAGGCCATGTTAATTCTGCAGGAAGGTACTGTTAGTGACTGATTGGATGCCTCTGTTTGTACATGACCCACATCTTTGTTTTACACTTCTTTTATCCAAAATTTCAACTATATTATTTGATTTTTATTTGTTGCAATACAATAAAGTTTCAGAGGTACTTTGGACCCCAAAGCTCCTTAAATTCTTTGATTTCTTCCCTTTGCTTTGGCTTCTTAGTGTTCCCCTGAAATACTCAGTCTCGTCTGACATCCATCTTGGTCTTTTCTTCCTCTTCTGATCTTTGCATTCTTCATGGACGATATTCTTAATATTTTCCTACAGCTCATTTGTTCTTAATTCATTAATGTTCAAGCTCTCAAACCTGTTCCTGAAATGGTCTTTAAATTCAAATGGGATAGGCTGAAGGTCAAACATTGGTTCATGTGGATTTGATGTGATTTTCTTTGGCATCACTTTGAACTTACACATGAGTAGTTGGTGGTCTGTTCCACAATCAGAACCTGGCCTAATTTTCCCAGCTGATACTAAGCTTCTCCATTAATGTTTTCCACAGATGGAGTCAATGTGATTCATGTGTAGAACACCAGCTGAAGTCCATGTGTGTAGTCATTGTGTTTTTTATAAAAGGTATTTGCAAGGACTAGGTCACTGATTGTACAGAATTCTATCATTCTATCCGCATCCTCATTTCGGTCACAAAGTCCATGCTTCCTGACTACTGATCCTTCTTTCCTGTTTCCAACTTTTTCACTAGTCACCGATTATTATCAAAACATTTTGGTTCCATATTCGATCAATTTCCAACTGCAAATGTTGGAGAAGTCATCCATATCCTCCTCTTTGGTCCTGGTTGTTGGTGCGCATATTTGAATGATTAAGTGGTATTAACAGGTCTTCGCTGCATGCATATGGATATTGTCACTCACAACATTGCATTTCAAGGTGGATCTAGAAATGGTCTTTTTTTTCACCAGGAATACAACCCTATTTTTTTATCACCTTTTCATTTACTGTGATCATATGACTGTCTGATTAAAAATGTCCCATGCCAATCCATTTTATTTTACCATTGCTTAGAATGTCAATATTTATGTGTTCCATTTCTTCCTTAGCAATCTCCAATTTTCCTACATTTATACTTCTCACATTCAGTGTTTTAGTCAGCAGTATCTATTTGCAACTGTTCCTCAGCCTTTGTGATTCCAAGTAAGAAGGCTCTGCCTCTGGTGTAAGTGTTCTCTATTGTACCTAGAGTTCTCAAAGGCCTGTTATTTCATAAGTAGTTGGCCAATCTTCCTCCCTAGTTTGCCTTAATTTGGATGCTTGACTTTAGAGCAATATTTGGCAGACAAGAATTTTACTCAAAAGAGCAGATGAGAGTAGTTTCCCATTATGAAGATAATGGATCATGTGTTGGTCCTGACACACCCCTTCAGTGTGTATGTCTTGTTCCCACCCCCAGCATAATTAGTAAATAATATCTGGCATGGACATTGTGCTCTTTGAAGGCCTATCTATATGGGATCAAAATGACAGAAGCAGCTTTAAAGATGTGAAAGGAAATTTAGGTAGCAGTGAGTTTACATTAGTTGGGAAAAGGAAGTGAGAAAAGGAAAGTGAGAATGGTTGCACAGCTCAGAAAATGCAAAAAAATGTGCATGCAGAAATTGCTGGCTTTAGTGCATATCCTGCTCTACATATTTTTAACAACAAAGAAACTCAAATGAATAATTAAAAAAAGAGTATCT
>NW_006399819.1:12111513-12123808 GCF_000299155.1 Elephantulus edwardii | reverse complement strand
CATGTTGTGAGGAGAGACCGGTCCTTGGAGAAGGACATCATGCTTGGGAGGGTGGAGGGACAGCGCAGGAGGGGAAGGCCCTCTATGAGATGGATTGATTCAGTGACTGGGATAATCATGATGGGAGCATCAGAGACAGTGAAATTGGCACAGGACAGAGCAGAGTTTAGGGCTGTTTTACATAGGGTCGCTATGAGTCACAAGGGACTAATGGCACATAACAACAACAATCTAATCTAATCTAATCTGATCTAATCTAATCTAATCTCTCACAGCAGCAGTGGGTTTGAGTATGTCAGAGATAGTGAGGATGGTACAGTACAGGACAGGTTTCAGATCTGTCATTCACAGGGTTGCTATGATGTTGTTGTTAGGTACTGTCCAGTCGAGTACAACTCATAGCATCCCTATGAACAACAGATCTGAACCGCTTTTATCCAGTGCCATCCTCATAATTTCCCGACACTCTAGAGCCCAGTGCAGCAGTAACTGTCAATTCACCTGGTCTCCTCTTCCACTGACTCTCTTTCCAAGCAAATGTCACTCTCAAAGGAATAGGCTCTCTCAGCAACCTGTCCAAAGCATGTGAGACAAAGCTTTACCATCTTTGTCTCGAAGGAGCCCTCTGGCTGCACTTTCTCCAAGAAATATTTGTTTGTTCTTTTGGCAGTCCATAGGCTATTCAGTACTCTTTTCCAACACCACAGCTCAAAAGCATCAATTCTTCTGTCATACTTATTCACTGTTCAGCTCTCAGATGTGACTGAAAACGTGATAGAATGTGATTGAAAATTCCATGGCCTTAGTTAGGTGCTCCTCAGTCCCCAAACTGACATCATTGCTCCTCACTAATTTGGAGAGGTCCCTGACTGCAGACTTTCTCAGTGTAAAATGCCTCCTAATCTCCTGACTGCTGGGACCAAGAACAATCATAAGTTTGTTATGAATCGTCCTCAACTCAACGGCACGTAACAACAGCAGCAGCACTACTGCTGACTTGGAACTAACTCAGAGATGACACTATAGCAGGTTTCTAAGGCTGTAGATCAAACAAAAGGGAAATGCACATTTTTCTCCCTCTGAGCTGCTGGTGGATTCCAATAGCCTTTATGTTAACAGAGCAACTTCCCACAGGCTAGGCCATGAGAACTCTCTCTCATAAAAATAGTCATAAACTACAATACTATTATAACTTAGCTATACATTGTGCCAATTGGCAGCATCAGGATGGATGGTGAAGAGATTGAGATTGTACACAGCTTTAGTTTGCTTGGCTCCATAGTCAACAGTCTTGGCACCAGCAGCCAGGAAATTAAAAGGCGCATTGCCATGGGAAAGTCTGCTGTTAGGGACCTCTCCAAAGTGCTGAAGAGCAGTGGTGTCTCTCTGGAGACTAAGGTGCGTCTGATACAGGCCATGGTCTTCGCAATCACCTGTTATGCATCAGAGAGTTGGACAATGACTAAGGAGGATAGAAGGAGAACTGATGCCTTTGAGCTGTGGTGCTGGAGAAGAGTATTCAGAGTACCATGGACTGCTAGGAAAACAAATAGATTTGTCCTGGAGAGGGTTAAACCGGGTGGCTCCTTGGAGGCAAGGATTCTGAGGCTCTGTCTAACTTACTTTGGACATGTTGTGAGGAGAGACCGGTCCTTAGAGAGGGACATCATGCTTGGGAGGGTGGAGGGACGGCGCAGGAGAGGAAGGCCCTCTATGAGGTGGATTGATTCAGTGACTGGGATAATTGGGATGGGAGTGTCAGAGACAGTGCGACTGGCACAGGACAGAGCGGAGTTTAGGGCTGTTGTACATAGGGTCGCTATGAGTCGCAGGCGACTCGACGGCACATAACAACAACAACAACATACATTGTGAATTAAATAAAAGTTTTTGTGAGATTGGCTGAATTATCACTATTACTATTTTTTTTTTTATCCCTATTGTTGTTATTTTTAAGTACCATAGAGTTGGGACCAACTCATAGCTGTCCCTCTAGCAGGTTTTCACAGGTAGTAAATTACATAAAAGGAGAATGGCCACCTTTCTCTCACAGAAAAGCTGGTGGATTTGAACTGCGTGCCTTTGGACTGACAGCACAACTCCTTACCACTAAGCCACTAGACCTCCTCAAAGTTGCTCACTGCAGATGACATAAGTCATACTTTTTTCAAATACCATATGAATAGACTAAGTAGTAAAAGATGGTTCAATAGCAAAGGGAAACAATAAAAAGAACAGGTTTTGACCTAGTATTAATAGTAAAAAGAACCTAGTATTAATAATTTCCTTTCTTGATTGTTCCTTAATTGAGAACAGAATTAACAAATATCTCCCTATTATAACTTGAGAGAGCTCGGGTGGCTTAGGGGTAAGGAGTTGTACTGCCAATCCAAAGGCATGCAATTCAAATCCACCAACCACTCCATGGGTGAAGGGTGGGCAATTTCCTGTTTAATTTACTGCTTCTGAAAACCTGCTGGAGGCTCAGCTCTGAGTCAGTTCTGACTTAATGGTACATAACCACAACACCAAAATCTGATCTTAAAAATAGAACTTTTACAAAATCAGATATCATAGCAGCTTAATGATCATGTTTATAACTCAATTTTAAAATTAATAGTCTTTTGTACTAACAAACAAACAAAAAAACAATCTAAAACTGTCATTTTTTAATTTAAAGAGTATAGAAAAGCAAAGCATGATTACTCATAAACCAACTAGTTTACTGGTCCATTCGTGCTATAAAAACATTACTGACATTTCATCTGGTCAACCATCATAAAGGTTAATTCTGATTCCTGTTTCAAATTTTATTCGATGTGAACCGTTCTGGGCAGATTCTATTTACCTATTCTGAACAAACCACAGACTGTTTCATTGCTCACTCTTACTGTTAAGAACATATTGACTTGCTGCCTGCTCTGCTGTTTAATTCATTTATACTGAGAGTCAGGCATGAAGACAGAATTTTAAATGTGACATTTGCAGGCTGTTAGGTCACTTAAGCTCTGACAACACTAGGGAATTCCTGACATATAAACTGGACCTGATTACCAAGCACAGATGAGCTTCCCAAAGAGGTAAATTTCTCACCATGTTTTATAATTTCTCAGAGAACTTTAATACTGCATTTTAATGTAAATAAAAGGACTTAATATAGCCAACATCTGCATATAAGCCACTTTTCGTTCAAAAAGATCCAACTGGCACTTTGAATCAACCCATATTACAAAATACTTTTGATTGAACAAAACATACAGAGAAAAAAACACTCAGAATAAGAATTCTGACATTTAAGGGCATTTATTATTTTCTATAACCTGTAAGTATGGAAAAGATTACTAGGTATAAAGTCTGTAACTCTAGTCAATAGAAAATTTAAAATTATTAAAATCTGGTTGAAAAGGACAGAGTTTATATTTTGTCAAAATACATTACAAAATTTAACTCTAAATGTTTACAAGATTGCCTCCTCTGCGAATACACTTATGTAGAAGAGATGCAGAGACAGTACAATTAGGAATGGAAAAATTGTTCAAACACATTTACAATTGTATTTTATAGATGTTGATAATGGAATGGAGTAAAAGAAAATTTTTCAAAAAAAATTTCCTCTTTTCAGTTACTTAAAAATGATACCAAGTGATTTTTTCCCCCAGGTTTTTGTATGTGGCTGCATGTTTTTGATCACTGCTGTTGTTAGATGCCATCAAGTCGAGAACATCTCATAGCGACCCAATGAACAGCCAGCCTGAACTCTGCCCTATCCTGTGCCATCCTTATAACTTCTGACACACCGAAAGCCTATTCCTGAAGTCACCACGTCAATCCACCTCATTGAGCTTCTTCCTCTCCTCCACTGATCCTCCATCTTTCCAAGCATGACGTCCTTTTGATCACTAATAAGTACTACATACACAATGACTCAAAATGAAAATTATGTCATATTAGCTTTTGTTATTAAGTAATGCATAAAAAAGAATTCAAAATTTACGCTGTGTTTTCTATCTAGTTAAGGCCAGAATTCTAGTGCTACACAGCTAGGAGCCTTTTAATACTGTGATTTGAATGAGATTTCCAGCTGTAATAGGTGCAGTATAAATAGGGAAAGATGGCCCGGAATGCCTTTAAGCTATAGCACATTGATTCTGAAAAACCTAACAAAAGCAATTACTTTTAAGAGATTAAAAATCTTGTTTCTTTCCAAAGAATAAAGTAGGACACAAACCTGGTGTATTATCTGAGCTACAGGAAGTTGTTCAGCATATTTCAGAGGTTCCGTTAGTTCTCCATCCATGTGGTATTCCTTGTATCTGTAAAAAATAAATTAAAAATTATAAAGCAAGTTACTTAAAATATGTCAAGTAATTAATATTCCAAAAAAGGAAGCAATCAGTTATTTACCAATAATCGCAGAAAAATCTTCTAATGATAATTTTTAAACGGCATGACTATAAATGTACTCTAATTGAATTAATTACTGTATAAAAAGTTTTGCTAACATCACTTAACAGTCTCAGGTCCTTTCGTTTGTAGACATAAAAATACTTAAGAATTCTCTATTTTTTATGAAGAATATTTTTTAGTGAAGCTCTCAAAGATTCTCAAAATTTGCTCTAATTATGTTTAAGACTTAACTCTACAACCTAAAACCTTTATATAACTTTGTTTCAATCAATATCCAAATACCAGCCACCTGATCCCTTTTTTCACAGACCCCACAGCTTCCTGATTTTGTTCATAATCTGTCTAGACCAGAAACTTCTATTCTTTGTTTACTTTTCTCTCAGATATAGTAATTTATTATACCCCATTAGGGTCAATGTATCACCTCTGTGAAGACAAAAATCATCTTATTCTTCTTTGTATACTCAATATTTACCATTCAATGAATATATTTTTTAAAAATAAATGAGGACAAAAGCAATGAGAGCTCATTTTAGAGGGAAAATTTTTTTATTATTAACTGTTTTAAGAATTAGATGTAGAGATGACATATCATATGTTGTTGTTGTTATGTGCTGTCGAGTCACTTGTGACTCATAGCGACCCTATGTACAACAGCTCTAAACTGTGCTCTGTCCTGTGCCAATCGTACCTTCTCCGATACACCCATCCAATTACCCCAATCATTGAATAAATCCACCTCAAAGAGGGCCTTCCCCTCCTGCGCTGTTCCTCCACTCTACCAACCATGATGTCCTTCTCCAAGGACCGGTCTCTCCTTACAACACGTCCAAAGTATGTTAGACGGAGCCTCAGAATCCTTGCCTCCAAGGAGCCCCCTGGTTTGACCCTTTCCAGGATACTTTTCTCCAGCGCCACAACTCAAAGGCATCAATTCCCCTTCTATCCTCCTTATTCACTGTCCAACTCGCTGATGCATAACAAGTGATAACAAAGACCATGGCCTGTATCAGATGCACCTTAGTCTCCAGAGAGACACCATTGCTCTTCAGTACTTTGGAGAGGTCTCTAACAGCAGACTTTCCCATCGCAATACGTCTTTTAATTTCCTGGCTACTGGTGCCGAGAGTGTTGACTGTGGAGCCAAAGGGTCTAAAGCTGTGAACAATCTCAATCTCTTCACCATCCATCCTGATGCTGCCAATTGGCCCAGTGGTGAGAATCTTTGTCTCCTTGACATTGAGCCTCAATCCATATTGGAGACTGCAGTCCTTGACCCTCTACACCAAACGCTTCAGGTCCTCCTCACTTTCAGCAAGCAGGGTTCTATCATCTGCATATCGCAGACTGTTGATAGATCTTCCACCAATCTTGACTCCACATTCCTCCTCATAGAGCCCAGACTCCCAGATAATCTGTTCTGCATACAGGTTGAAAAGGTATGGAGATAGGACGCATATACCCTTCCCATTTTGAACCATGCAGTGTTTCCTTGCTCTGTTCTGACGACTGCCTCTTGGTACAAGTATAGGTTTCACATTAGAACAATCAAGTGTTCTGGGATTCCCATTCTTCTCAGAGTCAGCCACAGCTTGTTATGATCCACACAGTCAAATGGCTTTGCATAGTCAATGAAACACAGATAGACATTCGTCTGGTATTCCCTGCTTTCAGCCAAGATCCATCTAACATGAGCTACAATATCCCTAGTACCACAAACCCTTATAAACCCAGCCTGGACTTTGGCAGTTCTCTGCTGACGTGTTGTTCCAGTTGTTTTGAGAATCATCCTTGCATTTGAAATTAATGATATTGTTCTATAGTTTCCACATTCTGTTGGGTCACCCTTCTTTGGGATGGGAACAAATATAGATCTCTTCCAGTCAGTTGGCCAAGTGGTGGTTCTCCAGGTTTCTTGGCACAACTTGGTGAGCACATGCAGGGCAGCATCTGTTAGCTGAAATATGTCAATTGGTATACCATCTATTCCTGAGGCCTTATTTTGTGCTATTTCCTTCAAAGCAGCTTGAACTTCTTCCTTCATCACCATCGGCTCCTGCTCATATGTTGTTTCATGAAATTCTTCTGTGTCTGCTAATTCCTTTCGATACAGTGAATCAGTATATTCTTTCCATCTTCTTTTAATACTTCCTGGATCATTTAATATTCTGCCGGAAGTATCCTTGATTATAACAACTCATGGTTTGAATGTGTTCTTCAGTTCCTTGAGCTTAAGAAACGCTGAGCGAGTTCAGCCCTTTTGATTTTCTGACTCCAACTCCTTGCATTTCATTGTAATATTTTACTTTGTCATCCTGTGCTGCCTTTTGAAATCTTCTACTCAACTCTTTAGTATCTTGAATTCTTCTTTGTGCTTTGGCTTCTCTGCACTCCAGCACAATTTTCAGAGTATCTTCTGACATCCATTTTGGTCTTCTCTTCCTCTTCCATCTTTGCAATGACCGTTTGCACTCTTCCTGGATGATACCCTTGATATCCTCCCACAACTCAGAAATTATAAAATCGGAAAGTGTAGATTATCAACAGAAAATATCTCTCCAAGCAAAAAAGTTTTACAATGTTTTAAAAACTGTTGACATTTTCAAAAACAGCAAATCAACATTGTCTTTTAAGATTACCTGATCTAAACATATCTGCCATTGCTTTTGTTAGCTGCCGTCTAGTGAGTTCTCAGTGAGAATGGCCTTATATGTGGAACAATTAATTGTTGCCCAGTCCTGTGTCATCCCAACAATCATTGGTTTGTTTGAATCCATATATAGAGCCTCTATGATTTACTTCATTGATGACATCCCTCCTTTTTGCGCTCTACCAAATTATGATGTTCTAACTGGATCTTTCCTGATGACATTACCAAAGTAAATGAGATAAAGTTTCATAAATCTCACTCTTTTTTATATTTAAGGTTTTACTATTTTAAAATATTTATTTATTTAAGGGAACTCTAGTGGCCTAGTGGAAAAAAGTTGCATTGCAATCCCAGAGGTATGTGTTTCAAATCCACCAGATGGCTCTTCTGGAGACGGAGGGTCAATCTCCTCCTATTTGACGGTACACATGCAGAAAAAGAATTAAAAGAAAATAAAAAATGTATGTATGTATGTATGTATTTAAATTATGCTTCACATGTACATAAGCCTCACTCTTATGAAGCACTGTGGTTGTTCTCCCTCCAAATATATTCTATTTTTCTGAAAGTTCATGGTATATTCAATAGTCTTCACAAATATCACAATTCAACTTTGTTAATTAACTTCTTCCATCTTCCTTTTACGTTCTCCAGCTTCTGCCTTTACAGGAGTTGACTGAAAACACCAATGTTCCCACCAAACACTTGGCCAAAAAGTGACCTCTTTGTTTTTTAAACTGTTGATAAATCATCTTTTTCAACATGGCAAGGCATTTCTTGATTGCTGCTTACATAGCTGTTGCTTGTGGATCCAGGTAGAATGCAATTCTTGACATCTTCAATTTCTTCACCATTTATCATTATGTTGCTTTTTGGCCGAAGTATGAGAATTTTTATTTTCCTTTTGCTCTTGTATAAGCATGTAGCCCTTGACCTTTACCAGTAAATGCCTCAATATGCTTTAAGTTTTGGCAAGCAAGGTTGTGGCACTTAGATATTGAAGTTTATTAATGAGTCCTTCCTCTAATCACGATGCTACATTCTTTTGCATAAAGTCCAATTTCTTACTTATTCAACATAAAGACTGAATAAGTATGACTAAACAATGCAAATTTGAAGCACATCTTTGTCAACTTTAAATTCTCCTCGTTCTTATCAAGTAACTCTTAATTTATGTAAAAGTTCCATATAAGTACAAAAGTGTTTTAGAATTTCTATTCTTTATGTTTCCTAAAATTTGCTGTGAACTACTATGTGGAATTTCTTTGTACCATCAATAAAACACAGATAAACATCTTTCTGATACATTCTACCTTCAGCCAAGATTTATGTGGAATCAACAATTCCTCTTGTTCCACAACACAGTCTGAATATGACAGTTCTTACAATTTCCATTTGAGAAAAAAATACAACCAGAATGTTCCTTAGAAGCGAGGATAGTGAGACTTCATCTTGCCTACTTCAGACATGTCATCAGAAAAGGACATCATGGTTAGTAAAACAGATGGTCATCAAAAGTAAAGAAACTCTCTATGAGATGGATTAACCTGTTGTTGTTATGTGCCATCGAGTCGCTTGCGACTCACATGACCCTACATACAAGAGCAATAAACGCCTTTCTATCCTGTGCCAACCTCGCTGTCTCAAACACACTCATTCCCACCACTCCACTCACAGAATCGATCCATCTCACTACAGGACTTCCTCTCCTGTGCCGTCCCTCCACTCTCCCAAACATGATGTCCCCCCTTGCAACATGCCCAAACTATGTCAGACGAAGCTTCACAATCCTTGACTCCAAGGAGCATTCTTGCTTCACCCTCTCCAGGACAAACCTGTTTATTCTTCTAGCAGTCCATGGTATATTCAACACTCTTCTCCAGCACCACAGCTCAAAGGCATCAATTCTCTTTCTGTCATCCCTGTTCACTGTCCAACTCTCCAATGCATAGCACATAATTGCAAAGATTATAGCCTGGATCAGGCACACCTTAGTCACCAGCCTGACATCATTGCTTTTCAGTACTCTTGAGATTTCCCTCACAGCTGACTTTCCTGGCTGCTGTTACCAAGAGCGTTGACTGTGGAACCAAGCAAACTAAGACTGTTAACTATCTCAATCTCTTCACTATCCATACTGACACTGCCAATTGGCCCAGTGGTGAGAATCTTTGTTTTCTTGATATTGAGCTTCAATCCATATAGAAGACTGCAGTCCTTGACTTTCTGCAACAAGCACTTCAGGTCCTCCTCAGTTTCAGCAAGCAGGGTTGTGTCATTTGCATAACATGGGTTGCTGATAATTCTTCCACCAATCTTGATGCCACATTCCGCCTCATACAACCCAGCATCTCAGATGATCTGTTCTGCATACAGATTGAAAAGGTATGAAGACAATATACATCCCTGACGGACCCCTTTCTTGACTTTGAACCATCCGGTGTCTCCCTGCTATGTTCTGACGACTGCCTCTTGGTCCAAGTATAGGTTTAGTGTTAGCACAATCAAATGTTCCGGAATTTCCATTCTTCTCAGTCAGTCATAGCTTGTTGTGATCCACACAGTCAAAAGCCTTTGCATAGTCAATGAAGCACAGATAGACATTCTTCTGGTATTCTTTTCTTTCTGCCAAGATCCATTTAACATTAGCTATAATATCCCTAGTACCATGACCTCTTCTAAATCCAGCCTGCACATCTGGCAGTTCTCTGTTGACATATTGTTCCAAACATCTTTGGATAATTTTCAGCAGAATCTTGCTTGTATGTGATATCAATGATACTGTTAGATAATTTCCACACTCTGTTGGGTCACCTTTCTTTGGAATGGGAACAAATACCAATCTCTTCCAGTCAGTTGGAGAGCTGGCTGTCCTCCAGATTTCCTGGCACAACTTAGTGAGCACATTCAGGGCAGTGTCTGTTTGTTGAAATAAATCAATTGGTATGCTGTCAACCCCTGAAGCCTTGTTTTTTTTGCCAATTCCTTCATAGCAACTTGAACTTCCTTCTTTATCACCATAGGCTCTTGCTCACATATTATTTCATGAAATTCCTGTGTCAGCCAATTACCTCTGATACAGTGACTCTGTGTACTCCTGCCATGTTCTTTGATACTTCCTGGATCATTCAACATTCTACTCAAACTATCTTTAAGTATTGCCACCAGTGGCTTGAATTTGTTTTTCAACTCCTTCAGCTTAAGAAACGCTGAGCGAGTCCAGCCCTTTTGATTTTCTGACTCCAGCTCTCTGCACATTTCATTATAGTATCTTGCTTTGTCATCCTGAGTTGTCTTTTGAAATTTTCTGTTCAGTTCTTTGATTTCTTCCTTTAGCTTTGGCTTCTCAGCACTCTAATGCAGTACTCAGAGTCTCATATGACATTCATCTTGGTCTTTTCTTCTTTTTCAGCCTTTGTAATGATCTTTTGCATTCTTTATGCACGATTTTCTTGATATCCTCCCAGCGCTCACTTGGTCTACACTCATTGGTGCTCTAGGCCTCAAAACTGTTCCTGAGATGGTTTTGAAATTTGAGTGGGACAGACTTAAGTCCGTATCTTCATTCCCGTGGACTTGATTTCATTTTCCTCAACATCAGCTTGAACTTGCATATGTGGTCTGTCCCACTCCCACAATCAGCACCTGGTCTGGTTTTCACAGCTGATATTGGGCTTCTCCAGTGAGTTTTTTCACAAATGTAATCTATTTGATTCCTATGCATGCCATCAGGTGAAATTCATGTGTATAGCCTGCATTTATGTTTCTTATAAAATGTATTCACAATGAATAAATCATTGAATGTGCAGAACTATCATTCTATCTCCAGCCTCATTTCCCTCACCAAGCCCATGCTTTCCAGCTACCGATCCTTCTTCCCTGTTCTCAACTTTTGCGTTTCAGTCGCCCATTATTATTAATGCATCTTGATTGCATGTTTGATCAATTTCTGACTGCAAATGTTGGTAAAAATCCTCCTAGAGGCTGCAATACTGGGTCAAATATATTAACAATCATGAAGATGGCACTGTTGTTATTATGTTTCATTGAGTCAGCTGCAACTTACAGTGACCTTAGGTAGGTACAACAGCTGTGAAGCCTGCACTATTTTGAGTCAGTCTCACTGACTGACGCATCTACACTCATTGCCCCAGTTATTCTATCAATCCATCTCATCTGGAGTCTTCCTCTTCTGCACTGTCCCTTCCACCATTCCAAGCATGATGTCCTTCTCCAAGGATCAGTCTCTCCTGGCTACATGCCCAAAATATGTGAGACAGTGCTTCAAAATCCCGGCCTCCAAGGAATAACTTGGTTTTACCTTCCCCAAGGCAGACTTATTTGTTTTCTTGGTGGTCGATGGTATGTTCAAAACCCTTCTCCAGTGCTACAACTCAAAGCCATCACTTCTTCTGTTATTCTTCATCGTTGTCCAGCTCTGTGATGCACAGCAAGGAATTGCAAAGACCATGGCCTGGGATCAGGTGCACTTTAGTCACCAGAATGACATCATTGCTTCTCAGTTCTCTGGAAAGGTCCATAGGACTAGGTAATGTTCCATTCTGTTATACATAAGGTAGTCATGAATCAGAGCTGACTCAACCACACTACTTATAATTTTTCATTCTATAATAACTTCAGAACATTATCTTTAATATAAAGTGCCTTTATATTAAAAGTGTTTCTGTGTTTTGGAGAACTTATTTCTAGATGATTTTCAACATTTCTCATTATGAAAAGTTTCAAAGTCTTAAGAGATATAAAAATGCTAACCTTTATAGAGATATCATTATCATAGTAACCATTATTTTCCTATTATTATTTTATAGGATTTTGTGTGAATAGAGAGTTGATAGGGTTGGGGAGGAAAATGAGTATCCATTCCTACTTATATAAAGGTCAGCATTTTTATATTTTTTAAAAATTCTAAGCTTTTCATCTTCGATCATTAAGAATTTATTAAGGATCTACTTTATGTTAGGATTTTTATTGAAATGAATTAACTTCCTGCTTAGATTTGCTCTTTTTAATTGAAATCTTAGTAACCGCTAAGAATATATCAAATTGTAAATGTGCTGTGTTAGAGCAGGGGAACGGTAAGGGAAAAGGATTTGGGGTATAAAAAAAGGGTAGAGGAATTATTCATTACAATTGATTAAAATAAAGAACTTATAAGAATAGTTGTTGTTGTTGTTGTTATGTGCCGTCGAGCCATTTGGGACTCATAGCGACCCTATG
>NW_006399819.1:12107422-12110812 GCF_000299155.1 Elephantulus edwardii | reverse complement strand
ATAACGCAGATTGTTAATAGATCTTCCACCAATCCTGATGCCACAATTCTCCTCATAGAGCCCAGCCTCTCAGATAATCTGCTCTGCATACATATTGAAAAGGTGAGATCTCAAAGCTCTTTACACAATGTCTTACTAAATTGAGCAATTCTCGAGATCCGAAACTGTGACTATTGTGTATATGCACTGCCAGTACCTAAGTCAGAGTTACTAGAAATCTATTAGATATTTCTTTTTAAAAGTTTTATAAGTTAATATATGTGAAAAGTACTAAGTGGACCATACTAACATGAAAGAATATTTCCCTTTTTTAGATTCTGGTTAACTAAAGTTAACTGCTTGCAAAACTAGAAATTCTATCTGTAAAGGAGGGTATAAATTAATATATATCTATTTAAAATAGGATACTGTTTCTGTTTTTAATTAGTATTGAGTCAGCTTTGTTTCAAAGCACTTTTTTTTCTATAACAGAGACCTGTCCAGCTTTGTGACATCTTCAATGATAGCTGATATTTTACTTCATTACTGTGACTTTGGTGTCAATACATCTCATTGAAAGCTTCCTTTCTACTAAATGGCTCTTCACATAGACTATAGAGAGTTGTGCTACTAATCCAAAGGCCAAGCCTCACTGGTGACTTGAGTCCACCAGCCATTCTGCAGGAAAAAGATGAGCAATCTCACTGTGGTTTACAGCCTCGGAAATCCAATGGCGGCTCAGTTATGCATACGTCTACTTGATCAGCTTTGATGTTCTACCATCTATTGATAGGGAGCTCTGGTGGTCTAGTAAGTATTTGTGCTGCCAACTCAATAGTGGTTGAAATCCACCAGGTTCTTCAAGACAGGTGCATGGCAGTCTTCTCCTGTGTGATATACAGCTTCTGGAAACCCACTGGAGGATCTGATAAAAAATTGCATCATATTGTATTTACTTTTCTGAAATTTGATTGTCAAAATGTTAGGTCAAGATTATAAACAGACTTTCAATGCAAGCCTTGGTGGCCTATGAGTAAGGAGGTGTACTGATAACCCAGAAGCAAACAGTTAAAATCCACTAGCTGCTCTGAGGGAGTGCTCCAATATAGAAAGACAGGCAATCTCTTTCTGTGCAATTTACAGCCTCAAAAACCCACCTAAAAAGTCAGTTATGTGTCACTTCTGACTCGACTGCAATGTTTGAGTTTTCTAGTAGTGTCTTTACAGTGAAATAAGATTATGTATAAGTTTGAGATGCTGTAAGAATTACCAAAATATGACACAGAAATACAAATTGAGAACATACTGTTAGAAAATGGAATAGCTTTGTTCAGGATTGCCACAAACCTTCAGTTTGTAAAAGTCACAATAACTATGAAGTAAAATAAAACAAGGTATGGCTATACATCATTTGATTTCTTGTCAGCAGCTCGCTTGGACACTGTTCGATTCAGGCAAAAAACCTCAAAACCAACTACTTACAGCCTCAACGTATTATCTATTATTACTTTATTTCTTTCATCATTAAGTTATATTCTACCTCAACTTATCACTTACGCTTTAAAGTTACTATCATCATTTACATCTCATGTAGATTATTCTTTAATTAGAGAACTATTGTTATGTGCCAGTGAGTTGCCTGCGACTCATAGTGACCCTATGTACTAGGTACCCCCTGCTCTATCCTGTGCCAATATGTCTGTCTTTGACAGACCTACTCGCACTACCCCAGTGACTGAATCAGTCCACCTCATCAAGGGTCTTCATGTCCTGTGCTGTTCTTCTACCCTCTCAAGCATGACGTCCTTTCTCAGAGGATTAGTCCCTCCTTGCAACATGTCCAATTAGAGAGCTACATTCAATACAAATATTCTTTATAGATTAAGTTAAATGTTGTTTGGTTTGATAACTTCAAAGAATAGTTTCTGTTTAAAGATTGGTGTAGGGCTTCATTAGGGATTCCTTTGTTATCAGTGGGCCCAATAGACTTGGATTTCATAAACATTTGAAATTCTGTTTCACATATATTTACTGAGATTCTGATCAAATTATGTAGTAATAGTAGTCTGGAACTAGCCAGTTCTTCTTGTCCCATGGTAAAAGATGTAGTACCTCATAAGGGTAGTTTTAGTTTCAGACCTGTAGTATCAGTTGCATCTATAGTAACTAGGTAAAAATCAGGTAAACAGAAACCAACTGTATTTTGGATGGCCACGAGCAAGCCTTTATATTTTTTTACCTGTGACACAGTCTGTTTCTCATAAAACTGAAATATGCTCATCATTTAGACATTAATATATAAGTACTGAGACAGTAGAGAAGTTTTAGATTTGCTTTAAAATACATGTAAATTGAAAATTATTGTTTTAGTTTCTTAAATACTAGTTCTAAGGCAGAATCTGAAACCACATACGGAGTTTTCTAACATTAATTCTTTTGGTCATCTTTACACTTTAAAATGAACATTATTCCCATGGATGAAGTTGTAATGTCATGCACTGATCATTTAGAAAATACTAGTTCACTTAGTTATTCAGATCTTTATCTTCAGATAAAAAGTACTGACAAATATCATAAAATAACAAAAACTTATTTGTGTGATCTGTAAATAAGACTGCCAATTAAATACAGAATTTTATGTGTTGTTCTTATATACTGTCGAGTCACCTGCAACTCCTAGGGACCCTATATAAAACAGCCCTAAACCCTGCTCTATTCTGGGCCAATCTCTGCCTCCAACACACCTACCCCAATTACCCCAGTGACGAAATCAATCCATCTCATCGAGGGTCTTCCTCGCCTGCACTGTCCCTCCACCCTCCCAAACATGACATCCTTCTGCAAGGAATGGTCCCTCCTTGCAGCATGTCCAAAATATGTCAGACAAAGCTTCAGAATCTTTGCCTCCAAGGAGCACCTGGGCTTCACCCTTTCTAGCACACACGTGTTTTCTTAGCAGTCCATAGAATATTCAATACTCTTCTCCAACACGACAGTTCAAAGGCATCAATTCCCTTTCTATCATCCCTAATCACTGCCAAGCACTCAGATATGTAGCAAGTGACTACAAACATCATTGCCTGTATCAGGTGCAACTTAGTCTCCAGACTGACATCACAGGTCTTCAGTACTTTGGAGAGGTCTCTGACAGCAGACTTTCCCAATGCAATTCGTCTTTTAATTTCCTGGCTGCTGGTGCCAAAAGTGTTCATTGTGGGGCTGAGCAAACTGAAGCTGTTAATAATCTCAGTCTCTTCACTATCTATCAAGATGCTGCCAATCAGCCCAGTGATGAGAATTTTTGTGGTTTTTTTATACTGAGCTTTGGGGACCTCTCCAAAGTACTGAAGAGCAATGGTGTCACTCTGGAGAGTAAGGTGAGTCTGATACAGGCCATAGTCTTCACAATCA
>NW_006399819.1:12102383-12103137 GCF_000299155.1 Elephantulus edwardii | reverse complement strand
TTCATCTCACTTACTTTGGGCATATTTCGAGAAGGAATTAGTCCTTGGAGATATGCTGAGAAAGGTAGAAAGTCAAACAAAGCAAGACAAATTGATGTGGTGATGACAATAACAGGGCTTGAGCATGACAAAAATTCTGAGGACAGTACAAGACAATTATTTTCAATGTTTTACCTTCAATTAAAATACTTTTTATATTTCTTGACAATGATGAGTTATGTTCTGCATTTAGAAAATGTCTTTTAGAAAAGTGTCATGGCATATTAAGCTAATAATTTTCATGTAAAGATTTAGTTGGTGCGGTGATCACGTTGTTTATTTGGTTAAGTTTTGCTTATTCAGGTTTAATATTAAATATACCTAAGAGTTGATTGATTGTTTTAGGTCAATTCTTCCAACTCTGTAATAATCCTTCAAAAATAGAAATTCAGATGTCCATTTATTTCAGAAGGTCTCTTTTTTAAAAAACATTATTTTGAATATGGTTTCTGCTTATTTTTCTACTTCAAGGTTCCTCACTAAACATATCAAATATTCTCTCTTCTCTATTACTTCCACTCTGATCCTTTAATTTAAAATAAAATTTTTATTTTATACTCTGATCCTTTTTAGCCATTTTTGATTTCTATTCTATTTAACATTTATTACTATCTATCTTCCTGATTGTGGAACAGACCACCAACTACTCATATGCAAGTTCAAGCTGAAGCTGAGGAAAATTAAACCGAATCCACAGGAGCCAAAGTATGACTTT
>NW_006399819.1:12097812-12100708 GCF_000299155.1 Elephantulus edwardii | reverse complement strand
GAGGTGGATTGATTCAATGACTGAGGTAATTGGGATGGGTGTGTCAGAGGCAATGAGACTGGCAGAGGATAGAGCACGGTTTAGGGCTGTTGTACATAGGGTCGCTATGAGTTGCAAACGACTCGACGGCACATAACAACAACAATATAGTGATGTTACCTCAGGTTAAAAATGCACTTAAAATTTTTCCAAACTCTGTGCATAAACAGCTAAAATAGCTCACAAACAAAAACAGCTGACAGAATTATGAAGCCTATTAGGTTAGCCTTTCTAGCTCATTCTGTTTCTTTCATAGATACTCCATGCCGACAAAAACCTTTCTCCTCTCTGGTATCCAAGCATTCCTGAAGTAATATTACAAAATTACTCTGCTCACATCTGGTCACGTCTGATTTAGAAAGAGGTAAAGTTTTTATTCTATTGTGCCTTCAAATGATTGTATTATTTAAGTATAGAGCAATAAGGCAGACAGACGGCCAATGGTGCTTTTGTAAACACTGGAAATATACTGAACAACACAACAGGAACTGGGCTCCATTAGATGCAAACTTAGTATCAGAAGACTAAGATACAATCAAAGACACAGAGAGCAATCTAACATAATAAAAAATAAATTCTCTAACTATATCTAGGAAACGAGCCTAACAAGCATTTAATGATGATAACTCATAAGAATTATTTGAAACTAAAAGCACATAACTTAGTATAGCAGATTTACTTGTTCCCCCCCCCCCAAAAAAAATGTTTCAAGCCTAAATCCCAAGAATCTGTGAATGTGACTTAGAAAAGAGATCTTACTTAAGAATCTGAAAGATGGGTCCTTCTGGGTTTAGAAAGAATCCTAAATCCAATTACTGGGGTCCATGTAAGAGAGAGGTAGAGGAAGGTTTGAGATACATAGAGTCTCAAAGGAGAGAATCAGATGATGACGGACACAGAGACTGAGGCTGTGCGGCTATAAACCAAGGAACCCCAAAGGATCACTGGCAATCACTAGAAACAAGGAGACAGGCATAGAATTACTTTTTCAGATCTCACCCTTACCAATATCTTGATTTCAATTTCCTATCTCCAAAATGGTTTTAGAATAAATTTACTCTTTTTAAGACACCAATTTGTGGCAATTTGTTATTCTAGCAGCTCCAAGTAAACAAACATATGCACACACAAACAAAAACTCAATAAACTAATTTCTTCAATTTAAGAAGAGTTTCACGTGTCACTCTAGATTACCTCTGTGAGCAAAGGAGACATTCTAATGGATCGGCTCTATTGAAACAAGATATCCTTCCCAAACTCCCAGCAGCAGTGGCAGTTGCATTCTTCTAACGACGAAACAAAAAATCTTCTGAGAGAAGATATAGGGGGGAAAAACCCATTATCTTGGTTCTATCATTTTTCAGATGCCATCAAGTGGATTTCAACTGACAGTGACCCCACAAACAAAAGCACAATCCATCGCCTGGTCTGGCCCCCATCTTCCCAGGGGCTGCAGTGATTGAGACAACTGGTGCAGCTGCTGTGTTCATCCATCTCACTGTGGGTCATCGTCTTTCTCACTGCCTCTTTTTACCAGAGGGTTTTTCTTTAAGGACTGATTCTTCCTGATAACATGTCTGCACTACATGGGATGAAGTCTCATATATGCACTGCCAAGAAGTATTCTGGTTGCATTTTTTCTACCATAGGCTTGGTTGAGCTTTCGGCAGTCCTGGATATACTCAACATTCTTTGCCAATACTACAATTCAAGGGTACCGATTTTTGTTCAACCTTTATGTATCTCCCACCCTTCACACACAGATGAGGCAATGGAAAATACCATAGGTTGGGTCAGATGTACTTTAGTCTTCCAATGACATGCTCTTTAGTACTTTAAAGAAGTCCTTGGTAGCAGACTGGATGACTGAATACGCAGTGTGGTCTCTTGACTGTTGTATCCATGACAATTCATTGGGGATATAAGAAAAAGTAAATCATTAGCAACTTCAATCCTTTCTCCCTTTATGATGTTTATTGATCCAATTGTGAGGATTTTTATTTTTGTTATGTTGAGATATAATCTATACTCAAGGCTGCTGTAGACTGAACTTTATCAATAAGTGCTTCAAATCTTCATTTTGTGCAAGCATGCAAACTTGTGTATTCTGCACACTATAGTTTGTTCAAAAGTGTTCCTCCAATCCTGATGCTACACTCTTCATATAATGCACTCTCTCAAGGCTATTTGTTCAACACAAAGAATTGAACAGAGATTGAGAAAGGATACTACCCTAACAAACACCATTCCTGATTATGAACTACACAGTATCTCCTTATTCTGTCCAAATAATTCTTGGTCTATATACAAATCATTCTTGTATTCTCCTTCTTGGTATATGTACAGGTTCTCATGAATACACTGAAATAGTCTGGACGTCTCATTCTTCTTAATGTTATCCATATCACAGTCAAATACCTTTGCACAGATAACAAAGCATAGGTAAGGATCTTTCTAGTATTCTCTTCTTTCAGCTGAGACTCATTTGACATCACCAACGATATCACTCATTCCAAGTCCTTTTTGGAGTCCAGCCTGAACTTCTAGCTTGAATTTCTGTCAGCTACCTTACAATATATGACCCCAACCATATGGCAGTTTGAAACCATCCATAGGTTCTAAGGAAGAAAGTCCTAATGATCTGCTGCCACAGAGAATGTATCTTCTTCCTTCCAAAAAATCCTCAGGAGCCAGTTTGAATCTGTCACCTGGATTCAATATGAGTAGGAATCAACGTAAGTGCACCTGATATGAAAAAGTATTGTAATTACAAATAATTTGGGGGAGATGACACTGTTTTGTTGTTGTGGTTATATGCCGTCGAAGAGGACCTGAAGCACCTGCTGCAGAGGGTCAA
>NW_006399819.1:12069583-12097042 GCF_000299155.1 Elephantulus edwardii | reverse complement strand
AGAGAGAGAGAGAGTGGCTCAGGGTAGAATAGGGTTCAGAGCTATTGTTATAGGGTCGCTATAAGTTGCAAGTGACTTGATGGCACGTAGTAACAGAAACATACACTCACAGATAATCCCACCCATCTCTAAGCATAGGGAGCTCTGATGGTTGAATGGTAAGGAGTTTCACTACAACTCAAAGGAATATACCAGCAGATCTGCTGGAGAAAGATGGGCAATCTCCTCCTGTGCAATTTACAGCCTCTGAAAACCAGATGGAGGGTCAGCTATGAATTGATTCAATTTGACAGTATACAACAAAAACAACATCTAGAAACATGTCTGTGTTTCATTCATGTAGGTGTCTTTTAATGTCCCATGTTTAACTTTCTCATTTCATCAAAGATAATAAACATCTACAGAAGATGTATACATAGGCAGCTAACAGTTACTGTTTTTTTTAAAAGGGATCATTTTCTAGTATGATTAGTTAAGTGATTACTATGCATGCTATTTAGCTTCATTTAATAACACTGTATCTACACTCTACCATCTTTCTTATTAAACTAATAATGGTGGCTACTATTACACAATTTAGAAAAAGTTGAAGGTTTGTCAATTCCCTATCTTTATCCTCATTTTTTTTTCTTTTGTCATAATGCAAAACCACTGCTTTCCAGTCGAGTCTAGCTCTTAGTGACCCTATAGCATAGAACAGAGCATTCTATGGCTGTAAATCTTTATGGAAGCAGACCGCTACATTTTTCTCCCACAAAGTGGCCAGTGGTTTTGAACCAGGCACTCAGTTGGCAGTTTCATACTTTAACCACTATCCCATCCGGGTTCCCTGTATTATTATACAGCTTGACAATTTTTATGAAGTGCTGAACAGAAACAATTAAAGTACACATCCTTTACTTTAAGATGTTTCTAAAAATGTTGCCCTAAAGTGTAATATCTACTATTGGCTCAACATTCCCTTTAAAAGATTAAGATAGTGTGTTATTTTTCCAGTTTGTCAATGAATGTTATTTATTTATTTACCATTAATGATGTTGTTGTTTTTATGTGCCTTCGAGTTGCTTGCGACTCATAGCGACTCTAGGTACAACAGCCCTAAACTTTGTTCTGTCCTGTGCCAATCGCACTGTCTCTGACACTCCCATCACAATTATCCCAGTCACTGAATCAATCCATCTCCCAGAGGGCCTTCCCCTCCTGTGCCTGCCCTCCACCCTCCCAAGCATGATGTCCTTTCCCAAGGACCGATCTCTCCTGACAACATGTCCAAAGTATGTCAGACCAAGCCTCAGAATCCTTGCCTCCAAGGAGCAGCCCAGTTTAACGCTCTAAAGGATGAATCTGTATGTTTTCCTAGCAGTCCATGGTACCCTCAACAATCTTAATCTTTTAAAGGGAATGTTGAGCCAATAGTAGATATTACACTTTAGGGCAACATTTTTAGAAACATCTTAAAGTAAAGGATGTGTACTTTAATTGTTTCTGTTCAGCACTTCATAAAAATTGTCAAGCTGTATAATAATACAGGGAACCCTGATGGGATAGTGGTTAAAGTATGAAACTGCCAACTGAGTGCCTGGTTCAAAACCACTGGCCACTTTGTGGGAGAAAAATGTAGCGGTCTGCTTCCATAAAGATTTACAGCCATAGAATGCTCTGTTCTATGCTATAGGGTCACTAAGAGCTAGACTCGACTGGAAAGCAGTGGTTTTGCATTATGACAAAAGAAAAAAAAATGAGGATAAAGATAGGGAATTGACAAACCTTCAACTTTTTCTAAATTGTGTAATAGTAGCCACCATTATTAGTTTAATAAGAAAGATGGTAGAGTGTAGATACAGTGTTATTAAATGAAGCTAAATAGCATGCATAGTAATCACTTAACTAATCATACTAGAAAATGATCCCTTTTAAAAAAAACAGTAACTGTTAGCTGCCTATGTATACATCTTCTGTAGATGTTTATTATCTTTGATGAAATGAGAAAGTTAAACATGGGACATTAAAAGACACCTACATGAATGAAACACAGACATGTTTCTAGATGTTGTTTTTGTTGTATACTGTCAAATTGAATCAATTCATAGCTGACCCTCCATCTGGTTTTCAGAGGCTGTAAATTGCACAGGAGGAGATTGCCCATCTTTCTCCAGCAGATCTGCTGGTATATTCCTTTGAGTTGTAGTGAAACTCCTTACCATTCAACCATCAGAGCTCCCTATGCTTAGAGATGGGTGGGATTATCTGTGAGTGTATGTTTCTGTTACTACGTGCCATCAAGTCACTTGCAACTTATAGCGACCCTATAACAATAGCTCTGAACCCTATTCTACCCTGAGCCACTCTCTCTCTCTCTCTGAAACACCCAACCCCATTACCTCAGTTACTGTCTCAATCCATCTCTATTCTGGAGATATTGAAGGCTTCAGTCCTTGACCTTCTGCAACAAGCACTTCAGGTCCTCCTCAGTTTCAGTAAGCAGGGTTGTGTCATCTGCTTAATGCAGATTGTTGATAGATCTTCCACCAAGGAAGAAGTTCAAGCTGCTTTGAAAGAAATAGCAAAAAATAAGGCCCCAGGAATAGATGATATACCCGTTGACATATTTCAGTTTAAAGATGCTGCCCTGGACGTGCTCACCAAGTTGTGCCAAGAAATCTGGAGAACAACCACTTGGCCAACTTAATGAAAGTGATCTATATTTGTTCCCATTCCAAA
The DNA here is from genome assembly GCF_000299155.1 of Elephantulus edwardii. Classification (NCBI taxonomy): domain Eukaryota; kingdom Metazoa; phylum Chordata; class Mammalia; order Macroscelidea; family Macroscelididae; genus Elephantulus; species Elephantulus edwardii. The sequence goes on along the minus strand of NW_006399819.1, from coordinate 12,094,321 downwards.
GGTGACCCAACAGAGTGTGGAAACTAAGAACAGTATCATTGATTTCACATGCAAGAAAGATTCTGCTGAAGATATAAAAAAATGCCTGGAACAGCACATCAGCAGAGAACTGCCAGAAGTCCAGGGTGGGTTTAGAGGGGTCATGGTACTAGGGATATTGTAGCTAATGTTAGATAGGTCTTGGCAGAAGGCAGGGAATACCAGAGGAATGTCTATCTGTGCTTCATTGATTATGCAAAGGCGTTTGACAGTGTGGACCATAACAAACTGTGGCTGACTCTGAGAAAAATGGAAATCCCAGAACATTTAATCATGCTAAAGTGAAACCTATACTTGAACAAGAGGCAGTCGTCTGCACAGAGCAAGAAAACACTGCATGGTTCAAAACTGGGAAGGGCGTACACAAGGGATGTGTCCTGTCTCCATACCTTTTCAACCTGTATGTAGAGCAGATTATCCAGGAGGCTGGGCTCTATGAGGAGAAATGCAGCATCAGCACTGGTAGAAAATCTATCATTAATGATATTTATTTAAAATTAATGATATTGTTGGTGTCATTGAGTCAAGTACAACTTATAGCAACCCTAGGAACAAGGTATCTGAACTCTGCCCAATCCTGTACCACTTTAATTATCTCAGACACACTGGAGTCAACTGTTGCAGTCACTATGTCAATCCATTGTGTTAAAGGGCTTCCTCTCTGCCAAAGACCCCTGACCTTTCCAAACATGGTATCCCTTTACAAGAAATAGCTTTTTCTAATAATATGTCCAAAGACAATGAGACAGTTTCACCATCCTTGCTTTGAAGGAGCATTCTGGATGCACTTTTCCAAGACACATTTGTTCCTTCTTTTTGCAGTCCATAGAATAGTCAGTACTCTTCTCCAACACTGTAACTCAAACATAAAATTTTTCTTCTGCCACCCTTAGTCACTATTCAACTCTCAGATTGTACAAGCTATTGAAAAGACCATGGCTTGAATCAGGCATATGTTAGTCTTTAAACTGACAATGCTGTTCCTTACTGATCTGGAATGGTTCCTGATAGCAAACTTTCTCAATGGTATATGTCTTTTGATTTCTTGATTGCTGGTTCCAAGGGTGTTGATAGTGGTTCCAATTACAATAAAGTTGTTTACAATTTCAATCTTTTCTCCATCTTTCATCATGTTGCCTAACAACCCACAGTGGTGAGAATTTTTGTCTTTCTGATATTGAGATGTAATCCATATTGAGAGCTGTATTCTTTCACCTTCTGCAACAAGCATTTCAAGTCCTCTTCACTTTCAGTAAGCAAAGTTGTATCATAAACATAATGCAGGATGTGGATAAGTCTTCCTCCAAACCTGTCAACTACCAAGAAAACAAATAGGTCTGTCTTACAGAGTGTGAAACTAGGCTTCTCCTTGGAGGCTAGGATTTTGAAGCTCCGTCTCACATACTTTGGGCAAGTGGCCAGCGGGGACCCATCCTCGGATAAGGACATCATGCTTGGAAGGGTGGAGGAACAGCCCAAGAGAGGAAAACCCTGGATGAGATGGATTGATACAGTGACTGGGGCAAAGAGGGGTTGGTGTGTCAAAATTAGTGAGACTGGCTTGGGACGGGGCCGGGTTCAGAGTTGCTGTACATAGAGTCTCTATGAGTTGAAGGCGACTAAACAGCACATAACAACAACAAAAACAACATCAATTTCAAATGTGTTCTTTGTATCTAGGGTTCTAAATCTGACCATTCTGAGCTCTGAAAAGAACAAAATGTGCACAGTGACATCACGGGAAGATGAGGAAGACAGACTATTAAAACTGATGTAGAAACAGGGACTGCTGGCAGCTAACAGAAGCTGAAATAGGCAAAGGAAAATCTCCTCTTGTAGCCACATCCTAAATTCAGAGTGTGGGAAAATAAATTTCTCTTCTTTAAAGCCACCCATTGTCTTATAGTAGCATTAGGTAACTAACAGTGGGAAAGCTGTCAAAATTCTACATAAATACATAAATGAATCTTCAATTCCTTTTTTAAATCATTCTTTGAGAAACATAAATTTCTATTTGAATAATGCTCTTATCCATGAACTTTAATATTCAATTTTAAAATTTATTGATTATTTTTAATTTTCTACAAACACTGTCATGTTACATAAAAATTTCTTTCTTCTGCTTATGTTGTTTGACTGACCATAACTTTAAAAAAAAATCACATAAAATTAGTGACAGATTTTATTGAAAATGTATCCAAAAGTTATACAGGTTTCTTTTACAGACTAGCATATGGTCAGTTTGGTAACGGTTTCACCTGCACTTGACGGATGTGTCAATTTTGTTTTCTTTTATTCAAGTTTCAAAGAAAAAAATTTTCAGTCTTAGAATATCAAGCACATTATTTACTAAAATGTTATTTTAAGGTACATTTTGCCAGAGGAAAGAAGTTTCTTTAAATTGCCATTTTGTAGAGTACTTGACTGCATCTATAGGATGATGAGTTGACTTTTTACTTCACTTTTTCTCCTGTTAAGTTAGGGAATTATATTGATACTGTTGTTGTGTGTTAAACAAGTGTTAAATCACTTGTGACTCACAGTGACCCCTATGTTCAACAGCTCCGAACCCTGCTCTATCCTGTGCCAATCTTATTGTCTCTGACACACCTACTGCTACTACTCCAGTAACCCCAATCAATCCATCTCATCCAGGGTCTTCCTTTTCTGTGCTCTCCTTCCTCTCCACCCTCTGAAGCATGATGTCTTTCTCCAAGGACTGGTCTGTGGAACATGCCCAGCCGAAGCCACAGAATCCTTGCCTCCAATGAGCAGCCTGTTTCACCCTCTCCATGACAAATCTGTTTGTTTTCCTAGCAGTCCTTAGTATATTCAACTCTTCTCCAGCAGCTCAAGGCATCAATTCTTCTCTCATCCCTAGTCATTGCTAGCTTTCTAATGCAAGCAAGTAATTGTGAAGACCATGGCCACGGATCAGATGCACAACTTAGTCTCGAGACTGACATCGTTGCTTTTCAGTACTCACGAACAAACTAACCAAGTATTAATTTTGTAATTATTGTAAACCACTAAATAAACAAACTTACAGTCATGATGCATAATTCTTTTTCTTTATAGATGATTTGATAATATTTTGTTTATAAATAATGATGTTGTTACTGTTGTTATGTGCCATCGAGTCGTTTGCGACTCATAACAACCCTATGTACAACAGCCCTAAACCCTGCACTATCCTGTGCCAATCGCATTGCCTCTGACACCCCCATCACGATTACCCCAGTCACTGAATCAATCCACTTCATAGAGGGTCTTCCCCTCCTACGCTGTCCAGACCTGTCTCTCCTTACAACATGTCCAAAGTGTGTCAGACGAAGCCCCAGAATCCTTGCCTCCAAGGAGTAGCCTGGTTTAATCCTCTCCAGGATGAATCTGTTTGTTTTCTTGGCAGTCCAGGGTACATTCAATACTCTTCTCCAGCACCACAGCTCAAAGGCATCAATTCTCCTTCTATCTTCCCTAGTCATTGTCCAACTCTCTGATGCATAACAAGTGATTGCAAAGACCATGGCCTGTATCAGGCACACCTTAGTCTCCAGAGAGACACCGTTGCTCTTAGAGTACTTTAGAAAGGTTCCTAACAGCAGACTTTCCCATCGTAATACGTTTTTTTATTTCCTGGCTGCTGGTGCCAAGAGTGTTGACCGTGGAGCCAAGCAAACTGAAGCTGTGAACGATCTCAATCTCTTCACCATCCATCCTGATGCTACCAATTGGTCCAGTGGTGAGAATCTTTGTCTTCTTGACATTGAGCTTCAGTCCATTCTGAAGGCTGCAGTCCTTGACCCTCTACAGCAAGTGCAGGAGGTCCTCCTCAGTTTCAGCAAGCAGGGTTGTGTCATCTGCATAACGCAGATTGTTAATAGATCTTCCACTAATCCTGATGCCACAATTCTCCTCATAGAGCCCGGCCTCTCAAATAATCTGCTCTGCATACAGGTTGAAAAGGTATGGAGATAGGACACATCCCTGGCGTACACCCTTCCCAATTTTGAACCATGCAGTGTAACCTTGCTCTGTTCTAACGACTGCCTCTTGGTCCAAGTATAGGTTTCGCATTAGCATGATTAAATATTCTGGGATTCCCATCCTTCTCAGAGTCAGCCACAGTTCGTTGTGATCCACACAGTCAAATGCCTTTGCATAGTCAATGAAACAGACAAACATTCTTCTGGTATTCCGTGCTTTCAGCTAAGATCCATCTAACATCAGCTACAATATCCCTAGTACCACGACCCCTTCTAAACCCAGCCTGGACTTCCAGCAGTTTTCTGCTGATGTGCTGTTCCAGTCGTTTTTGGATAATCTTCAGTAGACTCTTGCTTGCATGTGAAATCAATGATATTGTTCTGTAGTTTCTGCATTCAGATGGGTCACCTTTCTTTGGAAAGGGAACAAATACAGATCTCTTCCAGTGAGTTGGCCAAGTGGTTGTTCTCCAGATTTCTTGGCACAACTTGGTGAGTACATCCAGGGCAGCATCTACTAGCTGAAATATGTCAATTGGTATACCATCTATTCCTAGGGCCTTATTTTTTGCTATTTCCTTCAAAGCAGCTTGAACTTTTTCCTTCATCACCATAGGCTCTTGCTCAAATGCTATTTCATTAAATTCTTTTATATCTGTCAATTTCTTTTGATACAATGACTCAGTATATTCTAAATAATATAATATAAATATTCTATATTGAGAGCTTGATATGTAATTTACATTTTGTAATATCTTTGTTAGGGAGCTCTAGTGGTCTAATGGCAAGAAGCTGCACTGCAATCCTTGCACTGCAATGGAAGTCACCAACTACTCCACAGGAAAAGGATGGGCAATCTTCTCTCATGAGATTAACTGCCTCTGAAAACCTGCTGGAAGGTCAGCTATGGGGCGGTTCAGACTCCACAGTACACAGCAACAACAAAACAGCATTTTTGCTAAATTTCTATATTAAGATTATGGTAAATGAATAAAATAGTTTGAGCACTTTCCTCTTTTGTTACACTCTTTTAAAGAATTTTTAGAAGTCTGATAATCTTTCTTCCTTAAATGTTTGGAAGAATTCACACGGAAAAACAACTAGCCTGCAGTATGGTTATGTATTCAGATATTTAAAGAACAAGCCAGATCTTTTTCAAATATAACAGAGTATCCAGATTTGTACTTCTTACGACTGTTTCACAAAATTTTATTTTCTAAGAAATTTGTGAATTTCCTTTACATTGTCAAATTTAGTGGTATATGTTTTATAATAAACATCTTTTTAATTTCTGTACAATTCTCATTTTCATTTAATATTGCTAATATATGCTTTCTTCCTATTCCTTAATCAACCTTGGTAATTGTCTGCCAATACTGGTATTTTCAAAGACGAATTTTTGGCTTTTTTATCCCTTTCTAAATATACTTGTTTTCTGTTATATAAATTTCCTCTCTTCATTATTTTCTTATTACTACATTGCGTTTGATTTGATATTCTTTTTGTAATTCTTTATCTTAAACAAATCATCTGGCTTTCAAAGAAATACATTTAAATATACATATATATTTCCCCTCTAAGTATTCATTTAACCATATTCCATAGTTTTAATATATCTATCTTCATTATAAGCCAGGCAAAAATATTTTCTCATTTCCATTATAATTTATTTGTTAATCTTTATCATATATTTATTAATACTTTCTACTTTTCTGACATTTTCATCTTAATTCTACTCTAGCAATAAAGAATCAATACCTCAAGACTTACAGAGGCTTCCTTACACACCAGTTGTTGTTGTTGGTTGCCATCAAATAGACAGAATCTTACAGTGTCCCCACTCTTCAGCAGGCCTCAACTCTGCCCTATCCTGCATTATCCTCACTGTCTCTACTATATTGAGACCACTGCAACAGCCACTGTGTCAATCCATTTACTGAGGGTCTTCCTCTCTTTCACTTATGCTCCATCTTTCCAAGCTTGGTGTTTTTCTCCAGAGAATGGCCCTTCCTTAGCAACATGCCCAAAGTATGTAAGACCGAGTTTCATCTTTGGCTGTACCCTCTCAAGACCTATTTGTTCTTGTAGCAGTCCATTCAGTGCTCTAACTCCAACCTACTTACTAAAAAAATCAGCCAGTGAAAACTCTGTGAAATATAATTCTACTCTGACACATATGGAGTTGCTATGAGTCACTGCATAGCACAAATGGAATCAATGGCAACTGGTTAAGCACGCTTTACAAATGAAGAATAAAGAGTCTGAGATTTTTGCCCACTAAGCAGTGATGGTGTGTATCTTTAGAATATCAGCTGCTAGTAGCTAGAAATTGTGGTAAATTAAATCATGTATACATTCTTCCATTGACTAAGGAGACTTTCTTATTTTAGTTCCATTCAGAAACAACCAGCAGCGGCATTTATCAAGCAATCTTGTCTGTCTCTACATACCTACTCTCTCGGTAGTTCAGTTATATACAATATAAAAGTGTCCTTTTTTTCTGATTTATAGAGCATCTAAGTCTTTTATAACAAAAGAGTATTTTTTAGAAAAAAAAATCTAGTCAGCAACAATTCTGAAAGTTAAGTCAATTGATTGTTGTTTATGATCAACTTCAAACTAACTCATTTTTATTAATTTCTAGTTCTGAGAAAAACAATATATTGCATCTCATTCTGAATACTGCAAAACAGTTTTATTAAGAAAGTCTTTGTGATGAAATTTCAAACTATGTAAACCAAAGGCTATTAAAGTTCAGGTATCTGTATATCTCTAAGGAGAAAAAGAAGATCTCTTATATTTAATGTTAATTTATTGGTGACTCTGAGGTGCTCTTTAGGGTCAGATGTTATCTAAGTTCTGAACATTCAGTTTTATTGTAGCTAGTTTTCAAAGAATGAGAAAGAAATACTATCCTTAACCCTGTACCCATATAAGATATATTTTAATCATTTTCTATGGTTTAAAAGATATGCACTAGAGTTTTAGTATTACCAGAGACAAATCACTAAGTACATCAATTATATTTCTAACTACATAAGTTAAAGCCTTCTCTTTAGTTACAAATAAGATTGGAAATGTATACATTATAGTTACTTTAAGCAATTTATAGCAGCTAAAAAGGTCTCTCTCTTGCAAATAACGGAAGTCAATTTTGACATAATTAAAGTCAAAAGGAAATTTATGAGAAGGATAAAGAACACTTAGAATTGACTAAAAGGCAAGCAGTGAACTGGCACAGGACTTAAAACAAAAATATTCTATTCCATTGCCAAAACATAGCATTTCATTCCAGATTTTAAATCCTAAGAACAAGAATACAAATAGCTTACCTCTAGTCACTTGCCTATCATTTAAAGGAAGAATGGAAAGAAGGGGAGGGAGAGAGAGAACTCTAACTCATGTGACCTGAGAAAGAGAAGGGAAGAAGTAATATACCACAAATAACTGAGACTCTAAGTTATACCAAGAAGAAGAAGGAAATCAAACCTAATCTTTCAACTCAGAATCTGGCCATCAAATGGTCACCATCAGTTAAATTAATCTTTATTGAACCACCACACTATAGGCACTGCATTAAGGAATACAGAGTTCTTGACACTAAGTACTCTTTGGTTTCCAGAACTTAAATTTCCCACCTTCCTTAGTGACTGAATCCAGAGATTCTATAATAACTCAACTCTCTCTGAATCCCATTTCTTTCAAGTATTCTCACAGCAGTATTTTCATAGCAACATGCTTGTGCTTGTAATATACAGTCTCAACATATACAAGAATCTCCTTATCTTTTAAAGTTTGCTGTAAGCTACTTTGTTTATTTAATAGGCCAAAAGCCAGTAAAGAGGTAGCACATGTCTCAAGTAGCCACCAGAGTGACATGGCCAGAATCCATTCCTGGGAACAACACTTAACATCAAGATGTCATAACTTTGAATTGTGTCTATATACACAATATGCTATTGTTATTTAAGATTTTATATTAGCTATGCTTTGAAGCAGTTTATAAGATATTCCGTACTCTTCTCAAACACTATAACTCAAAGGTATTGATTCTTCTACTGTCATCCTTAGTCACTGTTCAGCTTTCAGGTGCATAGGAAGCAACTGAAAAGGCCATGGCTTGAATCTGGTGCACGTTAAGCCTTCAGACTGACATCACAGCTCTCCAGTACCTTGGAGAAGTCCCTGATAGCAGACTTACTCAACACAACATGTTTGGTGGGTTGTTGAGGTTGGTTTTTTGGTTTTGTTTTTTTTTTTTTTTCAATTTCTTAGCTGTTGTCACCAAAGGATTGACTGTGGATCTGAGCAAGATGACATTATTAACCACTTCAATCTTTTCCCCATCTAATAGGGCATTGCCTAAGGGCCAGGTAGTGAGGATTTTGTTTTCTTGATGTTGAGATAAAATCCATACTGAAGGCTTCCACAATAAGTGCCTCAGATCCTCTTCACTTTCAGCAAGCAAAACTCTATCTAGGTATTCTAATTTTAACAAAACCTGGCTTAAATGCCCGATCAATTATCTTTGACAATGTAGTTCAAGAGTGTCATTAGGTAGCCAAGTATCTTAGATCCAATAGGGAGCTCTAGTGGTAAGAAGCTGCACTGCAATCCCAGAGGCAACCCAGTTCAAATCCACCTGCTGCTCCAAGGGAGAAGAATGAACAATCTTTTCCCATGTGATTTACTGCCTCTCAAAACTCACTGGAGGGTCAGGTATGAGTTAGTTTCAACTTGCCAGCACACAACAACACTTAAAGCATAGTACAAAGTAATTTGCAACTTGCAACCACACTATAAGTCAGTCTCTTTTATTTGGGGATCATGGCCTATAACTCTTATATTTCACTTTTTTTCATTTCTTAGTAAAATCATAACCAGGAAATATTAAGTTACAATCTGATGCTATCAGATAAAGAAAGAAAGAAAAGACGGCTCTCAATATTAAAGTAAAAATTGAAGCTGAGAAATCTCATTGAAAAGGACATCCCAGTATCAGTAACATCTATAACTGAAAGGTATTGATTCTATGACCCTGGATGAGATGGACTGACACAGTAACTGGGGCAACAGGGGTTGGTGTGTCGGAGTCAGTGATACTGGCTCAGGATAGGGCAGACTTTAGAGCTGCTGTACAGAGGAGACATAGGCAACTTGATGGCACATAACAACAACATCAGTAACATGCTTCCCTTAGTGAATGCACTGTCAGAATAATGTGACAATTTCATTAAATTAAAGTGAAAAATCTAGAATGTTACAGAGTATTACAGGAACTCTGTATATATGAATTTTGAAATGGCAGAGGTAGAGAATAAAGTAGCTAGTGAATAATGTTAGATAAATGTTATCTGCAGCTCACATGAAAATTGCCACCAAATTTTTTATTTCATGAATAAATATGATTCGTCTATTCACATAAATATTTAATTACTATTTATATTAGCACAACAGGCCACAATCAAATATAATTTTTCCCCAGTCTCTTGCTTTTTATTTTTATGTGAAAACGAACTTTAAAATAAGCTTACAGGAAATTTATATACAATATTAACAGAAAAATATACTTTAAAAATAATTTATAAATTAATGAAGACTCACCTGAATGAGTTTAGTTTGCACTTGTAAGGTGTAATATAAAAAATTTCAAATTATCAACTAAAGCTGAGGGGGAAATTTCCATTTTTCTTAAAAAAATTAATAGCTATGCTCTTAACAAATTAACTTCAAAGAACAGAATACTTATGGCAAAGACATCAGAACCCTACCCATTGCCAGATTTAGTTTTTCTCTACAATAAATCAAATATTATAAGTGTCAGAATGAGCATTCTATAGACTCATATGTTACAATAAAGAACACAAAATGAGATTATTAGTAAGTATGATGTGTGCATTACTTTAATGTGACCCTTCTAGCCTAGTCTAACTCCCACTAAATACCTAGGTGGTTGTTGTTGGAAACTATCACATTGACTACAACTCATAATGACCTTATGAACAACAGACTAGAACCTGTCCTCTCCTTCACCATCTTTTTGGTTTCCTCCATACTCAAACCCACTTGTTACACTCACTGTGTCAATCCATCTTTTTGAAGGGCTTCTCTTTTGCTGACTCTCTTCTGTTCCCAGATGACATCTATTTCTAAGAACTGGTCCCACCTTCCAACATGTCCAAAGAATGTGAAATGAAGTGTCATCATTATTTACCTCTAAGGAGCATGCTGCTGGCTGCACTTCCTCCGAGACAGCTTAGATCAGTCCACGGGATATTCGGTATTCTTGAACAACATCACAATTCAAAAGCATCAATTCTTCTTCAGTCTTCCTTAATGACTGTCCAACTTTCAGATGCATATGAAGCAACTGACAATACAATGGCTAAAATAAGGCACACCACATTTTCTTTAAACCAACATCCTTGCTCTTGAGCAATTTAAAGAGGTTCTTGACAGCAGATGTGCCCAATACAAATGGATTTCTTAACTGCTGCTACCATAGGTACTGACTGTGGATCCAAGAGGAATGAAATCATTGACAACTTCAACCTGCCATGATACTGACTCAGTGGCGAGGATTTGTTTTCCTCTTAATGAATGTAATTTATATTGCAGGCTGCCATCTTATATTATCTTCAATAAATACTCTTAAGTCTTCTTTATTTTCTGGAAGCAAGGTTGTATTATCTATCTAACACAGGTTGCTCATGAGTCTTCCTTAAATGTAGATGCAACATTCCTCTTCATATAGTTCAAGTTCTATCACTTTACCATAATGTGATGGCCGGCTTGCATGTTGCTGTGATGCTGGAAGCTATGCCACTGGTAATTCAAACATCAGCAAGGTCATCCATAGCAGATAAGTTTCAGCAAAGCTTCCAGACTAACACAGGGTAAGAAGCAGAGCTGGCAATCCATTTCTGAAATAATAGGCCATAAACTTTATGAATAACAGAATGACTAGGTAGGATTAAGCAAATTCTAAATATGTATGACTCAACAAGTTGGTTGGATAGTAATAATGTAAACAAGTTACACAGTGCACTTGAGAAGGAGAACATGCAAATATGAAACACTAATGTGAGACTGAACATTGTACAATTACATTAGGCTTAAATATCAGAGATGGAAAGGGAGGACATCTGTCAGCAAGAAGGAATAAACAGGAGTGAAGTGTGGTCTTTGGATTCAAGATTTAAGTACCAAGGACCTTCTTGATCCAGGAGACAGAGAGCTATGAAAAGAGAGATGGAGACACAAGAAATGGTGGAAGCATGGAGAACCAAGAGACTGGCACAGAAGGGAAAAGCTGAGTCCCTTCATCCAGGGGGCTTGTTAATGGAATCTGATGGCTTCAGGTACTTTTCAAGGACTAGATAGGTTGGCTTACAGAGCTAGAGAGGAACACCTTCAGGCCAAAAATTAGAAGGAGAGTGTGCATTTAACCAAGTGGATGCTTAGTTAGCAGAGTTAACACAGCTTCCTAGCACCTACCTTAAAAAGGGGAGAGCTCAGAACAATGGAATAAAAGACCAGGGAAAGGCCTCCCAGCGGGCATGGCCAAGAAAAGACTGTTCTAAAGAAATAACTGCATCCTGAGTAGTTTCATTCGGAATTTGTAACCTGTTAACTTCCTTATCAAACCTGTGAATATAGTCTGTGAGTTCCGTGTAGCCAGTTAAATGAATTATCAAATCTAGTAGATCCACTCATGTATACAAAACATTAGTAAGAAAGCTGGGGGGTGGAGGCAAGTCTCACCTCACAGGAATTGGCCTCAAGCTGCTGATGCTGATGTGGATTTTCCTCTCACCTCGTGAAGTTAGAGGAGGTCAGATGGTCATGCCTCTATGCTGCTTTTATAGTAAAATAAAATGTAAATGAGCAGAATCCTGAAACAGAATTCTTAAAAAATCAACTACACAGGATAAGCATGAGAAAGGCAGTCTAAGTAGAATTTCTGTCAAAATGTATCATAAATGGCCTGGCTGATAAAAAGTACAGACAAAGCTATATTAATAAAGCTTTAACACACCAAAGACAGTAATATCCCCACTATATCTCTTATTTTAAAGATAGAGGAACATCAGACTTGGCAGGTAGAGGAATGGCACAAGAGAGAAAGACATTGGATCAGATGGACTGACTCAGCGACTGGGGTAGGTGTGTCAGAGTCAGTAAGGTTGGCTCAAGATAGAACAGAGTTCAGAGCTGATAGGATAGCCAGGAGTCGCAAGCAACTAGATGGCATTGTAATGGATTTTAAAATAATGTACACAACCAAGTAAATTTATTTTATAAACATTAGCCAGAATCCTTATATATCTCTGAATGTTGTTATGTGCCGTCGAGTCGTTTCCAACTCATAGCGAACCTATGCACAACAGCCCTAAACCCTGCCCTATCCTGCGCCAACCGCACCGCCTCTGACACACCCATCCCGATTACCCCAGTCATCGAATCAATCCATCTCATAGAGGGTCTTCCCCTCCTGCGCTGTCCCTCCATCCTCCCAAGCATGATGTTCCTCTCCAAGGACCCATCCCTCCCGGCAACATGTCCAAAGTATGTCAGACGAAGCCCCAGAATCCTTGCCTCCAAGGAGTAGCTTGGTTTAATCCTCTCCAAGATGAATCTGTTTGTTTTCCTGGCAGTCCATGGCACATTCAGTACCCTTCTCCAGCACCACAGCTCAAAAGCACCCACTCTCCTTCTCTCCTCCCTAGTCATTGTCCAACTCTCTGATGCATAACAAGCGATTGCAAAGACCATGGCCTGTCTCAGGCGCATCTTAGTCTCCAGAGAGACACCGTTGCTCCTGAGTACTTTAGAGAGGTCCCTAACAGCCGACTTTCCCATCGCAATATGCTTTTTGATTTCCTGACTGCTGCTGCCAAGAGTGTTGACTGTGGAGCCGAGCAAACTGAACCTGTGAACACTCTCAATCTCTTCGTCATCCATCCTGACGCTGCCAATTGGTCCAGTGGTGAGAATCTTTGTCTTCTTGACATTGAGCCTCAGTCCATACTGAAGGCTGCAGTCCTTGACCCTTCGCAGCAAGTGCATGAGGTCCTCCTCAGTTTCAGCAAGCAGGTTTGTGTCATCTGCATAACGCAGATTGTTAATAGATCTTCCACTAATCCTGATGCCACAATTCTCCTCATAGAGCCTGGTCTCTCGGATAATCTGCTCTGCATACAGGTTGAAAAGGTATGGAGACAGGATGCATCCCTGGCGTACACCCTTCCCAATTTTGAACCATGCAGTGTTACCCTGCTCTGTTCTGACTACTGCCTCTTGGTCCAAGTACAGGTTTCTCATTAGCACAATTAAATGTTCTGGGATTCCTATTCTTCTCAGAGTCAGCCACAGTTTGTTATGATCCACACAGTCAAATGCCTTTGCATAATCAATGAAACACAGATAGACATTCTTCTGGTATTCTCTGCTTTCAGCCAAGATCCATCTAACATCAGCAACAATATCCCTAGTACCACGACCCCTTCTAAACCCAGTCTGGACTTCCGGCAGTTCTCTGCTGATGTGCTGTTCTAATCGTTTTTGGATGATCTTCAGCAGAATCTTGCTTGCATGTGAAATCAATGACACTGTTCTGTAGTTTCCACACTCAGTTGGGAGAGCATAATAGCATTTAAAGATAAAATATCTGGGTTGCAGAGAGATTAACTAATGTGGTAAAGACATAGAACAGGGGAACCAAGATGGCAGCAGAGACGAAGCAGCATGATGAGCCGGAGGTGAGCTGAGCTACACTGAAATGGGCTACCATGGCCCTCCACAGCCCACAGTTTATCTATACCTGAACAGTTAAACAGGTGATAAATGGTCTTCAATATGGATTGAAGCTCAATAAGAGGAGGACAAAGATTCTCAAAAACACAAGGATGAGTCCCTCTGGCTAGCCGCTGCTAAGCCCACACTGCCACAGTCCCATGGCAGGTGGCCTGCAGCTGGAACCCACAGGTCCCTTCACTTCGGTTGGGTGGCGGGTGCCAGGCCCTGTGACCAGTACAACAGAGGCCCTGCACAGCCACAGAATATACCAAGATGGCAGTGGCGGAAACAGTGTGATGAGCCAGAGGCGCACCAAGCTGCATTGAAATGGGCCACCATGGCACTCCCCAGCTAGCAGTTTATCTATACCTGGTTTCTTGACTACTGCTACCAAAAACTGTTTAGACTTTGGGCGGGTCTGTTCACCACTCTGAAGGTCCCTTCTCTATTTGTAGAGGGGGAAGGTAGTGATGCCTACTGCAAGTTGTAGTTGGACCACTTGGTGGAGGGGAGGGAGGTAATGGTGGAGGCGTTGGAGCCAGGAGTGCTGTCCTCAGCCTTGTTCTCCAGTGGGACACAGAGTCCAGACTTCAGGGGGGCTTTGGTGGGGGCCCCGAGGACTGCCAACCAATTGCCAAGGAGTGCCACCTGGTTCCGAGGAGAGCCACCTGGGGCATGGGGAGGGCCGCCCAACCCCCAGAGTCATCTGGCCCCTTGGGGAGAGCCGTCAGGGTGCTGGGGAAAGTTGCCTGGTGCATATGAGGAATCTTATCTAAGCCACTTTCCTCGACCTTCTTCTCCAATACATCTGTAAGTAACACCCCAAAGCCCTACTCTTTGTTACTCACAAGTTTATTCTCTCTAAGTTTGCTCCCTTTCCTAGTAACCTGAACACTGAGTCTTGCTCCATACCTGAATCCTGAACTCAGTTCCAGAGACAAAAGGGAAATATAACTGCCAGTTAAGGAAGTGAAGGAGGATGGAGCCTCAAGGTTCAGCAAGCCATCCCCACTGGACTCACCAATGCAAACACTTTGCAGTCCAGAAGGCAGAAAATGTTGTGAAAATATCTTCTAATTGAAGGCATGCAGCTTCAACTCAAGACCACCAGTAAAGTGTTAAAGTGGGTTCCCCTTTCCCTTCATCTCAGTGCCCCTGTACAGCATGAAGCACACAGAGAGTCTGCACCCCGAATGAGAAACCCACAAGTGAATAAGACACTTTCTTTGTTATAAAAAAATCTGTCCCCATTGGATTATGCTCACCATTACCCTGTCTTTTCTGATCCCCACTGGATCTTTTTCATTTCCTTCGCCCACTCTCTTTCCCCACCAAATTGTGCAGGCCTGTGATTTCATCCTTGCCCATCCTCACTCTTCTGCTCCCAACCCTTACCCCCTAGGTTCCCCATACATGGTTTTTTACAATAATA
The DNA here is from genome assembly GCF_000299155.1 of Elephantulus edwardii. NCBI lineage: Eukaryota > Metazoa > Chordata > Mammalia > Macroscelidea > Macroscelididae > Elephantulus > Elephantulus edwardii. The sequence continues at coordinate 12,079,066 of NW_006399819.1, read as the reverse complement.
GGGGTGGAGGAAGAAATAGAACAAGTAAGCCAAAATTTGAACCCATGTATATTCTTCTCCATGTGCTTTCTAATAAACTCATTGCTGTCAAGTAGGAATCGACTCCTACTTTAACCTCCATTGGGTTTCTGAGGGGGAGATTTGGTCATCTTTCTCCTATAAAAGGATTTGAACCACCAGAGAAGTCTGATCGTTGGGTTAGCATCACAACTCCCTGATGATATCCCCAGAACTCCCTATTCTACATAACAAATTATAAGTTTCCTTTAGAAACACAGCAGCGTCACTCCAGAGAATGCTAGAAGAAAAAAAAAATCAAGTAACAAGACCTGTTATGATCCCTGCAAAAATGGCAATTTCTAAAATTATATTATTTATATTGTCATTAGCTTTATCTAACACCTACAATCCTAAAGTGCAATCTCAACATCAGCCTTTTAAAAATGTAATCCAATGAGGTTTTTGCCCCCTGATATTTTCACTAAAAGAAAATGCTTTCTTATTATTACAAGTTAATTATAAATAATTCTCACATATACAACTTAAGAATATTTTTTACCCTTTAATTTCTTGGTCACATACTTAAAATATGCAAACAAATATCTACAAATAAGATACAAAAGTAGTAATTTATAAGAATCTTTCAGATTGATATGTTTTATAGCCCAAATCCCACATTCTTATGTGTTAGAGAAACTCTCACATAGATGGGGGGCGGATATTACCATTTTTTAAAAACTAGCACAATAAAATCAAAGACTTTTCTTTCCACAATCAGAAAAGTCACGCTTTATTGAAAAGTACAACCTACTTCTAGTTTAGGCATTTAAAAAGATATAAATAAATAAAGGTGTTTACCATGAACAAATATATACCACTACTGCCATCTTCTGGTAAAACATGATTTCCTAAATTTTTATAGTTCTTTCACAAATGAGAAATATACAAGAATGAACCAACTTGGGATAGGCTGGAGAGTATTATGTGGAGTGGACTCATAAATCCAGTCTCATAAGGACAAATACTGCGTAAGACCATTATTGTAAATATAAAAAAGATAACGGGTAAACTATGTATGAGAACTCAAAGGGGAAGAGGAGGGCTAAGAATAATTAGGGGCAAAACCACAGGGTTGCAGTTTGGTGGGTAGAAGGAAGGTTAGGGGAAGAAATGGGAAGGATCCAGATCCAGGTGAAAAGACAGGGTAATGATGGGAAAGGTCCAATGTTTATTAATTTTATAAAACATAATGCATGAGAATTACTGTATGTCAATGAAGAATCGTGTGAAACACAATGCATATAAACTTTGCAAGCAAGCCAATAAAAAAAATTGAAATATTGTTGTTGATTACTATCAAGGTGATTCTGATTCACAGTGACTCAATGTGTGAAGAAGGAACTGTTCCTTAGGATTTTTGTTTTATTTTTAATAGTTTATTTACAAAATTTGAATATATTGTTTTCTAGGACAAATTCTTCCAATATCCTTCACCCTTCATCAAATTGTACAACTCCATGATTAATTCCCCCCTCCCCCTGCACATCTTCATCCCTCTGCTTCCACGTCCCTTCTCCCCCCACTTGGCTCCTTAGGATTTTTAAAGGCTCTCATCACTTGAAAACAAATCACTAGGTCTGTCTTACAAGGCATCATTAACCTTTCAGCAAGTAATTGAGAGCATAACCCTTTGTGCCACCCGTCACGTTGAGTAAATAGCATTAAAATTACAATGAGATATAGGAGGCCAAATAAAATCAACTCACACCCAATAGCGAGGAACATTCCACCCTAATCCTCACCAGAACCAGAAAACAAACCTATGTAAAATCCAGCTGCTCCAGACAACTTTCAACCTGGATTTCAGCCCCATACTGCTGACCAAATGTGTTTTTAAAAAGGAGATCGAATAAAATCAACTCACACTCAATAGCAAGTAAACATCCTGTAGTTGTCTATTGTAAACGGTATTGCTTCCCTAGTTTCCTTTTCTGTTTTGTTGCTACAGAGATCTTGTATCCTGCCACTCTACTAAGTTGGTCTACTCAGACTAACAGGGTTGTTTTGTTGTGGTTTTTTTTTTGTTTTTTTTTTTTTGCTGTGTCTTTCAGGTTCTTTGTATATGCTCTCATATCTTCTGCATACAGCATAGTTTTTCCACCTCTTCACCAATTTGATGTCTCTTATTTCCTGATCCAGGCCATTATCTTTGCAATTACTTGCTTTGCATCAGAGAGCTGGGCAGCGATAACAATGACAGAAGAATTGATGCCTTTGAGTTGTAGGGCTGGAGAAGAGTCTTGAAATTATCATGGATCACCAAGAAAACAAATGGGTTTGTCTTAGAGAGGGCAAAACCAAGTTTCTCTTTGGAGGCTAGGATTTTGAAGCCCCATCTCACATACTTTAGGCTTGTGGCCAGGAGAGACCAATCTCTGGAGAAGGACATCATGCTCAAAAGGGTGGAGGACAGAGCAGGAGAAGAAGACCCCAGATGAGATGGGTTGATACAGTAACGGGGGCAATTAGGGTTGGTGTGTTGGAATTAGTGAGGCTGGCTCAGGTAGGGTTCAGAACTACTGTACACATAGGGTCACTATAGGTCGCAGGCAACTCGAAGGCACATAACAATAACAATTTATAACACTATTTTTTAAAAGTGAAAAAGTAACTCAATAAATGTTTTGTTTTTTGAAATTTTATTTATTACTTTTTGTGTGTACTGTCAAATGGGATCTGACTGGTACAGTAGGAGATTGCCCCTCCTTCTCCAGCATAGCATGTGGTGGATTCGAACCGTGTACCTCTGGGATTGCAGTGCAGCTTCTTGCCACTGTGCCACCAGAGCTCCCTTCAATGAATGTTTTGTAAATTGTAGATAGTAAAATAAATTGTTAAAAAAAAAAAAAGAAATCAAAGCCCACAAAATTATCAATTTATTATTATTGTGAGAATTTACGTGTATGTCACATGAAAAAATGGATAATTTCAGATTTGGTGCCTTTTTTCATTCAAATAAATCACATCTAATTATGCTTTGAAGCTTCACTTTAATGAGCTTCTGAATAACTAAAATAACAAAATGCTGTAAATAAAGATAAAACATATAGTGGCCAAATAAGATACTTAAAAATAATGCAGAATAATGTATTAGTTTTAACATTTTATTTTACTATCTACCATTTACAGAAACAACCCTTTTTCCCCCCCATAAAAAGTTAGTGCTATAAGTAGTACAGCAGAACAACCAGATCCTTTTGTATAAATAAAGCCTCTCTGAATATAAATAAAATCATAACTCTGAGAAATTTATGTACTATATAAAAAGTGGGGGAGAAACCTTGTCAACTGTTATTTTAGCCATCTTAGTGGTTCTTTGGTTCATAAAGTTTCATGATCCTATTACTTTCCTATGAGCAATTTGCTGTGTTTAATCATACAGTTTCACATTCCTCACAATCTTTTCTTTGCAACTTCCAAACTAGTATTTCTACTGGATATGTACACTTAAGTTTTTTAATTTTCTAATAAGCCTTATAAGTAAAGATAAGAATTTAGGGTTTCAATGGTATAATAAATATTAAAGTAGGTTCTCTACTTCCAATTTTAAAAGATCTGCTAGAATTTTGATGTGATTAAGTTACTCAACTACCAGAAAGAGCACGATCTCAGAATATATAGTTGTACTGTTTTTGTTACCTATCGCCAAACTGAAACTAATTCACAGCTAACCCCTCCCTGAGGTTTCAGGAGCTGTAAATTGTATGGGAGGAGACTGCACATTTTTCTCCTGCAGAGCCAAAGGTGGATTCAGACCACTTCCTTTATGTGGACAGTACAACTCCTTACCACTTACAAAAGGTAAATTATGGGGACAAAAAATAGGTAATGTAAGAGTTGATTAAAATAACCAATATGGGAATTGCTGTGAGGGAATTTCTTACGGCAATGGATTTTAATGGTGATCATAAAACTATGCATTTATAAAACCTCACAAAACAGTACACTAAAAAAAGGTGATTTTATTGTAAGTAAAAAAAAATACCTTGGTGTTAAAAAATGAACTACAATTGTAAACAAAAATAAAAAATGAATCCCACAATATAATATTAGTAAAAGAAGTAAACAAAACAAATATAGTATTGAGTCCACTTAATAAAATTTTAAAAATTAACCATCGCCTTTAAAGATAAATATTTAGGTAAAAAGCAAGAAAGTAAATTCTATAAAAGTATTGAGTAGTAGTTAACTCTGATGTGGAAGGAGAGAGTAAAGGCTAAAAGTAACATAAATAAATACTAATATAATAGCCTTGTTCTATTTTCCCCCCAGTTGTTAATATGAGAGTTTGCCTGTGTTCATTCACTGAGTTATCAAGTCTATTTTGCATCACTTTCTGAATACATGATTAAAAACTGGCCAACATTTAAAGAAAGGAAGCCAAGTAGCTCAAAGTAACTTATGAAAGGATAAAATAAGAACAGAATTACATTATAGTAGTCCCTATTTTAAAAAAAACAAAACACCCACATTTCTTTTCTGGGTTTTTTTTCTTTGAGACACTTCACATTACATAATAATTCAGACAAGATACATGATATAAAATGTTAAACAAATAGGGCATAAAGATTCAGAAACAAGAATAGCACTGTCAAAACAAACTTCAAAGCAAAGAGGTTAAATTTGACCAGCACCATTGCTGTTCTTAGTGCCCGTGAGCAGGCACCGATTCACAGTGACCCGAAGTCAAAAGAACAAAATTATGTGCCATCTTTGATTTTTTTTGTGTCATCATCATAATCTCTGCTGTGCTCACACCCATGGTAGCTGTCACTGGGTTAATCCACAGCCTTGAAAATCTTCCTCCCTCTTGCCAACCATCCTCTAGTCTAAGCATGAAATCTTTTTCCAAGGACTGTCCCCTCTTGATAACATGCCCAAAGTATGTTACACTAAATTCCACCATTTTTCTAAGGTCCACTCTGACTGTACCTCTTCCAAAATAGATTTGTTCTTTTGGTAGTTCAAGTAATATATTCAATTACTCTTTACCAAATAATTTCTTTGCCAAAGTAACAAATACACTGGTTTTGGCTTTTCATTTTAACCCAAGATTTTTTTGGGGGAAAAACACAGGCATTCTAGCCTACATTTTCTTTGTTTTCTTGGGCTATCTGGACCCTTCAAGAATGCCGTCATGTACCACCTGATATATCTGTGGTATCAAGTCCTATAAAGCTTATTTTATTAAAAATTGAAGGTACGTATATAATGGTTTGTAGTAATAAACAAGTTCTATTTAGAAATGCAAATTAAAGTATTATTTTTCGAGTATCATTAAGATGTTTCAATATATCTAGAAGTGTTTCTTCAATGCTTTTTATGCACAGAAAAAGCACACTTTGTATTATGCTAAGACAAACATTTGACTGAGTGCTGTTTAATATGAACCATACCTAACTGTATAAACTTACACACTAGTTATACATGAAGACAGACTTAGGAATGAAACTTGTTTGTAACCTAAGTGTCTGCACAAGACCTAAATCATTAAACATCTTATTTCACAGAACATATCACGGGCACACAATGATACATGATGACAAACTATTCTTTAAATAAACTTCTGGTTGTCATTTATCTTTTATAAAAATCATACCTACATACAATAATATTTCTACCATCCATGTAAAAGCTCTTGAAGCATGTAGAGAACTTACTTTTCATTAATTAACTGCATAATAGTCTAGCAATAAATATGAAATCATCTTGTAGATAGGAAAAGTCTTTAAAAGTACTATAAACACTAGGGGGTGCTCTAATTCAACATTAGCTGATAACTAACTTTGATACTTAATTTTCTCCTCAATTAAAGATAAATTAAGAAAGTCTTCAGAATCAATAATCTTCACTTTCACACAAATACAGAGAGAAAATTTAGGTAACAAAAGTTCACTCTTAAGAGCACAGAACAAAGCTCAGCAGAATTTTACTGAATTAACAAAGCCAGGGTGCTATTGTTAGGTGCCTTCAGGTCCACTATGATTGAGAACAAACCTAGAAATGACTGATCACAATTTTGCCCTATCTGCTGTCCTCCTGGTCTCTGGTGTGCTTGAGCTCACTGCCACAGTCACTATGTCAAACCATCCTGTTTAGGGTCTTCTTTTTCTCCGACCCTTCTGCCTTTGCTAGCATGATGTCTTTTCCCAAATACCGCCCCCTCTAATGACAAAGCAAAGTATTATTAACAAAATGAACAGAGTTGGAGTCAGAACACAAGAAGGGAAAACATGCTTGTAGTTTGAACTGAAGAATAAATTCAAGCTTTGATTTTCAATATGGAAAAATTCTAAGGACAAAATATTGAACTCAGATCATTGTTATTGTTAGGGGCTGTCAAGTCAACTATAATTTACTGTGACCCCACAAACAGTAATTCTTAGCCCTACTCAATCCTGCCCTATCCTCATCATCTATGTTCCACTTCAGTCCATTTTTATAGTCACTGTGTTGATCCATTTTGTTGAGGGCCTTCCCCTCCTTCGCTGACCCTGAGCCTTTCCAAGCATGATGTTCTTCTCTAAGGAATGGTCCTCCTAACAACATGTCCATGTCCAAAGTACGTAAGACAAAGTTTCACTTTAGTAGCTTCTGAGGAGCGCCCTGGTTCTACCTTCTCCAAGACATACTTGTTTGTCCTTTTAGTAGTCCATAGGACATTAAATACATCTTCTCCAACACAACTCAAAGACATTCTTCTGTCATCCTTAGTCATGGTCCAACTTTCAGAGGATCGGATAGCAAGTAATTGAAAAGAACATGGTTTAGATCAGGTAAACTTTATAAACTCACATGGTTGTGCTTCAGCACTTTTGAGGAGTCCCAGACAGATTTTTCCAACGCAAGACACCTTTTGATTTCCTGACTGCTGGTACAAAGAGTGCTGATTGTGGATTCAAGTAAGACGAAAACATTGATAATTTTTTATCCCTTCTCCATCCATGAAAATGTTTTCTATTGGCCCAGTGGAGAGGAGTTTTATTTTCAGATACTTGACATATAATCCATATTGCAGGCTGCAGTCTTTGATCTTCTGCAGTAAGTGCTTCAAGTCCTCTTCATTTTTAGCAAACAAGGTTAGTCTCTGCATAAAGCAGGCTGTTGATGAGTTCTCCTTCAATCTTCCTTCATAAGGAACATTTAACATGTGAGCATTGTATCGCAGTCTGGTATGTATTTGGTGTATTACCATTCTTGTGGAACTCACTTCCTCCTTTTGTTTTTTCTGCCTTGTATCTGTCTAAGGACTTTTGCTGTTGCTGTTAGGTGTGACTGAGGCACTTCTGACTCACTGCAACTCCATCTACACCACAATGAAATCGATCCTGATCCTTCCAAATCTCTGCTGAACTGAACCATATGTTGCAGGCAGTCTATTAGTCCATCTTTCTGAGGGTCTTCTTCCCCTCACTGATCCTTCATTTTTCTAAACATGATGTCCTTTTTGAAGCACCGGTCTGTCATGAAAATATATCCAAAGGATGTGAAATAAAGTCTGGCCATACTTGCCCCTAAGGAGTTCTATGACTATACTTCCTCCAAGATGATTTTGTCTGTTCTTCTGATTATCCATGGTGTACTAGATACTCTGAATCAACACAATTCAAAGGCATTGCTTCTTCTCTGGTCTTCTTTATTCATCAACTAAATTTCAACTGAAAAGATAATGGTCTAGGTCAAGAATAATTTAAGTCTTTAAAGAACTCCGTGTGTGTGTTTTAGTGTGTTTGAAAAGTCTTTGGCATAGGATTTGTCCAATGTTATATGTTGTTTTCTTTCTTGACTGTTTTCCATGCGTGGATCTAAATGAAAACAAAATCCTTAACAACTTCGATCTTTTTTTTTTCTTTATCATGTTGCTGATCCGGTTGGAATGACCTTTAAATATCTAACTTTGAGCTTCCCTATTCAAATTTTCACTACTTAATATTATCTACTGTAAAAGGTAAACAGCGCACATATTTATATTAAAGAGTAATGGTGGAGTGAAATGCTCACATATTTGCACTTTCATCAAGATTTTTCTGAACCAACACTGACAGAGAAGCATCACTTTGCTTTAGCTGGTTATGAAGATAGTTTTAGGTCTTTTTAGCCAGTCTTAAATCTTACCATTAAAAATGCTGTATTCTGGAATGTCAATATGATTATAATCATTAGCTTATTAATTACTAATAACTAGAGGTTGGGCCCGTATATCTGAAAAGCATCGAGTTTACACAAAATGTTGATTGGACAGAAATATGTTTACTTATAAACACCAACTTTCAACTCTTAATATTAGGCTTCATCAAATTTTTACAAATTGTGAGAAGAGAATTTCTATATATTCATTGACAATTTAAGATGAATACCTCTTTTCCATGATTTCTGAATCACGCTGCAAACTAATAGTCTCTGTTGTAATTTCCACTTTCCGTACACTTCCAAAGAAATCAGTTATCAGGACGTTTTTAGGATCTCTCTGAAAAAGGTCAGTGCGATGTCCAGGAGTAGACACACAAAGACTTTTGGGACATACCTGAAACTGATAAAGAAAAATATATACATAAATAATAGAAACAAACACCTCGATATGTTAAACAATCACATAACACAGTAGACTGTTGTGTATTTTTCAAGTTCTCTTAATTTAAAAAGCTAATGGTTCTAAAAATTAACATTTTATTGCCATTGTAATGCTTGACATTCTTTGAAAGCTATGCAGACATCACAATGGTGGTAAAACAGAAGCTGGTCATGGAGAGCAAAACATTCACTTTTTAAAATAATATGTTACTATAGATCATTTTTATAGATTATGCTAACACACACACACACACACACACACATACTCTTTAATCCCATGTGAAATCACACTTAATGCCAACAGAACTGTCTTTGATTCCTATCTATATCCATCTATTCCCCTGGTCCAGCAACTTTGTAATCACAGTCTATCACTTAAACTTTTCCTTTACATAAAAAATTACGTAGTTCAATATGTTTGAAAACAGTGAAAGTAAACAATTCATGGTGCATGAACACTACACATATTGCTATAATCAAGGATGCTTTCGGCAGAATGTTAAATGATCCAGGAAGTATTAAAAGAATATGGAAAGAATATACTAACTCACTGTATCTAAAGGAATTGGCAGACACAGAAGATTTTCATGAAACAACATATGAGCAAGAGCCTATGGTGATGAAAGAACTTGTTCAGGCTGCTTTGAAGGAAATGGTAAAAAATAAGGCCCCAGGAATAGATGGTATACCAATTGACATATTTCAGTTAACAGATGCTGCTCTGGACGTGCTTATCAAGTTGTGCCAAGAAATCTGGAGAACAACCACTTGGCCAACTAACTGGAAGAGATCTATATCTGTACCCATCCCAAAGAAAGGTAATCCAACAGAGTGTGGAAACTATAGAACAAT
>NW_006399819.1:12051573-12068635 GCF_000299155.1 Elephantulus edwardii | reverse complement strand
TCCTGGAAAGGGTTAAACCGGGTGGCTCCTTGGAGGCAAGGATTCTGAGGCTCTGTCTAACATACTTTGGACCTTTTGTGAGGAGAGACCGGTCCTTGGAGAGGGATATCATGCTTGGAAGGGTGGAGGGACAGTACAGGAGCGGAAGGCCCTCTATGAGGTGGATTGATTCAGTGACTGGGATAATCGGGATGGGAGTGTCAGGGACAATGCCATTGGCACAGGACAGAGCAGAGTTTAGGGCTGTTGTACATAGGGTCGCTATGAGTCACAAGCGACTCGACAGCACACAACAACAACAACATACAACATCAAAGGAAAATTAAGATTGTAAAGTACCTCGTAACATGGATGAATCTGGAGGATATCATTTTGCGTGAAATAGGTCAATCGTAACTACTGAATGAGCTCACTATTAAAAAAGGGTTAGGAAAGGTTTACAAACAGAAAGAAACATTCATGGATAGTTACCAACAGTGAAAAAGAAGCAGAGGAAACGACAACAAACTAAAAAGAGTAGGCCAGAACAAAATCACTAAGGAAGAGAAAGGCATGGGAAATGTGAACAAGGATTACAGATGACAAAGGTAAATATTCTTACATGCACAATCTTGCGTTATCACTAATAACAGACTATGAGTGGATACATAGGCCAACAGGTAAGATGAACAAGAATTTGTAGTTGAATGAGACTACATTTACAATCATATGGGTTTGTCAGAAGTCTGGTTAGATAGATAGATAGATAGATAGATAGATAGATAGATAGATAGACAGACAGACAGACAGACAGACATATAGATATATCTGTATGTGCTATAAGCACATACAAACACAATTTATTGCCATTGAGTTGGAGCCAATAGTTGACCCTCCTGAAGGTTTTCAGAGGCTGTAAATTGCATGGAGATGACCCATCTTTTTCCTCCAGAGGGGTTGTTAGATTTGAACCTCATGCATTTGGGTCAGCAAGTGAAACTCTTTACCCACTTGAGCACTAGAGCCCCCTAGAGCAAACAAAAGTCAAAAATATGGTAACATCTCAGCCATAACCAAACACTATGAGGGCGGAAATCAAACACTCTGAGAACCTGGGACCTTAGGACCATAGCTGAAAGGGTCATAAAGGTCAATTAGTAGGTATAACAAAGGACACAAAGACAATGTTCTAGAACTTATTTTTGTGATCCCTAACTTGAGTTTTAAAGCTTTTAACAACCATGCAAGGTTTAACTATATTGTCCTCTCCCCATTCAAAGCAAAGAAGAAGAAAGAAAATCAAAGACTATTAATTCAAAGGACTAAAGGACCACAGGGTGAACTTTAGTATCCACAACCTGCAAACAAGATAGCCACAGACGACTACTCTGAAGAGGATAATAATAGAAGGTCCTTGACAGCATAAAAAGATCAGAAACAAAATTCAAAATCATAAAAGTATCAAAGATCGGATTTCCTACTCCGATAAGACTGGTGAAATCCCCAGACTATGGCCCTTAGACATCATTAAAACCTGGAATTGAAATCACCCCCAGGATGAAAATATCATACAAGTCATAGACAGGCCTACAATGTGGTCAACAATACCAGAAAGAAACACACGCCTTAGAGGGATCAAACATACATCACTGATGCAGGAATAAAGCTCAGAAGGCAGGAAGAGATAGGAAAGAAGGGAAAACATAAATAGAAAGCACAGAGAGGAAGTGGGATGAGAGCTGTTAAAATGAGGCGACTGTAATCAGTACCACAAAACTGCACAACGGAAAGCCAATTTGCTCTCTAAACTATCACTCAAAACACAGCACAAATTTAAAGAAACAAAAAAATAGTGCAATTAGGCAGCCCTAGATTGCAGAAAGCTGAAGCACAGCCTTGTCACTTGCTCTCCTCCTATGGGTTTATATAAATGGTCTTTAAAATCAAATAATTTATTCCATTTATTTATGATGAGATGTAAATAAGCCCAGGACACTTCCAAATATAATGCAGTGCTTCAAATAACAGCGTTTGAAAACTAGGACTTTATAGCCAAACAGATCTCAATTAATTCTTGTGATAATCTTACCCCTAAGAGATCACATTTGTCAACTCAGAAGCATAGGTTTATCCACCCACTCTGAAAAATACAGAATGGAACAATTACATCTAGTTCACATTATCTCCTACACTCTCTTTCTGCCACAGAGTTGAAATCATTCATAGCTGACCATGGATTGAGCTTCCAAAGCTGTAAATCACATGGGGAAATTTCCCATCTTTCTCCCTCAGAGATGCTGTTGGATTTGAACTACCAAAAAGTCATAGTTTTGAGTTAGCAGCAAAAGTCCTGCATCAGAGCTCTCTTAAGTTCATACAGCCTTCCATAAAGGATACAAAGATTGTTAACACATGATCCTGTTCTCAGGGCTTTAAGCCAAGTTGTTTGTTTGTTGTTGTTTACTGCAGAGTCAGAACGACCTACAGCTGACCCTCCAGAAGGTTTTAAGAGACAGTTAATCACACAGAGACTGCCCATTTTTCTCCCACAGAGCTAACGGCCTTGAACCTCATTAGGTAAATAAATATAACAAGATAGAAAAAGTTCTACTTCAGAAAAGAGGCAAACTTTTTTTCAAGATGGAAAAACACAGAAAGTGGAATTTGAGCTATTTTTTTTTAAATAGGATTTACAAATAGAAAACTAACACATTGCTAATAAAGGTGCAGCTATAGTGATGTAAAAAGCAAACAATCTAATCTGACTGAAACACAGGCTATATAATGGAAACAATTACAGACTCGCCAGGAAGAGCACAAAGCACACCTGTGAAGACAAGTCGGCCAGGTAATCATCAACCTGAGACAGGTAGGGAAAGGGGAGTGGAATACAATTTATGAAACAGTGTTCCAAGCACTGTGCTAAGCAATTTGTAGGTGTTACCATTTAAGCCTGCCAGCAACTGTGAGGTATGTCAAAATGATTATCTTTAAGCAAAGGTTCAAAAAGATCAAGAAATTTGCCTACATTACCATGCCCACAAGAGTCAGATCAAGTTGATTCCAAATTCTTACATCTTTTGTTCAGAAAAGTAGTATCAGGAAAGACATTAAGGCAAGGATAAGAAGGAAGGAAGCAGAAGCTCAAAAAGGTAAGATGCCAAAGAGAAAAAGTGGATGTAAGTTTTATAAAATGAAGTAAAAGATAAAATAAGCAGCTGTAAGACTGTAGTTTTAAGTACACTGAGTTTCTTACAGAGTTCCAGTATAAGTAACCGGGTGTTATTTTACCTTATGGCCAGATCATTAAACCAAAAAACTGAAAAATAATGCCAAGGGAAGAGTAGAGCTAGGTCTTAAAAAAAATCTTAAGTGAGAGGTTGAGGTACCCGAGCTTTAATCAACAGATATAGGTGGTTACTGCGTGCTGCTGAGTTGCAACTAACTCATACTAATTCGCCGGTGGGTTTTCAAAAGCAGCAAATTGCACAGGAGGAGCTTGCTCCTACTATGGAATCACTATGAGTTGAACTTAAATCAGCATCTAACAACAGCAAAGCCACCAGAGTTCCCTCATAGTGACACTCTTGTTGTGTGCCTTTGAACCTTGTCTTTGAGACTACAGTGCAAATTCTTACCACTAGGCCACCAGAGTCCCCTATAGATAAGGGGAAGAGCCTGAAATATGTGAGTAATCACAAACACACTCTAAAAGAATATAAACCAAGTATGCTGTCCTCAAGTCAATATCAACTCCTTGTAACTCCATGTGTGTCAGAATTGTACTGCTTGGACAATTCATCCTAGGTAGACAGTGGTGGGTTCAAAAAGCCTTTCAATCAGCAGTTTAGTGCTTTCTTGTTTGTGCTACCTAGAGATGCCTGAATTTGACAGTAATATAATCAATATCAAGTTTTATAATAGGAAAATGGGAATGATAAAATTTAAGTAGCCCAAATATAGATATCTATCAAAAATTATTCTAGAAGAACAATTGCTGCCTTTAAGCTTTGGTGCTTGAGAAGTGTACTGAACATACTATAGACCACCAAGAAAACAAACACGCTTTTCCTAGAGAGGGTGAAACCAGGCTGCTCCTTGGATGCAAGGGTTTTGAAGCTCCATATCACATACTTTGAGAATGTGACCAAGAGTGACCAGTCACTGGATAAGGACATCGTGCCTGGTAGGGTGGAGAGATAGAATAGGAGAGGAAGACCTCAGATGACAGGGATTGACACAATAACTGGGATAATGGGGATAGGTGTGTCAGAGACAGTGATACTGACTGAGGATATGGTAGGGTTCAGAGAGATAGTACACAGGGTCACTAAGAGTCACAGGTGACTCGATGTCGCATTGTAATTATGTTATTTCCTTGAACAATAAAATGTTGGGGAGGAAAAACAAGGGATTTAGAAATAATTCATGGCAGCAATTTGTATGAAGTATAGAGGGGCCAGAGACTAAATTGAGGGCTATCAATTTCTAGAGATGTATAGTGCCCATTAACGAGCCCTCGCTCTGGTGGCCTAGTGGTAAGAAGCTGTGTCGCAATCCCAAAGATACACAGTTTGAATTTACCAGCTGTTCCACAGGAGAAGGAAGGGCAATCCTCTCGTGTGCATTCTTCTGCCTCGGAAAACCTGCTGAAGCATCAGCTATGGGTCAGTTTCTTCAACTGCACACAACAACAGAGGCACTAAGAGGAAATTCTGGTACCTGTGCTGATGTTAAAAGTTGATTTAAGTTCAAATCATAGTGACTCTATGAACAATAGATCTGAACCCTGCCCTGTCCTCTGCCATCCTCATCATTTCTGACACCCTTGAGTTCACTGTTGCACTCACTGTGTCAACTCATCTCATTAAGGATGGTGGCCTAGTGAGTGAAGAAATTCCACTGCCAACCCAAAGGTACAAAGACAGGCAATCTCCTGCTGTACAGCCTCTGAAACCTTTGCTGGAGGGTCAGCTATGAGGACAAATCATTGGCAAAGAGTTTTGAGTTTCTTGTTTTCTGAGAGTGGTACAGTGAAGAGCTTTGTTGGTGTGTTCTGTAGGGAGTCACATTGCTAACCGAAAGGTCACACCTCTCTGGCAGTTCCATAGACTATTCCGTGGGAGAAAGATGGGCAACCTCCTCCCTTGCAGTTAACAGCCTCAGGAAACCTACTGGAGTGTCGGCTATGAGTCAGTTCCAAGTCGACAGTAATGCCTTGACTGACTGACCAGCAACAGAGAAGAGTCTCAGTGTATCCATGCTTTGGCCAACTCTAATTTTCTTTTTCTGTTTTTTAAAATAGCCATCTCAGTTGTGTGTTAAGGCATAAAAACTACAATTTCTGTGGCTTACTAGTGAAGGGCAAGAAATCTACACAAGTGTAAACCTAGTAACTTGATCAGGACACTATGGTAGCCTAAGCCCGTAAGAAGTTATGCTTGCCAACCAAAGGCAGGTGATTCAAACTCAACAGCTGCTCCATGTTAGAAAGATGGGCAAATTCCTCCCATGCAATTTAAAGTTTCTGAAAACTCATCGGTGGGTCAGCTGTCAGTCAAGTCCGACTTGATGGCAATAAATTTTGACTTTCAGGGTTTTTGAGTGGCATACTGCCTATCAGGCTGCTAAACAAAAAGTCTGCATTTGAATGTACCAGCCGGGCCAAGAAAGTTGGGCACTCTCCTACGATAAACATTTACAATCTCAGAAATCAGATGGAGAGCCGCTACGAGTCAGAATAGACTTTGCAGCGCTGAGTTTGTTTCTTTGAGGGAGGTTATATTGCCAATTATAACAATAAATACACCAGAAAAAGCCAGATTATTTGCTAGTCTATTTCTTCTCATTGTTACAGCCCTGAAGTTGCTAATTCCATAAGTTCCATGCTAATTCAAGAGGATTTACATTGGGACTTTTGAGACATAACATCTTCACATATGTAAACTCAGTTTAAAGCCTCTAAAAACCTAGAAAGAATTAAAATTTTGTTAGAAATAAAACAATATTTTGTTGTTGTTCTTACGTGCCGTCGAGTTGCCTGCAACTCATAGCAACCCTATGTACAACAGCCCTAAACTCTGCCTTCTCCTGAACCAGTCTCACCATCTCGGACAAAACTAATCCCCATTACACCAGTGACTAAATCAATCCATCTCATCCAGGGATGTCCTCTCCTGTGTTGTCCCTCCACCTTCTCAAGCATGATGTCCCTCTCCAAGGATGGGTCCCTCCTTGCAACATGTCCAAAGTATGTCAGACGAAGCTTCAGAATCCTTGCCTCCAAGGAGCAGGCTGGCTTCACCCTCTCTAGGATGAACCTGTTCATTTCCTTAGCAGTCCATGGTACATTTAATACGCTTCTCCAACACAACAGCTCAGAGGCATCAATTCTTCTATGATTGCTAGTCATTGTCCAGCTCTCTGATGCATAGCAAGTGATTGCAAAGATCATGGCATGTATCAGGTGCACCTTAGTCTCCAGACTAACATCGCTACACTTCAGTACTTTAGAGAGGTCTCTAACTTCAGACTTTACCATCACAATATGTCTTTTAATTTCCTGGCTGCTAGTGCTAAGAGTGTTGACTGTGGACCTAAGCAAACTAAAACTGTGAACAATCTCAATCTCTTCACTATCCACAATGATGATGCCAATCAGTCCAGTGGTGAGAATCTTTGTTTTCTTGATATTGAGCCTCAATCCACACTGAAGACTGGAGTCCCTGACCTTCCACAGCAAGCGCTTCAGGTCCTCAGTTTCAGCAAGCAGGGCTGTGCATAACGTAGATTCTTCCTCCAATCCTGATGTCACATTTCTCCTCATAGAGCCCAGCCTCCCAGATAATCGGTTCTGCAAAAAGACTGAAAAGGTATGGAGACAGGACACATTCCTGGCATACACACTTCCCAATTTTGAACTATGAAGTGTTTCCTTGCTCTGTTCTGATGACTGCCTCCTGGTCCAAGTATAGGTTTCGCATTAGCACAATCAAATCTTCTGGGATTTCCATTCTTCTCAGAGTTAGCCACAGTTTGTTATGATCCACACAGTCAAAAGCCTCTGCGTAATCAATGAAACAAAGAGACATTCTTCTGGTACTCTTTGCTTTCATCTAACATTAGCTGCAATATCCCTAGTACAACGACCCCTTCTAAACCCAGTCTGGACTTCTGGCAGTTCTCTACTGATTTGCTGTTCCAGTTGTTTTTTGGATAATCTTCAGCAGAATCTTGCTTGCATGTGATATTAATGATATTGTTCGATAATTTCCACACTCTGTGGGATCATCTTTCTTTGGAATGGGGACAAATATAGATCTCTTCCAGTCAGTTGACCAAGTGGTTGTTATCCAGATTTTTGGGCACAACTTGGTGAGCACATCTAGATCAGTATCTGTTAGATGAAATATGTCAATTGGTATATCATCAACTCCTGGGGCCTTATTCTTGCTCATATGTTGTTTCATTACATTCTTCTGTGTCTGCCAATTCCTTTTGGTATAATGACTCTGTATACTCTTTTCATCTTCTAATGCTTGCAGGATCACTCAATTTTCTGCCCAAAGCATCTTTAAGTATTGCAACTCAAGGCTTGAATTTCCTCTTCTGTTTCTTAAGAAATGCTGAGCGAGTTTGGCCTCTTTGATTTTCTGACTCCAGCTCTTTGCACATTTCATTATAATACTTTACTTTGTCTTGTCATGAAGCCTTTTGAACTCTCCTGTTCAGCTCCTTAATGTCTTGATTTCGTCCTTCTCCTTTGGCTCATCGGCGCTCCAGTGCAATACTCTCTTCTGACATCCATTTTGGTCTTTTCTTCCTCCTCCATCTTTGCAAAGAACTTCTGCACTCTTCCTAGATGATAGTCTTGATATCTTCCCATAAACTCAACTGGTCTTCGCTCATTAGTGTTCCAGGCCTCAAATCTGTTCCTGAGATGGTTCTGAAATTCAGATGGGATAGACTCAAGGTCATATTTTGGTTCCTGTGGGCTTGTTTTTACTTTCCTTAGCTTCAGCTTAAACTTGAATATGAGTAGTTGGTGATCTGTTACACAATCAGCACCAGGCCTAGTTTTCACAGCTGATATTGAGGTTTTTCCAGTGGTTCTTTCCACAGATGTAAGATATATACAAATATAAATTCCAGTGTCTTTTTGTTGTTGTTAAGTGCCGTCGAGTCACAGGTGACTGATAGAAACCATATGAACAAAAGACCTGGACACCTGTATGACTTCCATCCTTTCTCTAGGTTCATAGGGTTTCCAGAGGCAAGGTATTATGGAAATGGATGCCACTCCTGCTTCCAAGCTTGTTTTAATTGGGGAGTGCCACTGTCCACCATAGGTAACCACTGGCGCATTTACTGAACAAATTTTGCTATGGTTCCATTCAAGACAAAAAATTAGTAAATGAGCTTTCTTTTCTTTTATCATCTGTCACACAAAATATTTGAAAGAGATTCAGTCCTCAGAGAAGAACGGGATTTTCCCCATTCCATTCAATTGAAAAAAAAAAAGAATAAAATAGATTCGCAGTGCTTCGTTCTGTTGTACATGTCACTGCCAATAAGTTGGAACAACTCACAGTCCATTAAGTTATCAAAATTGTAAATTGAATGGAAGGACATTGCCCATCATTCTTCTGTGGAACCAGCAGTGCATTCGAATTACCAGAGACACAGCATTTAGGTTAGCAAAGTACAGACTACATCACCAGAGCACAGAGCTGTGCTGTACACTGTTGTTGGGTACCATCAAGTCAAGTAAAATTCATTGCTGCCCTATGAACAGACCTTGAGCCCTGTCCTATATACTGTGCCATCTTCACACTCTGACATGCTTAAACTCATTGTTGTAGTCACTGTGTCAATCCACCTGGTTCAGGGTCTTTGTCTCTTTTACTGTCCCTCTACCTTTCCAAGCATGATGTCTCTCTCCTAACAATAAACTTCATCATCTGCTTACAAGGATTCTGGCTGCACTTTTCACTAAGACATCTGTTTTGTTTTGATTTTCTTTTGGTAGATTTCAGTACTGTTCTCTAAGATCACAGTTCCAAGGCCTCAACTCTTCTGTCATCCATAT
Organism: Elephantulus edwardii; assembly: GCF_000299155.1. Classification (NCBI taxonomy): domain Eukaryota; kingdom Metazoa; phylum Chordata; class Mammalia; order Macroscelidea; family Macroscelididae; genus Elephantulus; species Elephantulus edwardii. The sequence goes on along the minus strand of NW_006399819.1, from coordinate 12,059,568 downwards.
TTACTGCCCAGTGATTAGCAGCATAACAAGCGATTGAAAAGACCATGGTCTAGAACAAGAAAATCTTGGTTTTCAAACTAACATCACTTCTCCTCAATAATTTGGCGAGGCCCCTGACTACAGACTTTCAGTGCAATACATGTGCTAATTGCCTGACTGCTGGTCCACTGGTGCTGATTGTAGATTCAAGTAAGATACAGTTGTTGACAGATATAATGTTTTCTCCATCTAGCATGATGTTGTCTATTGGTCCAGGGGTGAGAATTTTGGGTTTCTTGATGTTGAGATGCAAACTATATTGAAGACTGATCTTTTGCAACAAGTGCTTTCCATCCTCTTCACTTTGAGCAAGCAAGGTAGTGTTATCTGTATACATAGATTATTGATGAGTCTTCCTCTAATCCTGATGTCACATTCTTCCACATAGAGTCCAAGTTCTCAAATATAATTTGCTCTCAATACAGACTGAATAGATATGGAGAAAGTATATAACCCTGATATTCAACATTCTTAATGTTAAACCATTCAGTGTTCCCTTGCTCTGTTTACACAATAGCCTCTTGGTTTAGGTATAGCTTTCACATGTGCCTAACCAATTAAATGTTCTGGGATTTCCATTCTACACAGTGCCACAAAAATGTCAGATCCATCTTGGCAGCACCTCAAAACAACATTAAAAAACAAACAAACAAAAAAACAAAACCAACAACATTGTTAAGTATTACCGAAAAATTACAAGTGAATTAAATAACAGATATGCCTCTGATATACGGTATAAATGTTCTCCTCTACCAAATGACTCACTGAAGTCTACAAATAACTGAAGTATTTAAAAATAACTTATATACTTCAAACTAAGGAGCAAAGAGTTTAAGAAATTTGCCTAACATCACAATGTCAACAAGTAATAGACCTGCTGTTGTGTACCATCAGGTCACGTGCAACTCACAGCAACCCTATGTACAATAGCTCTGAAACTTGTCTTCTCTGTTCAGAAAAGCAACACAAAAAAAAACCAAAATGACTGGATCACAAATTAGGAAGCAAAGAAAAGGATGAGGTGAGTAGAGATTGTGAGGAAAAAAGTGCAAGTAAAAACTCAAAGGCATAGCTGTTATTTGCTCCAAGACCAATTACACATTGTACAGAGCTCTGATGGCTTAGTAGGTAGGTTAAAAAAACACATGCTGCTAAAAATAAAGCAGAAGGTTCGAATTCACCAGCTCCTCCAAGAGAGAAATATGGACAATTTCCTCCTTTGCAATTTTTATAGTCTCTGAAAACTTGCTGAAGGATCAGCTATGAGTTGGTTCCAGATTGACAGCACATAACAACATAACAATGGTTGCTTGCAAGTTTTTAAGACCGTAGGCAATTCTAATGGCAACTCCATGAATGCCACAGTAAAACTGTGTTCCATAGAATTTTCCGTGGATGACTTTTCAGAAGTAGATTGTCAGCTTCATCTTCCAAAGTCCCTTTAGGTAGACTCGAACTTCAAAGCTTTCAGTTAGCAAATAAACACCATGGTTTTGTGCACCGTCACCAGCATTCACCTCTTACATATACCAATAACACCTGCTTGAATGGTTAAAATCTAAAATACTGATATCACATACTGGTAAAGATTGAAACAGGTGCTCTCATTCCTTCTTAGTAGGAATGTCAATGGTACTCTAGAAACAATATGGAAATGTCTTCCTCAGTTAGAGATAGGCTTACCATACAATCCAGCAATTATGCAGCCAGGTATTTACCCTCATGAATTGAAAACTTGGAATCACACAAGTCTATAGTTGCTTTATTCCTAATTGTTTCAAGCTGAAAAATTAAAAAACAAAAAAACCAAACGCACTGCCTTCAGATGAATTCCAACTCACTGTGATTCTCTGGTGGGTTTCCAAAACCATATATTTGTACAGGAATAGATGGTCCATTTTCCAAGGAGTGTTGGGTGGATTTAAAAAAGGTAATCTTTTGGCAAGAGCAGCCCAATGTTACACTCTAGGCAACCAGGGCTCTACCAAATCAGAAGCCACCATATGTCATTCAGTAAGTGAGTGGGTAGACAAACTGTGTTAATCCATATAAGAGAGCCATTTTTAGTGGTAAAAGGAATGATGTATCAAGCTACAAAAAAACCTGGAGAAATCATAAGTGCATATTGCTATGTGAATGAGATCCATATAAAAGAAGCAACAAACTATATGATTCCAATTATCTGACATTCTAGAACAGGTAACCAACCAAAGAGACTGTAAAAAGACAGTGGTTTCCAAAGGTTCAACCATATTAGGAAAAGAATAAAAAGGTACAGTTCTGGGCAGTAAAGCTATTCTGTATGGTACTGTAAGGTAAATACATAATATTATTAAAGCATAGCATGAAGAGTAAACCTTAATGTAAACTATGGCTTTGGTTAATGATAATGTATCAATACCTATACAACAAGTGTAACAAAAGTACCACACTAATTCAAAATGTTACTAATAGGGAAGACTAGGGGAGCATGGGGAAGTATATGTGAACTGTCTTTCTGCTTAGTGACTCTATAAACTTAAAACTGTAAATAAGATTGAATTAATTTTTAAAAGCCTATTAAAAATGTAAAACATTAGTCAAATCCAAAATAAAAGAGAATAAAGTTTCAAATCTAACTGCAAACGTAACTGCAATTTAGGTGACAATAGGGAATAAACTGTGTCCCCCAAAAAGATCTACTAAAGTCCTAACCCCTTCACCTGTTAATGTGACTCTGTTTGGAAAATAGTCTTTGAAGATGTTATATGTTGTTGTTATCTATTATCAAATTGTAACTGACTCACAGGCAAACCCATCCAGTGGGTTATGAGTAAGGAAAGTGTCCTGCAGGGTGCCTTGTGGATTTGAACTGCAGGCCGTGGGGTTAGCAGTACAAGCCACTAAAGCTCACATGAAAATGCTAGTAATTAATATGATGTTATACTGAAGTGATATACTGTGTGATTCAGTCTTATTTCTATGTGGTTGATGTTTGTATAAAAGAGGCGAAAACAGAAACAAAGAGACAGAAGGAGGACATAATGTGCAGCTACAAACCAAGGAATGTCTGAGGCTCCACAAGAGGCAGGAAGAGATTCACCCTTGAAAAGAATCAACACAGCCAATACTTTGATATGGACTTCCAACCTCCAGAGCTTTGGGACAAAAAATGTCTACTCCTAGAAACTGCCTAACTTGAAATACTTTGTTACAGTAACACAGGAAACTAATATGTTGTTGTTATGTACCCTTGAGTTGAAACCTACTCATAGTTGACTTTCTAGCAGGTTTTCAAAGGCAGTTAATCACATAGGAGGAAAATGTTTCTCCACGGAACAACTGGTAGATTTGAACCTCATTCCTTTGGGTTGGCAGTGCAACTCTTTACCACTAAACCACCAGGACTCGCTGGAAACTAACACTGTTGCTGAGTACCTAGAGTTGGAATTGACCCATAGTTGACCCACCAGTGGATATTCAGAGGCAATTAATTGCAAAGGAGGAGAATGCCCATTCTTCTCTTGCAGAGCAGCTGGTTGCCCTCGAACTTTGTACCTTTAGGATTGCAGTGAAGCTTCTTGCCTCTAGGCCACCAGAGCTCCCTGAAACTAAGAGAATGTTACAGTTGAAACAGCATTATCACAACTTTTCTTTTAATATTCAAATTCATATCAAGTGTGTGGTTGTTGCTATCAGGTGCCATTAAGTTGCTTCAGACTCCCAGTTAGCCTATGAACAACAGATCTGAATCTTGCCCTACCCTGCACCATCCACATGATCTCAGATAAGCTCAAGCCCACTGCTACAGTCACTGTGTCAATCTATCTCGCTGAGGGTCTTCCCTCTTCTTCACTGGCTCTTCATTTGTCCCAGCATGATGTCTTTCTCCAAGGATTGGCCCCTCATGATAACATACCCAAAGTATGTGAGATGAAGTTTCCCCATCCTTGCCTCTAAGGAGCATCCAGAATGCAATCTTCCCTCTAAGGCAGACCTGTTTGCTCTTTTCACAGGCCACAGGAAATATACTCCCCTCAAAATAGATTAAGAGGTTCTGTTCTATCAAATTTAGTAGCTTATTGAATGAGTTTTCAGATTTTGGCAGGGTGAAAACTTAGCCAAAATTTACTACATTTTAAAAGAGAAATGCAGAGCGGCTTAGAAGTGGTACTAATTACCCCCAGACCTGCCTGCCCAGCCTCCCCGTCATCCATGAGCTCCATGAAGGCACTATGGTATATAAAGCACTTAGCTAACGCTCAAGAAGTATTTGTGAACAGATAAACAAGGTATAAAGAAAGAATATCACACTCACCCCACAAAATAATTTCTAAAAATTATCTGGTCAAAGCTTGTCATTTCAAGTTTTTAATTATACCAATTTTCGGTAGCATCTTTAACATATAGCTGAACAGACAGAATTAACATAAAGAAATAATCCAACTAGGAAGTAAAAGGGAAAAGTTCATGCAGGAAATAGAATATAATTGGAGTTCTGAATATGTAGAATTTCAATATGTGAATCTCAAAAAATGCATATCTAGTAGAGAAAAGAGTATAAGTAAATGAATTAAAACAGGAAAGCACCTAAAAGAAAGTAAATCAATAGGGCTAGAGTATATATTTCTTGTGCAAAAGAAATACTACTGTAAAGGTAGAGCCAAACAATTTAAAAGATCATCATTCAACACATGAAACTGTACCCTAGGAGTACAAGGAGTAAGAGATTTCATTCATCATATTAATATCATGTTCTATATGCTAGCATAGATCTACATATTAGAATACTTACAAGGTCATTCATATTAGTTTGGCTGGCTGGATTAATTTCTTCCAAAAACTCTAACACATAAAATGTGTATCTATCCATAAGATGAACTCCAATTGCAGGATCAGGCTGGTGCTGTAACACAATGTTTAATATGTAATTAACATTCCTTGTAAGGTGTTAAAAAGTTCAAGAATAAGACATAACACATATTTATATATAATTACTTCAGAAATAGCAACACATTCTAAAGACAGCAAAATTTACAAATGAGAAAATTGTACATACCGAGAGTGAATCTTCTCCCACTTGGCTACTAGCTAAAGCCATGATGTTGGGAGAATAAAAACGCTCATACATGGATGCTCCTTGACAAGTATCAATAATAAACAGTAGCTCGTTGTAGCTGGGGGAAAAAAAAGGGATAACATCCTTGACATGAATAATTATCTTAATCATACATTAACTCTTTTAATACTTCCTTAAGACAAGACGTTTTAAGTTATAGCTTAGTCATTTCATTACTTAAAAATGTGGAAACTTGTCAGAATACTCAATAGAAATCTATAGTTGAAAAGTTATTAAGAAGGACTTGTTGTATCCATATGCCACACATTGGGAATAAAATAAAGTAAAACCACCAAAGAATACTAATTGCCAATATGCTGATTCTGACTCACTGCAAGCCTCCAGGACAGAATAGAGCTGCCCCACGCAATTGCCAAGCTATAAACATTCATGGAAACAGACAGTCACATCTTGCTCCCACAGACTGTTCGGTGGGTTCAAACCTGCAATTTTTGATAAAGGGTCAAGCACTTAATTATTTTACCACTGGCTCCTTAGAATAGGCACAAATAGGAAAAACAAATAAAAACTCTTAATCCTAATAAATAATGGGAAACCTTGCTATACTAGAAGAATTTTTATTTCCTCTTAAAAGGATACAATCCTAAAGAGTGACTTTATTTTCATGTTCTGTAATAAGCCCGAGTTTTCCCTAATGAGGGAGGGGAAAGCTATCAGGCCATTGTAAATAATGAACATAAATTTTCAAATGCTAGAAAACAAAAAGATTTGTCCTGGAAAGGGTTAAACCGGGTGGCTCCTTGGAGGCAAGGATTCTGAGGCTCCGTCTAACATACTTTGGACATGTTGTGAGGAGAGACAGGTCCTTAGAGAGGGACATCATGCTTGAGAGGGTGGAGGGACAGCGCAGGAGAGGAAGGCCCTTTATGAGGTGGATTGATTCAGTGACTAGGATAATTGGGATGGGAGTGTCAGAGACAGTGCGATTGGCACAGGACAGAGCGGAGTTTAGGGCTGTTGTACATAGGGTCGCTATGAGTTGCAAGCAACTTGATGGCACATAACAACAACAAACCACAGAATAAATAATAAAAATATTTTAAAATCTTATAAACTAAGAATCACAAACCTACCAACTATGAAAAAGCCATAGACTAATTTATATTATTGTTGTTATTGTTGTTGATTGCCTTCAAGTCCAGCATAACTCATAGCTACCCTGTGAACACAAGGCCTGAAGCCTTTCTGTAACTATCAACATTTATCAAAGTTCATAGAGTTTCCGGAGGCATGTTGTTTAAGAAATGGATGCCACTCCTGCTTCCAAACCTGTCTTAAACCGGGAACTCCACCAAACACTGTCCACCATGGGTGACCATTATGGCATTTGACGCCCCAATGGCACAAGGTTCAGTGTAACAGCAACCCCACATTACCTCAGTAAAGCATACTGACAGAAGAGTGCTGTACCATTAAGAAAAATTTCTATTATGAAGAGAAATTATTTTATAATTACCGTCTTTTCTGCCACATTTGTTCAAAAGCATCTGCAAGTTCTATGTTAGTAATTTCTTCAGAATCTTGAAATTTCAAGAAACCATTTCCACCATGTCCTTATAGAATGAGACAAAAAGATCAAATAGAATTTTATGCAAACTGTATAAATCCTAATAGACATCTTTAGTTTAAATATTGTAGCATCAAATATCTGTCCTTGTTTTTCCCCCTCTAAATTAAGAAATAAAGTGAAAACAAATGAATTTTACTTCATTATTCCAATAAAAAGAAAATTATAAACTGTAAAAAATATAGGATATAGAGTATCTTTAAGAGTTTTTCTATCACTCTGTTCCAGAAAAAGCACATTCACAATTGACTCCCCTATTATATCAGAAATTATATTCTAAATTCCTTTCACACACTAAGCTTATATTTTTAGGGAGAATGGAGTTGAAGACATAGTTGCATGGTATACCTGTAGTATCTACAATGTATACTTAAAAAGTTAATACTACTAATAAATGCAGTTCATATCGAAATCTTCTTTTCACTAATCACTGCTTTATGAAAGTTCATAAGCAGATTCTAACATTTTAGGCATTCAGCCAGCATTTCTAGATTCAAATTGTCCACTTACCTATGTTCTATGAGAAAAATATAAGAAAATTATTAGCCTGCCTATTCAACTCCTTTGTGCAAAGTTTAATGTACTTCCCTCTGGACAACAAATCAGGAGACGTAGCACTGGGAAAATCTGCTGTCAAGAACTCTCCAAAGGTCTAAAGAGAAATGATGTGAGTTTAAAGAGTAACTTCGGTCTGACCCAAACCATAACATTTTCAATTACTTCCTATGCAGCTGAAAGTTCAACAATGAGGATTAGAAAAGAAAGGCTGATGCCTTTGAAATATAGTGTTGGAGAAGAAAATAGCCAATGAACTGCCAAAAGAACAAACTAATCTATCTTGGAAGAAGTGAAAACAGGGTACTCCACAGAGGCAAGGATGGTAAAATTTCATTTCACCTATTTTGGGAATGTTATAACGAAGGGCCAGTTCTTGGAAAAAAGAGATCATGGCAATGGGAATGTTGGAGGGTCAGAGAAAGAGAGAGAGACCCTCAACTGGATGGAATGACATAGTAATCGTAACAAGAGATTCAAGCACATAAAGATAGCAAAGATGGTGCAGGATTAAGCAAAGTTCATATGTATTGTTCCAATGGTTGTATGAGTTAAGTCTACTTGTTAGTGCCTAACATAAATAATGATGAGACAGAAAAATAGAAAAATCTATTTTAGTGCCTCCTCAGAGCAATGGTGTCTCTCTGGAGACTAAGGTGCATCTGATACAGGCCATGGTCTTTGCTATCACTTGTTATGCATCAGAGAGTTGGAC
>NW_006399819.1:12042400-12050500 GCF_000299155.1 Elephantulus edwardii | reverse complement strand
ATGAGGTGGATTGATTTAGTGACTGGGGTAATCGGGATGTGTGTGTCGGAGGCAGTGCTATTGGCACAGGATACAGCAGGGTTTAGATCTGTTGTACATAGGGTCGCTATGAGTCGCAAGCAACTCGACGGCACATAACAACAACAACAACAACAACAACGTGTGCTCTGACAACTGCCTCCTGGTCCAGGTCCAGGTTTCATGTGAGCACCATCAGGTGTTCTGGGATTCCCATTTTTCTCAAGGTTAGCCACAATTTCTTGTGATCTGCACAGTCAAATCACTTTCTGCAGACATGGACTACAGATAGACATTCATCTGGTGCTCTCTGCTTTCAGCCAAAATCCATCTGACATTGGCAATAATGCTGTTAGTTCCATGGTCTCTTCTAAACCTTGCCTATACTTCTGGTAGTCCTCTGTTGATAGTAGTTCTAGTTTTTGGATAATCTTCAGCAAGATTTTCTTTGAGTATGATATTAGTGATACTGTTCTGCAATTTCCACACTCTGTTAGTTCACTGATTTTTGAAAGGGGAATAAAAATGGATCTCGTCCAGTCAGCTGGCCAGATGGCTGTCCTCCAAATTTCTTGGTACAACTTGGTGAGCACCTCTAGGGCAGCATCTATTTGCTGAAATATGTTAGTTGGTATACTATAATTTCTTGGGGCCTTGTTTTCGCCAATTCCTTCAGAGCAGCTTGTACGTCTTCCTTCATCATCTTTGCCTCTTGGTCATATGCTGTTTCTTGAAGTTCATATGTGTCAGTCAATTCTTTTTGGTATAGTGACGCTCTGTACTCCTCCATCTTCTTTTGATGCATCCTGGATCATTCAATATTCTGCCCACAGCGTCTTTAAGTATTGCAACTCAAGGCTTGATTTTTTTTTAATTTTTTTTTTTTTTGGAGGGGGAATGTAACAATTTTATTGAAAGAAAAGTGCAATGAAATTTCTTGATAGCTAAAGAGAGGGAAACTTAGACACCAACCTTGACACACAGGACCAAGTGCAGTGTGGACGCTTTCTGGATGTTGTAGTCAGACAGGGTGTGTCCATCTTCCAGCTGTTTCTAACAAAGACCAACCTCTGATGGTCAGGGGGATGCCTTCCTTACCTTGGATCTTTGCCTTGACATTCTCAACGGTGCCACTTGGCTCAACCTCAAGAGTGATGGTCGTACTAGTTAGGATCTTCAGAAAGATCAGCATTCACCCTCTCAGACGAAGCACCAGGTGAAGGGTGGACTTTTTCTGGATATTGTAATCAAACAGGGTGTGCCCATCTTCATGCTGATTCCCACCAAAGATCAACCTGTGCTGGTCAGGAGGGATGCTCAAGGCTTGAATTTGTTCTTCAGTTTATTCAGCTTAAGAAATGTTGAACGAGTTCATCCTTTTTGATTTTCTGACTTGAGTTCTTCACAAATTTCATTATAATATATTGCTTTCTCTTGTCAAGCTGCCCTTTTAAATTTTCTGTTCAGCTTGTTGACTTCCTGATTTCGTCCCTTTCCGTTGGCTTCTTGGTGCTCTAGTGTGATATCCAAAGTCTCTTCTGACATCCATCTTGGTCTTTTCTTTCTCCTCTTTCTTTGTACTGACTTTTTGCATACTTCATGAGTGATATTCTTGATATCCTCCGATAGTTCATATGGTCTTTATTCATTAGGGTGTAAAGCATCAAATCTGTCTTAAATTGTTTTTTAAATTCAGGTGGGACAGATACATTATCAAATTTTGGATCTTGTGGATTTGATTTCATTTTCTTTAGCTTACTTTGAACTTGCATATAAGTAGTTGATGTTCTATTCCACAGTCAGCAGATGGCAGATTTCACAGCTGCTATTGAGCTTCTCCAATGATTCTCTCCACAGATGCAATAAATCTGATTCCTGAGTAGGCCATCTGGTGAGGTCCATGTGGACAGCCATTGTTTGCGTTAGGTTGTGATGATTAAATGAGTTCAAGCATCCAACAGACTTAAAATACTGTCTTAAGTATTGTAAGCATCACTAAATATTATCAATGCAAATTTTAAAGATCATTACAAAGATCAGTCTTCCTATTCTTTTACAGAGAAAAGTCTCTGTAATGAACCAACCACTAATCATTTTAGACTTCTGGGCTACAGAGCTGAATGGAATGCCCTATAAAAAGTTATCAACCATGTTTCATCCACATTCATATTTACAGAATGCCATTACAAGACAATCAGTACTGACAAAAGCATAAACAAGATATAAACAATGATATTTTGGAGTGAAAAAATCTAGTGAAGAAACAGATAGATAGAAAAGTAAAAATAAGCTCAATTCTATGATAGCAAGAGTGGCATCCACTTCCTAAACAACTTGCCTTTGGAAATTCTGTGAACTTTAATAAATGCCGATATTATAGAAGGGCTTCAGGCCTTTTGTTCATAGGGTCACTATGAGTCATTCTCAACTCGAAGGCAATCGACAACAACCATGATAGCAGGTTTTTTTACATGAGTACAAAGAAGACTATACCTGTCAAGTAAATTGTTGTTCTTGTTGTTGTTGTTGTTGTTAGGTGCTGTTAAGTAGAGTATGACTCATAGTGACCTTATGAACAACAGATCTGAACTCTCTCCTATTCTGTGCCATTTTCACACTTTGACACACTAGACTGTTGCAGCAGTCACCATGTCAATCCACTTGGTGGAGGGTCTTCTGCTTCTTCAAAGACCCTCTTCCTGAGCATCACATCTTCCTCTGCAAGGAATAGCCCCTCCTAGCACAAGCCCAATGTATGTGAGGTGAAGCTTTATCATTTTTGCCTCCAAAGAGCACTCTGGCTGCAGTTTCTCCAAGTCATATTTGATTTTTCTTGTGGTCTTAATGTACAGTTCAAACCATAATACTTCTGAAAGAGGAAGAGTGAATTAATATTAATTACACGTGGAAATATGTCAAATTGGAACTTTCTCAATTAACTGGAGACTCAAGTCTCTTCAGATTCAAAAGCAAGTTCCTGAGTCAAAAGACTCCTAAAATGAGACTAAAAAGATATAAGTAGGCAAAATAGCTGAGACTACACGATAAAGACAGACAACACTTTCAGTAATTATGTTGAGAAATAGTCTAATGCTTCAAAAAGGGGTAAAAAGTGAGACTGAAAAATTATATTGTGAACACGTTTTTCCCAATGTTCCTCATAGGATACAAGCAATTCCTGGGCCACAAATGAGATCTATAAAGTGTTTTGAAGAATTTATAGGCATGTTGGGACAGGTGCACAGTTTTTATTTAGCATTTACTTTAGCGTAAGGAAATATTTGAACACTGCCCCAAAATTTAAAAGCTGCATGTGCACTGAGTAAAGGTAATTATGATGAAGAATTTATTGCAAGTAGAGGTTATCTGCAGCATTTTGTACTGATGACATAACAAAAAACCATCAATGGCTCCGTGAGGAAGTTGGGTCAGTTTACTCCCATTTCAATTTATAGCTCAAAAAGCCAATGAAGGGTCATGGTAAGCAGGAACCTGCTCAAAAGGAATGTGTTTTTAAGAGCTTTATAAATAAGAGACTACTTATATTTCAAGATTACTATATCTCATATCTGGTGTTTCCCAAGAAATTAAGGATGCTTTAGCAGAATATTAATTGATCCAGAAACTATTGAAAGAAGATGGAAAAAGTAAAGAGTCACTATATTGAAAGGAATTGGCAGACACATAAGCATTTCATGAAACAACATATGAGCAAGAGCCTATGATGAAGAAGGAAGAATTTCATGCTGCTTTGAAGGAATTAGCAAAAAATATGGTCACACGGATAGTATACCAATTGATATATTTCAGCTAACAGATGCTGCCCTGGATGTGCTCACCAAGTTGTGCCAAGAAATCTGGAGAACAACCACTTAGCCGACCAACTGGAAGAGATCTATATTTGTTCCCATTCCAAAGAAAGGTGACTCAACAGAGTGTGGAAACTACAGAACAATATCATTGATTTCACATGCAAACAAGATTCTGCTGAAGATTATCCAAAAAATGACTGGAACAGCACATCAGCAGAGAACTGCCAGAAGAGCAGGCTGGGTTTAGAAGGGGTTGTGGTACTAGGAATATAGTAACTAATGTTAGATGGATCTTAGCTGAAAGCAGTAAATACCAGAGGGATGTCTGTGTTTCATTGATTATGCAAAGGTGTTTGTGCGGATCATAACAAACTGTGGCTGACTCTGAGAAGAATGGGAATCTCAGAACACTTGATTGTGCTGATGTGAAACCTATATGTGGACCAAGAGGCAGTCATCAGAACAGAGCAAGGAAACATTTCATGGTTCAAAATTAGGAAAGGTGTACACCTGGGATGTGTCCTATCTCCATACCTTTTCAACCTATATGCAGAACAGATTATCCAGGAGGCTCGGTTGTATGAGGAGGCACCAGTGGCATCAAGACTGGTGGAAGATTCATCAATGTGCGTTATGCCAATGACATTACCCTGCTTGCTGAAACTGAGGAGGACATGAAACGCTTGATGCAGAGGGTCAAGGACTGTAGCCTTCAATATGGATTCAGGCTCAATATCAAGAAGACCAAGATTCTCACCACTGGGCCAATTGGCAGCATCAATATAGATTGTGAGAGATTGAGATTGTGAAAAGCTTTAGTTTGCTTGGCTGCACAGTCAAAACTCTTGGCACCAGCAGCCAGGAAATAAAAGACATACTGCGATGGGAAAGTCTGCTGTTAGAGATCTCTTCACTCTGGAGACTAAGGTGCGTCTGATACATGCCATGGTCTTTGCAATCTCTTGCCATGCATCAGAGAGCTGGACAATGACTAGGGAGGATAGAAGGAGAATTGATGCCTTTGAGCTGTGACGCAGAAGAAGAGTATTGAATGTACCATGGACTACTAAGAAAACGAACAGGTTCACCTTAGAGAGGGTTAAACCAGGCTGCTCCTTAGAGGCAAGCATTCTGAGGCTTCGTCTGAAATACTCTGGACGTGTTGCAAGGAGGGAATGATCATTGGAGAGGGATGTCATGCTTGTGAGAGTGGAACGACAGTGCAGGAGGGGAAGACCCTCTATGAGGTGGACTGATTCAGTGACTGGGATAACTGGGGTGGGGGTGTTGGAGACAGTGAGATTGGCACAGAACAGAGCAGTGTTTAGAGCTGTAGTACATAGGGTCGCTATGATTTACAAGCAACTCGACAGCACATAACAACAATATATCTGGTGAGCAGTAGTTACAATGCAGTTTCCTGAGTCACACTCCAGATGAGAAGATTTTTACATTATAGGTTTCAAAATTCCAGGAAGAAAGTCCAAATATATGGTCTAAGAAGTTATATTCCAGGAAATGCTTGGAATTTTTATAAACACTTTGAGACTCATTCAGTGGGAAACCATTATAAAGTTTAAGCAGAATAGGAATAGATTTGCACTTTCTATTAATGATTTTAGGAGGATGATTAATATGAGATAAAACTGAAGACAAGGAAGCTATATATATAGCAAAATATCCAGTAAAAAAATTACAAACTTTACCAGGACAATAGCAAAATGAAAGGAGATAAGAAAACAGAAGGATGTAAAATATTAAAGTGTTTACAAATAATAATTCTAAGTTTTTACACATCATGGAAAACAGGAACTGAGTGATAAATAAGCAGTTTAACCAAAAATCATGTAAGCTTCTATGTAGATTTTTTCAAGAGTTTAAAAATAATCTATTATGTAAATTACCTGTCATATAAATAAGAATATTGCTTCTATCATCAGAGAGAAGACGTTTTGACCGAGGAGTACTAGGTGGGATTCTCCCAGTTAATACTCGCAAAAAATTTTCTACAGTTACCTGAAAAACACATGAGAAATTAGATGAATTAGAACTTGGGGTAACCTGATAAATTATTTTTCTTTTTAGAAGCATTTCACATTTTCCCTGTATGTATTATTGTGCTTTATAGTGACGTTCAAGTCAATTCCAATTCATACGGCTCCACATGTATAAAGTAAAACTATGCTTGACAACAAGGTTTTTTTCAAGACTGTCACTGCTTTCAAAATCAACTCTGAGTAAATTTAAGCTTCCAAGTTTTAGTCAGTAGTCCTCCCTTTGTGCTATCCAGGAACTTCTCTCTATGTATAACACATTGCTATTAAGTCAATTCTAACTCACAGGACAAAGCAGGAATGTCCTACAGGACAGAGGAAAATCTTTTGCAGAAGCAGACTGCCACATTTTCTTCTACAGAGTGGCTGGCAGATTTAAACAAGAAACCCTTTGGTTGGTGCTGTGTGTGTATATCTGTTTGTAGGTCTATATATGTCTCTCTGTGTGTGTGTGTGTGTGTGTGTGTGTGTGTGTGTGTGTGTGTAAAATGAACAGTTTAGTTCACATTTTTCCCTAGAAAACAGGAAGTATTAAAGAATTTTAATAAGATTTCTTGTTGCTAATGAAAAAGGGACATTTTTGGTATATGTTGGTGGCCAGTAAATAAACAAGTAAAAATTCATTCACACACTCATCTATCTAGTCATTGGATCAGTGTTTCTAAGAAACTATCATGGATCATAGGAGACCTTGTGTAGGTTAAATGTTGGGTTAATAACTGAAAGGTCAGCAGTTCAAACCAAGAAGCCACTCCACAGGAGACATGAAGTAGTCTCCTCTCATTAAAATTTACCACCTTGAAAACCTAACAAGGGTTGACTAAGAGTTGAAATTGACTAGAAGAGAGTGGGATTAAGGGTCACGAAACAAGATATAAGAGCTTACAGTCTGGTAGGGGGCAAACAAAGCTTTTTAAAAAGGCTTCAAATGGAATCTGAGAAGTGATAAGACAAAACTGTCTTACTTTAGGGCTGCTGTTGTTAGGTGCCTTCGAGTTGAGTCTAACTCACAGCAACTCTATGCGCAACAGAAAGAATCCATGCCCTAACACCACCCTCACAATCTTTATCCTCCTTAATTTGATCACCAAACTCACTGTGCCAATTCATTCCTTTAGAATACTTACTGAAATGGGAAAGAATAAGCTAAGAAAGCTTCATGGAGGAAGACTTCATATTTTTATATATTTACAATCTACTGCTGAGTTTAAAATCAAGCTTCAAAAGGAGAAAATATAATAAAATGCTATCTTTTACTTTCATCTTTTCCACATACATTTTTATTTTTCAATTATGTATGTATAAAAATACTGGAAGCACATTAAAAGTAGTTACTTATTAGAATTATGAATGATTTTTTTTGTGATGTTCTAACTTTTCCTACAATTAATATTGTTGTGTTATGTGCTATCGAGTCACTTAGCCCTATACCCTGCTCTATACTGTGCCAATCTTATGTCTCTGACACACCTACCCCATTACCCTAGTCACTGAGTTAATCCATCTCATAGAGGGTCTTCCTCTCTTGTGCTGTCCCTTCACCCTGCCAAAGATGACGCTCCTCTCCAAGGACTTGCCCCTCTTTGCAACATGTCCAAAGTACGCCAGACAAAGGTTCAGAATCATTGTATCCAAGGAGCAGCCTGATTTCATCCTCTCAAGGATGAAACTGTTCGTTCTCCTAGCCCTCTATGTTATATTCAATACTCTTCTCCTGTACCACAGCTCAAAGGCATCTATTCTCCTTCTATTATCCCCAGTCATTGTCCAGCTCTGTAACACATAGCATGTAATTGCAAAGACTACAGACTGGATCAGGCACACCTTAGTCTCCAGACTGACATTGTTGCTCTTCAGTATTTTGAAGAGGTCTCTGACAGCTGACTTTCCAATGCAATTTGTCTTTTCATTTCCTGGATGCTGGTACCAAGAGTGTTGATTGTAGAGCCAAGTAAACTGAAGTTGTCACCAATCTCAGTCTCTTCACAATCTATCATAATGCTGCCAATCAGATCAGTGATGAGAGTCTTTGTTTTCTTGATGATGAGCTTCAAGGCTGCTGTCCTTGACCCTGCACAGCAAGGACTTCAGGTCCTACTAAGTGTCAGCAAGCAGGGTTGTGTCATTTATGTAATGCTGATTGCTGATAATTCTTCCTCCAATCCTGATGCCACATTCCTCCTCTATAGCCCAGCTTCCTGGATAATCTATTCTGC
>NW_006399819.1:12038953-12041595 GCF_000299155.1 Elephantulus edwardii | reverse complement strand
CTTCAGCTCCTTCAGCTTAACAAATGCTGAGAGCTAGTTCAGCCCTTCTGATTTTCTGACTCCAGCTCTTTACATATTTCATTATAATACTTTGTCTTCCGATGCTGCCCTTTGAAATCTTCTGTTCAGTTCCTTAATTTCTTGATTTTTTCTATTTGCTTTGATTTCTCGGCACTCTAGTGCAATATTCAGAGTCCTTTCTGATATCATGTTGGTCTTTTCTTCCTCCTCTTTCTTTGTAATTACTCCCTGCATTTTTCCTGGATGATAATCTTTATATCCTCCCACAGCTCATCTGTTCTTGCTCATTAGTGTTCAAGGGCTCAAACCTGTTCCTGAGATTGTTTTGCAATTCAGGTGGGTAGACTCAAGGTAAAACTTTGGTTCCCGTGGATTTGATTTAATTTTCCTTAGCTTCAGCTTGAACTTGCATATGAGTAGTTGGTGGTCTGTGCCACAAACAGCTCCTGGCCTGGTTTTCAAAGCTGATATAGGGCTTCTCCAGTGGTTCTTTCCACAGATGTAATCGATCTGATTCCTATTCATACCATCAGGTGAAATCCATGTCGATAGCCCGTGTTTATGTTTTTTTATAAAAAAGTATTTGCAATGAATAAATTGTTGATTGTACAGAATTCTGTCATTCTGTCTCCAGCTTCATTTCTGTCTCCAATTCCATATTTTCCAGCAACTGATTCTTCTTCCCAACTTTTGCATTCCGGTCACCAATTGTTATTAACGCATCTTGCCTGCATATTCAATTGATCTGATTGCAAAAATTGGTAGAAATCTACTTCCTCGTCTTTGGCTCTGGTTGTTGATGAATACATTTGGATGATGGTGGTATTCACTGGACTTCCTTGTAAGTGTATGGATATTATCCTATTACTCACAACACTGCATTTCAAGTTAGCTCTAGATATTACTTTTTTAACTATGAAAGCAATCCCATTTTTCCTCATCTTTTCATTTCCAGCACAGATCTTCTGATCATCTGACTCAAAGCACTCCAGGCCAGTCCATCTCATTTCACCAATACCTAGTGTATCAACATTAATGAGTTCCATTTCTTTAACAATGCCTAATTTTCCTACCTGCATAGTTCTTGTTGTTGTTGTTGTTGTTGCTGTTATGAGGTGTTGAGTCAAATATAATTCATAGTGACCCTATGAAAACCAGATCTGAACCCTGTCCCATCCTGTCCCATCTTCACATTTCCTGACACATTAGAGGCCACTGCGGCAGTCACTGTATCAATCCACTTGGTCCAAAGTCTTTTCCATTTGTTCACCCTCCGCCCTCCCAAGCATCATGTCATTCTCTCCAAGGAACAGCCACTCTTAGCAATAAGCCCAAAGTATTTGAGGTGAAGCTCCTCCATCTTTGCCTCCTGCTGCACCCTCTCCAAGACATATATGTTAGGCTATCCATGGGATGTTTAGTACTCATCTCCAAGATCATTCTTCAAACACATCAATTTTTCTGTCATCCTTACTGTCCAGCTCTCAGATGCTTACCAAGTGATTAGAAAGACTACTGCCTGAATCAGACATACCTTGGTCCTCAAACTGACATCATTACTCTTCAATAATTTCGAGAGGTCCCTAACTGTAGACTTTGCCAGTGCAGTACATCTCCTGATTTCCTGACTGATGGTTCCAAAGGTATTAATTGTAGATTAAAGCGAAGATGAAGTTGTTGACAGATTCAATCTTTTCTCCATCCATCATGATGGTGCCTACACTCCAGTAGAAGAATCTTTTTTCCCCCTTTACTAGAAATGTAGAAACTAGAATTTTAAATTGGACAAGAAAACAAATAATTTATATACTGTAAGAAAAAAGTGTTATCACCTAGGGTCACTGTAAGTCGAACTCTACTCGACAGCATCTAACAACAAAACCAAATGTAGTATGTGAAACTTTATTAAACTCTAACACAGAAGTCAGCATAAAGATTTTCTGTCTTGAGATACATACATCAGAATGTTTTCACTGTTTTCCACATGCACTGTTTCCTTAAAGTGAACTCCAGAGTCAAACTTACACTGAATAAAGATCCAATGATAATTTCATACAAGTTAAAAGGAAAAGATATTTTTATTATATATCACTATTTTTAAGCTTAAAAGTTAACTACAACTCAAAAATATATCACTCTTTGGAGCTTAACCATTAACTATAACTCAAAAATAATGCTCAATTAAACAGTTTACCTCATAGCTTCTATAATCCACTTCTACATCATCTCCATATACATTTAATTCCATGTTCTTGTGACTATACACTGTGGCTGGCTTGGGATTTCTAGGGTTACATGCCATATCATCTGCAAGCATGAGGACAATGTGACTGGAAATACAGGAAAGAAAAAAAAAGCCAATAAATACACAACAAATAATAACAAAAAAAGTTAACCACAGATAAACTTATTAATACAATGCGAAAACAATCTTTTTTCTTTTCTTTCTTAAAAATAACTATACTACACACCCCTGCATCTCTGACCCACGACCCCCATCTTCAGGTACTGCATTGCTCCCCCCCGACCCGGCTCGCGCCCCCCCCAGCTCTGAACTTTGGGACTGGCCAAGGGCTGTGCGCAGACGCAGTGAACGCTGGGAGTGGACTTGAATCGGGACA
>NW_006399819.1:12021856-12032958 GCF_000299155.1 Elephantulus edwardii | reverse complement strand
AAAAAAAAAAACTATACTATTCTAAGAGAGCTCTGGTAGCCAACCCAAAGGTAGGCAGTTCAAATCTACCAGCTGCTCTGTGGGAGACAGATGGGCATAAAACTCTAAATAAAAAGTCCTGAACACCTTTTCATATTTTTATGCAATAAACATTTTAGAAAACTCTTAATTTAGCATGACTTCATCCACACATGTCAAAAATACTAAACATTTTCCTCAACAAACTATATTTTAGTCCATCAGCTGTTCTGTGGGACAAAGATGGGCCATCTATGCCTACAAGATTCACAGCCTCTGAAAACCTGCTAGAGGGTCAGCTATGAGTTGGTTCTAACTCAAAGACCCATAACAACAATCACTACCTTATCTTCCCTCAAATATTTTAAAAGAGTTCTCCTACTACTCAAGGAACTCTGGTGGTATAGTCCAGAGCTCCTAACCGAAAGATTGAAAGTCTCCAGTGGTTTTATTCCATCAGCAGTTCGCTCTTTGAGATAAAGATGGGCAGTCTCCTCCCTGGTGGTTTACAGCTTTGGAAACACAATGGAGAGTTGCTAAGAACTTAAACCAACTTGATGTCAGTGAATTTGCATCCTATTTGACATTCTCAAGGCTTGCAAAGTCAAATTAACACATTGCCCACACTTTTAAACTGACGACCATGCATAGAAACACATTGCCCCCCACCCCCAATGTATTATTGTCATTTGTGGCGTGTTAAACTATGACATCCCAAAGAATTCAACTTTCAGAATTCCAGATGTTATATTATAAAGGACATGAAGCTAGAAAGGGTGGAAGGTCAAAGAAGGAGAGGAAGACCTCTATCAGATGGACTGACACGGTGACTGCTGTGATGGGCTCCTGTGTGTCAGGAAGTGTGAGGATGGTGCAGGATAGAACAGGGTTCAGATCTTTAGTTCATAGGGTTGCTATGAGTTGTACTAGATTAGATGGCACCTAACAAAAACAACAAATTATAAAAGATATGTAATTCATTGGTGAGTGTAAAAACTGTAGCACCCAAACAAGCCCATCTCCAATAAATCACTGCTTTCATCTTGCAGCCACTATCATCTCTTGACTTGATGTGAGACTAGCTTCCTATGTGACCCCTTCTTCCACTGCAATTCCCTTGAAGTTAATTATCTTTCTGTGGTGGGTGTGTGCCATCAAATACAGCTGATCTTCCAGTGGATTTTCTGAGATTCTAAGTCCTATGGGAGGAAACTAGCCATCCTCCTCTTGTGCAAGAGCTGGTGGATTCTAATTGCATGCCTTTGAGATTGATTGCAGTTCAACAGCTTCTTACCACTAGGCTACCAGAGTTCCACCAAAATGTTGATGTTGTTATGTGCCATCGAGTTGCCTACAATTCCTAGTGACCCTATGTACCAAAGCTCTGAATT
The DNA here is from genome assembly GCF_000299155.1 of Elephantulus edwardii. Lineage (NCBI taxonomy): Eukaryota > Metazoa > Chordata > Mammalia > Macroscelidea > Macroscelididae > Elephantulus > Elephantulus edwardii. Next base: position 12,031,549 of record NW_006399819.1, on the reverse strand, counting down.
CTGAGCCAATCTCATTGTCTCTGACACACTTGCCCCTATTATCCCAGTCACTGTGTCAATCAATCTCATCCAGGGTCTTCTTCTCCTGCATTGTCCCTTGACCCTTCCAAGCATGATGTCCTTCTCCAGGGACTGGTCCCTCCTGGCAACATGCCCAAAGTAAATGGGCAGAGCCTCACAATCCTTGCCTCCAGAGAGCAACTTGGTTTCGCCCTCTCCAGGACAGACCTGTTTATTCTCGTGGCAGTGCATGGCAAGTTCAATGTTCTTCTCCAGCATCACAACTCAAAGGCTTCAATTTTTCTCCTGTCATGCTTAGACATTGTCCTGATCTCTGGTACATAGCAAATAAGTGTGAAGTCCATAACCTGGATCAGCCACACCTCAGTCTCCAGACTGCCATTTTAACATTTCAGCATCTGCAGTGGTCCCTGACAGCAGATTTTCCTAATCTAATTTGTCTTCTGATTTCCTGGCTGCTGGTTCTAAAAGTCTTGACTGCAGACTTTTGGCAAGCTGAAATTGTTAACAATCTCAATCTCTTCTCTATCTATCATGGTGCTGACAATTGGCCCAGTGGTGAGAATCTTTGTCTTCTTGATATTTCACTTCAATCTATATTGAAGACTTCAGTCTTTGATGTTCTGCAGCAGATGTTGCAAGTCCTCCTAAGTTTAAGTGAGCAAGGTTGTGTGATCTGTATAACACAATTTGTTGATGAGTCTTGCTCCAATCCTGATGCCAGATTCCTCCTCATAAAGCCCAGCATCTCAAATGATCTGTTCTGCATATAGATCAAAAAGAGATAGAGATAGGATGCAACCCTGATGCACTATTTTCCTGAGTTTGAACCATGCATAGTTAGAGTTTCTTTAATAAGTAAAAGAATCATTTGTTTTCCACTTAAAACTCTTGAAGGAATTTTTATTATAAAGAAAATAAAATTGAAATTCTTTATAATGGTTTAAATGTCCAACCGACCTGAGCTCTGCCTTCTTCTCCAACTTCTACCCAGTTTCAGTGAATTCATGTTCACTATGCTCATTCTACACTGACTTTCTCTGTGTTCTGGAATAAGTCCTCTCACTTTGCAGCCTTTCCCTTTGCCGTTTCTATTGATCAGCTCTTTCCAGAACACTATACTATTCCAATCTCAGCTCAGAAATTCATTGTCCTATTTTTATTTAAAAAAAATATATATATGAGCCCAAAATCCACATTATGCCCTCATCATTCCCACTAAAACATTAAGGTTTAGGAAAAAAAGCTGTTAAAAAGATTATCTGAGATACATATATAAAAATGATCATGTTTTAACACTTATTCTTGGGCATTCTTTCCCTGATATGAACTCCAGAGACCTCTCCAAGTCATAGTAATATAGTGCCTAGTATAATATAGTATAGTAGTAGGTGTTCAATAAATACTTGTTAAATAATTTGTATATATTTTCTAAGAGAGAAAAATTACAAAATCTCTCTTAAATATGTCTATTCTTGTTCCTACCAATAAATGTACTTAAGAGGAATCAGGCAATTCTTTTTCTACCTTTCACTTGAGCTTCCCAAACATAAGGGAAAAATTAACGTGACATACGTCGTTAGTCTGGCAAGCAATACCAAGAAGAAAATGTTCTCCTGCATATGTTCCAAATACATTAAAGTTCAAAACTGAAACACTGTGATTTTTCTTGAAAATTGGCTAGCTTTCTATTTTGAAAGACATTCAAAGATCATATCTTCAGCTGTTACTGATTCATCTCACCAAATGGTAAAAGCATTTCTTTCAAAATGAAAAATATCTTCTTTAATTTTTTCATACCTTCCACAACCTACTCCCATCAAGTTAATTCCAACTCAGAGTGACCCTCAGGATAGAGTAGAACTGTCCATAGGTTCTGCACGGCCATCACTCTTATGCAAGGGGACTGCTTTAACTCTCTCCCACGGGCCAAGCAATAGTCTATACTGCCAACCTGTTGTTGAGCAGAATTCTTTAACTTTTATGCCACCAGAGCTCTGTTGTGTTTTTTAAAGATTATGAATTATTAAGGGATAATCAAGCATATCTTACTTCATTAGAGGTGACTATTGAACAAGATGTAACTAACCCCCAAAAATCAATATAATAATTGGTCCTATAGATTGGTATTTATTAGTTTGTTTACAGCTTACTTGATTCTATGAAACCAGAATCATTCAATATCTATACAATATCAATATCAAAGAGAAGTAGTACTTACAGTTTAAGATACTAAAGTCTTTTCTACAAACATTTTAAAGCCTTGGTATAATTACCATGACCTTTAGTTAGCAAAATAAATATTATCTTAAAATTAGTAACTTTTTAGTAAAGTGCATAAATAAGAAATAAATCAGAAAACTAATTCCACTTCAAAGCTTTAACTATCCAACTACATAGTCTAATGAACGATCTCTATAACCTGTTTTTGATTCTGGATAAAAAAAATCTAGTACAAGTGTTAAAAATTTATATGTATAATGGAACTTAAATATATGCATCCTTGAAAGTAAACACCTCAAATACATATTATTTAAAAACTAGGAAATCAAGAAAAAAATTCTAGGTTAAATTTTAACAAAATTACAAATTAAGAATATAACCATTAACTTTATTTGAAATATGCTATTTTGGAAAAAACCTAGTGACTGCTATTGTGCTTACAAAAGAGACTGCCTCAGGTCTAAGCCCTGTATTACATTCTTCCCCCTCTATTTCACTACAATATGATTCAATTACTTAAAAAATATCTATAATGTTACAAAAGCTTGTCTACAAAATGCTACTTGTAACTTCCAGGCTCATTCACTAGTTCAGAATAATCAGATCTTATACATATTTAACTAAGAGTTGGCCAATAAACATTCTTTGAACATATTACAATGGATCTTATCTGTTGATCCTTTAAGCATTTATTCACTTCAGTATCAAGTTAGTATATTGTTTTTGTTATTGTTATGTGTATTCAAGGCACCTGCAACTCACAGCAAACCTATGTACCACACCTCTGAAGCCTGCCCTGTCCACAGCCAGGCTCACTGACTCTGACACATCTATCCCATTGTCCTAGTTATTGTATAAATCATCTCCTCCAGGGTCTTCTTCTCCTGCGCTGTCCATTCACCATTCCGAGCATGATGTCCTCCACCAAGAATTGATCCTTCCTAGCCACATGCCCAAAGTATGTGAGACAGACATTCAAAATCCTAGCCTCCAAGGAGAAAGAAAATTGCTTTCACCGTCTCAAAGACAAACCTATTTGTTTTCTTTGTGGTCCATGGTATGTTCAAGATTCTTCTCCAACACCACAACTCAAAGGCATCAATTATTTTTCTGGCATACTTAGTCACTGTCCAACTCTCTGATGCAAAGCAAGTAATTACAAAGACAATGGCCCAGAGCTGGCACACCATCATCTCTAAACTGACATCACTGCTTCTCAGTACTCTGGAGAGGTCCCTGACAGCAGATTTACCTAATGCAACTCATCTTTTGTATTCCTGATAGCTGGTATTAAGTGTGTTGATTGTAGAGCCAAGCAAGTGTAACTGTTAAACAACCTCAATCTTTTCTCTATCCATCATGGTGCTGCCAACTGGCCCTGTGTGAAAATCTTTGCCTTCTTGATTTTGAGCTTCAGTCCATATTGAAGGCTACAGTCCTTAACTTTCTGCAGCAAAAGCTTCGGGTCCTCCTCAGTATTAACAAGCACGACTGTGTCACCTGCATAATGTAAACTGTTGATGAGTCTTCCTCTAATCCTGATACCACATTCCTCCTTATAGAGTCTAGTCTCCTGAATGATCTGTTCTGGATGTAGACTGAAAAGATTTGGTGACAGGATGCACCCCTGACAAATTCCCTTCCTGATTTTGAAACATGCAGCATTTCCTTGCTCTGTTCTGAGGACTTCTTCCTGGTCCAAGTATAGGTTTCACATAAGAACAAGCAATTGTTCTGAGATTCCCTTTCTCCTCAAGGTTAAACACAATTTGTTGTGATCCACACAGTCATATGTCTTTGCATGGTCAATGAAACACAGCTACGTATCTCTCTCGTACTTTCTGCTTTTTTGCCAAGATCCATCTGACATTGGCGATAATGTCTCCAGTACTACAACCTTTTCTAAACTCAGCTTCTATTTCTGGTAATTCTCTGTCAATGTACTGTTCCAGTTTTCTGGATAATCTTTAGCAGGATTTTGAAGTGTGTGATATTAGTGATATAGTTCGATAATTTCCACACTCTGTCGGGTCAACTTTTTTTTGAATGGGAAAAAAAATATGGATCTCTTCCAGTCAGTCAGCCAAGTAGTTGTCCTCCAGATTTCTTGGGACAACTTGGTGAGCACATGCAGGGCAGCATCTGTTTGCTGAAATATATCAAGTGGTATTCCATCAATTCCTGGGGCTTTATTTTTTTCTTAAGTCCTTCAGAGCAGCCTGTATTTCCTACTTCATCACCATTGCCTCTTGATCATATGTTGTTTGTTGAAATTCTTCTGTGTCAGCCAATTCATTTTGGTAAAGTTAGTATGGCAAAAGTTATTTAAATTCTCATTGAATGAGTATCAAATCAAACACGACTGAAACCTGTACCAAAAAATAAAAAATCTGCACTAAAGACATAGTACTAAATATTTATAAATAATCCCAGAAACTTGTTTCGTATTAAGACAAAATCTCAAAAAAAAAGAAATCCAATTGATTTAGGAATATAATATTTTTACAGTTTAAGAAGACTCTACTACCTATAGTAGCGTGAGAAGAATACTTAAGAAGAAAGGGCAACACAGAATAAAATAGCTAGCTCCTAGGCCACAGGGGGGCACAGGATAGAACCCATACACAGCTTCCCAGTCCTACTGCATGCTATTCCTTGGAAAGGGATATCATGCTTGGAAAGTTGGAGAGTCGATGAAAAGAGGAAGACCCTCAAATAGACAGTTTGACACAATGACTGCAGCTATTGGGCTCAAGTGTGTAAGAGATGATGAGGATGGCATAGGATAGGGCAGGGTTCAGATATATGGTTCACAGAACTGCTATGAGTCACACTCAATGGCTACTAATCACAACTGTTTATATCAAGTGACAGCCCCACTTCCATTCCCATTCAATGTATGCAAACTAAATCATAGTGATCAAATTTTTGAAACACCTCAAACAGCATTGTAAAAACAAACAAACAAAAAACTCTAATCTCCTGGAGGGATAAGAGGCTTCCCTGAAGAAGAAACCAGGCCCACTGCCGCTGGGTTCATTGTGTCTTGTGGAGACTGTTGGATGAAGCAGAGCTGCCCGAGGGATTTCCAGGGCTGAGAGTCCTTGTGGAGGCAGGTTGTCTTAGCTTTCAACTGAGATGACACTGATGGTGGCCTGGCCTTTTGGTTGGCTCTAGGCAACTGGTCACTGAACCACCAGGGCATCCAATCAGAAAAATTTCCCAGAAGAACCATAAAATGAAATTTAGAGTGGAAAGTAAACTAAAAGGATGATAAAACAGCCTGTGTAAACTCTCACCAAAAATTCAATAGTATTAAAAATCAAAGAAAAGGCCAACTTTTATTTCTTTCCCTTAACCATACTTTAGGATCTGATCTGGTGGCCTAGTGGTAAGAAACATTGTAATTCCACAGGCATGCACTTTGAATCCACCAGCCATTCTACAGGAGAAGGATGGGCAGCTCCCTCCCATGCAATTAACAGCCTCTGAAAACCTACCAGAGGTTCAGCTATGGATCAGTTCCAACTCAACAGTACACAGCAGAAACACGGTCACAATGAGGCATAGTCAATTCAATAGCATATAACAAAACATGATTGTACAGAATTTATAAATAATTGTCACCAACATGAAATGCAAGCATAGAACTTCTCAAGAAGGAATATATGATACGCAATTTGAGAAGAGTGAGTGAGAGTGTATGTGTGTGTGATCACTTAAAATAAATACTTTCTCACATTATATATGCTTGCAATAGGGTCACCAGACCATAGTTTACTCACCTGATTTAAATTCTCCCTTAGCCCAGTCAGCACCCAGTGACAAAAAGTAAAAGACGAACATTTTAAATAGTTGAATAATTCTCCATAGACTGACTACTGTTGTCATTATACGCCAGCAAGTTGAAACTGACTCATAGCTGACCTTCCAGTAAGTGTCAGAGGCTGTAAATCATGTAGGAGAATACTGCCCATCTTTCTATGAAATAATGGCTGGTGGATTTGAACTGCGCACCTTTCAGCTGGCAGTATAACCCCCTACCTTCTAGCCTACCAGAACTCCCTAGCACTCGAAATCAACCCATGAATGACACTATTAAAGAATTTCAAAATGTATAGCCTAGTGGAAAGAAATTGTTCTGCAATCCTAAAGACATGCAGTCCAGATCCTTCAGCTGTTCCGTGTAAGAAGAATGGGCAGTCTCTCCTGATGCAATTAACTGCCTCAGGAAACCAGAGGAGGGCAGTCAGCTATGGGTTAGTTCTGACTTGACGGGACACAACAACAGTAGTATGCTCTAGAAAGAAATCTGGTAGCTTATTGGTAAGGAGTTATGCTGCCAACCCAAAGGCAGACAGTTCAAATCTACCAGCTGCTCTACAGGAGAAAGATGAGCAATCTCTTCTCAGGCTATTTACAGACCCTGAAAACCCACTGAAGGGTTAGCTATGAGTCAGTTCTGACTTAATGGCATTTAACAACAACTACAGAGGTATGCTCTGGTGACCTAATGGTAAAGAATTACACTGCCAACCCAAAGACAAGCAGTTCAAATCTACTAGCTATTCTGTGGCAGAAGGAAGGTAAGCTCCTCTTCTGTAATTTACTGCTTCTGAAGACCCACCAGAGAATCAGTTATGAGTCAGTTTCAACTCATCAGCAAATAACCACAACAACACTTCTACCTGAAGAAGTCCTAGCAGCACAAAAGTTAAGCACTCAACTATTCTGCAGAAGAAAAGATCTGGCATTTGATCTGGTAAAGATTACAAGCCAGGAAATATGATCAGACAGTTCTATTCTGTCATATAGGGACAGAATTGACTTGATTGAAACTTAAGAATATTACCTTAATAAAATGGTTTCACTGAACAAAATGTAAACAAATTAATGTATTGGTCAAATATGTTTATTTACTTACAACTACTATGCATCCTATAGACATGGTATTATCATCTTTAGGATTATCAGTCTCATTTGCAATATTACCGTTGCAATAAAATAGGAGCTGAAATTACAGCAACAAGAAGTACTTAGGCCATAGGGAGCTTTGATAACCTCTTAACTCTCTGGATTCCTACCTGATGGATATTGCTTTATATTTCTAACATATGTTAGTCAATACACTCTAATAGAGTGTTGCTTCTGCAGTAATATAATGACTAGAATACCAAGTAATTTCAATAATCTTCATTAGATAAAAAGTAGATTCATGCCAGGATAATCTACATGTTAGTTCTGTCTTCTTGCTCAGAACTCTTTATGTGTTAAGGAATCTCCAAGGTAGTAACTCTCTCCTCTGCAATGTACTATGAACCTAATCATAATAAATTTGCTAGCCACTATCAGAATTTTCTGGAGTACTTTTAATTGTCAAGTATGAAACAATTGGCATATATAAAATGATGAATATAAATATAAAAAGATACAAAATGTCAGATATTTTAAACTTACTAGAAACAGAAACTCAAAAAAGCTCCAGAACAGGAAGAATCATGAATAACAAAGTAACCAAATTGCATGAGTGTACATTTAAAGTTGCATGTGATTTAGTATAATAAGATTATTTTAATATTTGTCTTTTCCTAAGCATAACAATATATGTTGCTGCTATATGCTGTCAAATCTCCTATGACCCAGATTGATCCTATGTACAGCAGCTCTGATTCCTGCCCTGTCCTGAGCCAGCTTCACTAACTCCGACACAACAACCCCATTGTCCCAGTCACTGTATCAATCCATTTCATCCGAGCTCTTTCTCTCCTGCTCTGTCCCTCCACCCTTCCAAGCATGAAGTTCTTCTCAAAGGACCAGTCTTTTCTGCCCATGTGCCCAAAGTATGTGAGACAGAGCTTCAAAACCCTAGCCTCCAAGGAGAAAATTGGATTTACCCTCTCCAAGACAGGCCTATTTGTTTTCTTGTTGGTCAATGATATGTTCAAGACTCTTCTCCAGCACCACAATTCACAGGAATCAATTCTCCTCCTGTCATCCTTAGTCACTTTCCAACTTTCTGAAGCATAGCAAGTAATTGCCTGGATTAGGTGTACCTTACACTCTAGACTGACATCGTTGCTTTTCAGCACTCTGTAGCTGTCACTAAGAGCAGATTTTCCCAATGCAATTCGTCTTCTAATTTCCTGAGCTGGTGTGAAGTGTAGAATTCACCATTTTATCCTTAAATCCATCCTCAAAGAGTTATGGTAGTGTAGGATTTGCTTAATGCAAAACAGTCTTCTATTTTTAATAGAACTTTAGGAAAAACTTTTAATTATCTGGAGTTGTTTTCTTTAGAAACCAGATCTATCCATTTATATTTAAAGCAATGTTTGTTATTTGTACCAGTTCATATTCTTCTGTGTGAATAAATGCAAGACAGTGTCAAAAAAAAAGAATGTTGATTATGGAGCCAAGCAAGCTATAATTGTTAACAACCTCAATCTTCTCCATCTATCATGGTGCTGCCAGTTGGCCCAGTGGTGAGAATCTTTGTCTTGTTGATGCTGATTTTCAATCCATATTGAAGACTACAGTCCTTGACCTTCTGCAGTAAGTGCTTCAGACCATATAGAGAATTAAATACAGTGCAGATAATTGCATTTGTCCTAGAATAAACTCTAAAATATGTAGAAAAAGCTCCTTCATGTTTGCCCTTGGCTTATTTTCTTATGAAATCCAGTGAGGTGAGGAAAAACTGCCAGTTCAGGTAAATAAAGTTCTGACTAGTTTGGTTTTTACTCTCTAAAATAACAAATATGAATTCCATAATTTGAAGGTTTGTGTATGGATACAATTTTAAATATAATTTTAATGGATGTGTATAAGGATTTAATGTCAGAATCCTTTTAACTGAATTGAGTAACTTCCCACTCACATTCTGGTCAAATCATTAACACAAAAAACCCATTAATATAAAATTGTGAATTCTATTTCTCCAAAGTAAGTCAAATTACCTTCACAATTGTTAATTTCACTTACCATTTTAACACCTGTAAACATATCCAATATAATATGAAAGAGAATTAGAACATTATTTTTACCATTTCTCCATTAAAAGACCTCAGAAATTCCTTAAAAAAATTTATCTACATTTTTCTGAAAAACTCTCAAACAAGTCTGATTTATTTTTATGTCACTTCATTGCCACTATCGAAGTACATAAGTATTTTCTTGAGGGAAATTCTCAAGAATAGACTTCCTTTATTGAACACGAATGAACAAGTAATTGGATAAAATCACAGACATTATCTATAAAGAAAGTAAAAAGAAGAAAAAAAAGAAAGTAAAAAGTTATTTAAAAGATAAGATCTCACTCCCTGATTTCAAATCCTACTACACTGCCGTAGTGGTCAAGACAGCATGGTACTGGTACAATGACAGACACATAGATCAATGGAATCAAATTGAGAATCCAGAGATCAACCCATCTATCTATGGTCAACTGAT
>NW_006399819.1:12007531-12019391 GCF_000299155.1 Elephantulus edwardii | reverse complement strand
TCGCAAGTGACTCGACGGCACATAACAACAACAACACTGTATGTCAGAAGAGCCTCTACAACTTAGCTAGAACATAAAGAAGCTAAAGGAAAATTGATGAAATAAGAAAGCTGAATAGAAGATTTCAAAGTGCAGCTCCAGAAGACAAAATGAAGTATTATAACAAAATGTGCAAAGAACTGGACTTAGAAAAACAAAAAGGGAAGAATATGTTCACTCGACATTCCTCAAGGTGAAAGAGGTGAAGAACAAAATTTATCTTTCAAGTTGGAATACTGAAGGATTCTACGGGCAAATCTTAAATGAAACAAGAAGCATCAAAAGGAGATAAATACACAAAATCACTTGATTAAATAGAATTAGTGGACATGTAACAATCACTTGATTAAATACAAGTAGTGGACATGTAAGTATTTGAGAATATCCATGATGAGGAATCAATAATATTGAAGAAATCCAAGCTACACTGAAGACACTGGTGAAAAATAACATTCTAGGAATCAATGAAATACCACATGACTGTTTCAACAAATGGGTGCACCTCTGGATTTGTTCAGTAGTCTATGCGAAGAAAACTGGAAGACAGCTACCTGACTGACTAACCACTCATAGAAGATTTCATTTTGTGCACATTCCAAAAACAGTGACTCAAAAGAATGTATAAATTACAGAATGCCATTAATAGTACATGCAAGTAAAATCTTGCTAGAGTCTAAATACTAGAACAGGACAACAGGGAACTGTGAGAAATTTAAGCCAAATTCAGAAGAGGAAATAGAAGGAGGTATGTCATTGCTGAAGCCAAATAGATTTTGGCTGAAAACAAAGAACACCAGAAAGTTGTTTACTACTGTTTTATATTGACTATGTAAAGGCATTCAACTGTGTGTATCATAACAAATCATCGATAAAAAGGGAAGAATAAAAAATTAGGAACTCTTAATTGTGTCCATGCAGAATCCTGACATAGGTGGACCAAGAAGCATTCTTTCAAACTGAGCAAATAACTACTGCGTGGTTTAAAATCAATATGTGTGCAGCAGGGTGCATTCTTTCTCCATATGTATTCAATCTTTATGATAAGCACATATAATCTAAGAAGATGGACTACACACACACAAAAAAAATCATAGCATCAGATTTAAAGCAAAGTTCATTAAGGACTTGTGATACACAGATGAGGGCTTCTCTGTTGGCTTACTGGCAAGGAGTTGTACTACCAAACCCTAAGACATGTGGTTCAAATCTATGAAGCAGCTCCCTGGTAAAGATATGGGCAATCTCCTCCTGTGCAACTTCCTGCATCTGAAAACCCATTGCCCAGTCAGGTAAACTGAATTCGACCCAATGACACATAACAAAAATTATATACAGATAAATGCAATCATGAAGATCAGAAATCTAGCCTTCAGTATGGATTACATTTCAACATAAAAAAAAATATTCACAACAAGACTAATAAACAACATTGTAAGAAATGGAGAAAAAATTAAAGTTGTTTCTGATTTTGGGTCAGGAAAGCAGCTGTTAATAACTGGTTGGTGAGTGGGTTCCAGGTAGCAGTTACAAAGAATCAATTTGCACCAACCAGGGATCTTTAAACAGACATGCTTTTTTTACAAATTGGAATCTTTCACTCCATAAGGAATTCCAAAATTAATCTATAAATTCATTTCAATGCAAATAAAAATTCTGAATTCTGTTGATTTTTTTAAGAACTTGACAAACCAATTCTAAAATTAATATCAAAGAATAGCCAATAGCGAATACAATTCTAAAGAAGAACAAACTCATTGAAAGTATTCTACAAAAAATGAAAATACAATAACAAAGTGCAGTAGAGGTGAATAAACATCTCTTTTTCAATATTCTAAAACTTTTACATCAAGGAAATTATTGAACATAGTCAGACAATTTGGCAAAGTAGCACTGTCCAGCATCAACAAACAAAAATCATCTGGATTTCTCTACAGTGACAGTACAGAAACCAAACTAAGGAAAACAATACCAATTACAGTAGTTAACCACAAGATGAACTATTTGGGACTATATCTAACTAGAGACACAAAAATTTCTAGAAACACAGAAAATTACAAAACATTACTATAAGAAAACAAAAAGAGATCTGTAAGAATGGAAAATATATACCATACTATGGATAGGAAAACTCAATGTTATGAAAATGACAGATTTATCAAAGGCAATCTACAAATCCAATGGAATCCCCAAACAAATACTAATTCCATTCTTCAATGAGATGGAAAAGGCAACTTCCAATTTTATCTGGAGTAGAAAGAGACCTCGAATAAGCAAAACACAGCTGAAAAAGAGAAACAAGGTAGGCAGCATCACACTCCCTGATCTCAAATGCTACTACACAGCTGTGGTGGTCAAGACAGCATGGTACTGGTACAGCAACAGACATGTAGATCATTGGAAGAGAACTGAGAACCCAGAACTTGGCTTATCCACTTATGGTCAACTGATCTTGGACAAAGAAACAGAATACGTTAAGTGGAGGAAACCATATGCAGAACTCTTAGGCAAGACCCACACCTCACAACTATACAAAACCAACTCAAGGTGGATCAGGGACCTATAGGTAAAACAAAACACTATAAAATTCATCAGAGAAAAGCTAGGAAGAACTCTAGAAGGCCTAATTAATCCACAGCATGAACAGTCTTCCAAGAAAATGAAAAATACAACCAGTATAGAATAAAGTAGATGAACGGGACCTTCTAAGTAACAAATCTTTATGTACATCAAAAACCTCCAACAGGGTATGAAAGAAACTCACAGACTGGGAAAATAATATTTGGCAATGATATATCTGATAAGACTTATATCTAAAATTTATGAGTACTCCGGCACCTCAATGGGAAAAAGGTAAACAATCCAATCACAAAATGGGCACAGGATATGAATCAACGTTTCACCAAAGAAGGCATTCAGATGGCAAATAAACAGATGAAGAAATGTTCAAAATCGCTAGCTATCAGAGAAATGCAAACAAAAATAACAATGAGAAATCATCTGACCCTAGCAACAAGAGCAAAGTTCAACAAGGAAGCAAACAACAAATACTAGTGAGGTTGTGGAGAAAATGGAACACTTACTCACTGCTGGTGGAAATGTAAAACGGTATAACCACCAAGGGAGGTAGGGAGGTAGCATGGCACTTTCTCAAAAAGCTGGAAATAGAAATACCATTTGGCCCAGCAATTCCACTACTGGGAACATACTCTAAAGAAATTAGAGCCCAAAAAAAAGACAGAAAGAAAAGAAACCATAGCCACAACTCAAATAGAGACGTATACACATTAATGCAAAGACATGGAAGGTAACCCAGGTGCCCATCAATAACTAAATTGATAGAAAACTATGGCACATTAGGGAGCTCTGGTGGCCTAGTGGCAAGATGCTGCACTGCAATCCCAGAGGCACGCGGTTCAAATCCACCAGATGCTCTGCTGGAGAAGGAGGGGGCAATCTCCTCCTGTACCTATCAGATCTGATTTGATGGTACACGTAAAAATAATACAACAGAAATAAAAAAAAATAATAATTGGAAAAAAAACCTATGACACATCACACAATGGAATACTATGCAGCACTGAAAAAATAATAGTAAAAACATTAAACAACATGAAGACATTACACAAATTGAGGACATTATGCTAAGTGAAATATCCCAGTCACAAAAGTATAAATACTTTCTAGCACTGCTTTTATAAAACAGCACAGAAATGGGAGACTGAAGAAAGAACAGGGAAAGAGTAGTTGGATAATCAACACTGCATTACAACAAATATGGGGGAAACGGAAAGAAATTATGATTATGCATTATATGTATGAGAACAATCTGGAACAAGGAGAACATTGCAGGGTGGGCTGGGCATGTGCAACAATGAATAGATAAAAGGGGGGGTGGGGAGCCAGAAATCTTCCTTATCCATATAACTGAGTAAAGAAATGTCTCCTTCCTGCTGAATAAAATACTTTAGCAGTTATCTTGTGTTACAAATTGTTGCTAGTTGTTACTTAAACACAATGATGCTAGTTGTTACTTAAACACAATGATGCTAGTTGTTACTTAAACACAATGATGCTAGTTGCCCAGATTTTCTTAAGCCTTTATGACTATTCTCCTTTTGGAGTTCTGAACTAAGTTAAATGCTTCCCTATTTGGGATATTAGATACTTTGCCACCAGGAACGTCATGTGGAGTGGCAGACAGATCAGCTGCCAACGTGAGAATGAAATGACAGATTGCTCAGAATACATAAGTATCCATACTCAAAATCCTAGTATTTATATTTTTAAGAAGTATATGAAGAAAAACTGTCATGAAATGATAGAAAAATGAGCAAGAACATTTAAAGACACTCATAAAAATTATTCTGATAACTTTAATAGTATACTGCAAATTATTTATGAGTAGTTTATCTAATTATAGTCCATCTGTACAGATACAAAGAAAAATAATTCCAAAAACAAAAAGAAAATTTTAAAGCTACACATATTTTTAACAATTTAAGAAATTACAAAAATTGAATTATAATGACTGCAAAACAAAGAAAACACTCAGTGACTGCCCTGTACAAAGTTCTATAAAGTTTAACAAAAGAAAGAATGTTACCTGAATAAACAAGGAGAGCACAGAGCACATGCTAACTGTTTTGTTGTTATGTACCATCGAGTCGTTTGCAACTCATAGCAACCCTGTGTACAAGAGCCCTAAATGCCGTTCTATCCTGTGTCAACCTTGCTGTCTCAAACACACTCATTCCCACCACTCCACTCACAGAATCGATCCATCTCATCAAGGGTCTTCCTCTCCTGCACCGTCCCTCCACTCTCCCAAACATGATGTCCCTCTCCAAGGACCAGTCCCTCCTTGCAACATGCCCAAAGTATGTCAGACGAAGTTTCAGAATCCTTGACTCCAAGGAGTACTCTGGCTTCACCCTCTCCAGGACAAACCTGCTTGTTATCCTAGCAGTCCATGGTATATTCAAAATTCTTCTCTCCAGCACCATAGCTCAAAGGCATCAATTCTCTTTCTATCATCCCTAGTCACTGTCCAACTCTCTGATGCATAGCACGTAATTGCAAGAATATAGCCTGGATCAGGTGCACCTTAGTCTCCAGCCTGACGTTCTTGCTCTTCAGTACTCTTGAGAGGTTCCTCACAGCTGACTACTCCAATGCAATTCGTCTCCTGATTTCCTGGCTGCTGTTACCAAGAGTGTTGACTGTGGAACCAAGTAAACTAAAAGTGTTAACTATCTCAATCTCTTCACCATCCATACTGATGCTGCCAATTGGCCTAGTGGTGAGAATCTTTGTTTTCTTGATATTGAGCTTCATTCAATCCATACTGAAGACTGCACTCCTTGACCTTCTGCAGCAAGCTCTTCAGGTCCTCCTCAGTTTCAGCAAGCAGCATTGTGTGATCTGTGTAACACAGGTTGCTGATGATTCTTACACCAATCCTGATGCCCCATTCCTCTTTGTATAGCCCAGCATCTTGGATGATCTGTTCTGCATACAGACTGAAAAGGTATGGAGACAAAATGCATCCCTGACAGACTCCTTTCTTGATTTTGAATCAATTTAACTAGGAATGACCAGATAACCTAGGTGCTTTAGGAGCAAGTCAACAAATTAAATAGTAAATGGGAACAGCAAAGCAGTCAGTAAATAATGAAGATGAATTGGAACTGTATTTGAATTCCTGAGAGGCAACAGTGAACCACTACATGTTGTTAATTGTGGGAGTGAAAAGATGAAAACAGTGTCTGAGAACGAGACTTCTAGCAGCAGTGTGTAGGATGACTTGGAAGAAGAAAGAAATTAGAGGCAGGAAATAAACGGCTACAATGCTGTTAAGTACAGTTATGAAGTAATGAAGAAATAGGATAATTAGAGACATAATTCCACAATTCTTATCTTTAACTAGTAATCACAGTTTTCACATTTCCTCAGTCACTACATTCTGGAAGTAGATATATATTTTAAATATATTATTTAAATTATCAGTTCACACAATTACATCACTCTGTACAAATATGATAAAGATAAAAAGAGATTTACTTAAATATTACTTTCTATAATTTATGAGAGTAGGCAATTGGGATATAAAAGAAATGCTTTGGCTATACATCAGAATACCTGGAATCAAATCCGGGTTCTATCATTAAAATGCTCTATGACCTCAAGCAAAGTAATTAACCATTTTGAGCAACCATTTTCAATATGTAAAATGGACAAAAGCAAACTTTTATGAATCCTTCAAGGTATAAAGAAAATAACTATAAAATCTCTAACATAATATCTGGATGATAAAGATGAGGGTATGTTAGATGAAGAGCTGGGGAAGCACAGGGACACAGAGATTCATTGTGGTTACTCTTACTGAAAACAAAGTCACAGAATTTTCAAAGAACCATGATATCAGAGTTGTCATCCAGATTACTTTAATGACAAACTACATTGGATTGATGAAATATTTTCATTAATCTTTCACTTCAATGTTCATTTATAACCAACACTTAAGGTACAGAAATATAAATAGTCATAAACTATATCGTATAGTGCCTTTTAAAAGCAAAAAATAAAATGCAGCTAATAATTTTATTATTTACAAAAAAAATATTACCAGAATTCACTGTCTAAATAGTTCCTACCTTTAATTCTAATATCTGTTATTTGAGATAGAGGTTAAAAAATACAAAGAATGAAAAAAAAATATATTCAGAAGAAACTCAATAGGATAAGTAAGATAGACGATGACTTGTCTTAGGTAAGAAAGACTTACACACTTCCTAGAGAAATATTTAACTATACAATGTAATTGAGGAGAGTTAAATAATACACAATTAAGAGTTTAGTGTGTGTGTGTGTGTGTGTATTCTACATATGACATATCTAAATAATATGATAGAAAGAACCAATTTGAAGTATCTTGGTGAGAGCATTCACCTATGGATCACTAAAGTAGGAATTAAGTCGGGAATAATTTGTTGTTATTGTTTTTGTTAAGTGCCGTCGAGTCGCAGGTGACTCACAGTGACCCTATGAAGGAGAGTCCTCGACGCCTGAGTGCCTTTCATCCTCTCTCCAGGTTCATAGGGTGTCCGGAGGCAAGCGGTTATGGAAGTGGATGCCACTCCTCCTTCCAAGGGGGAATAGTTTACCATCAACTAAATAGTACTTTTAAAAGCTCAGTATAGTTTGAGAAACAAAAATGAAATAAACCATAAATAAACTTATTCATAGGTATTTTCTTTTTGGTCTAGGAAAGTAGTTCAGAGTTTTTAGAATACCATTTATCTATTCAAATTTTTACAACATACCAGAGAAGGTACTGTGAGGAATACAAACATCACAAAAGCGAGCATTCATAAAATAATATTGATACAGATTGTTAAGTGTGCATAAATAAAAATACAGAGGTGTATAAATATTTACACAAGAAGATGATTTATCCTGCACCATCTTCACAGTTGTTGCAGTCACTGTATCGATTCATTACAAAGAGAATCTTCTCTCACTGACTGTTTATCTGAGCATAAAGTGCTGTTCCAGGCACTGGCCCCCTGATCAACACAAGTCTGAAGAACACATGGATTGAATGTAAGAACAAGAAAAGTAAAAAAGATAGAAGAAAAATACTATAGGTAGAAGGACCATTAGAAAGCAAGGGACAGAAGATAACAAATTAACAAGAAAGGTACTTCACTGACACACAAGGAGTAGAAATGAAATGACTAGGTGTCAGATTTAGAACCAGATGGCAAAATACCCTGGATTCCATGCCCCGGGGAAAAGCTCAGAAAGCAGGAAGGGAGAGGATAGGATGAGTGGAACAAAAGACAAAGGAAGTAAGTGGCAAGAGTGTTGTTAAAATGTTAACATAATATCAAAGTCATAAAACAAACTGTATCTGAATGGTTACATAAAAAAAGCCCAATATGGTCTGTAAACCTTTATTTAAATCACAACAAAAAATTTAAAACAAACAAGTAAGAGTCCTGAGTCCCAGAATAAGGGATTAGGACTTTATATGCATATATTAAAAGTTTCTAGATAAGAAGCATGTGAGACAAATTCTAGCCATCCTAGTTTTTCTAGGTGCACTCTAGGTGTAATTAAAAGATTCTTACAAGACAAATTTGTTTGTTCTTTTTTTTTTAAAAAAGTGATGCAATAGAATATGGAAATTCTCAAACATCAGGGTTGTATCCTTTTTTCATATCCATTCAATCTGTATATTGAGGAAATAATTGCAGATGCTCGACTACATGAAGAAAAATCTGGCATCAGGACTGACAGAAAGCCCATTAACAACCTGTGTTATAAAGATAAACAAAGGTGCTTGCTGAAAGTGGAGAAGACTTGAAGCATCTGTGGCAAAAGATCAAAGACTAAAAGCCTTTGGATTACATCTTACCAACAAGAAACAAATACCCTCAACACTGGACCTATAAGCAACATCATGATAGATGGAGAGAAGATTGAAATTGTTAATTATTTCATTTTACTTGAATCTATAATCAATACCCAAGGTAACAGCAGTTAAGAAAGCAAAAGATATACTGCATCAAGAAAATCTACTGTCAAATTCCTTTCCAAAATGTTGAAGAGTAATGATGTCAGTTTAAAGACTAAGGTGCTCCTCAGCTCTTCATCCAAGCCATGGTCTCTTTTCAATGGCTTCCTATGCATCTAGAAGTTGGATAATGAATAAAGATGACATAAGAAAAATTAATGTCTTTGAGCTGTAGTGTTGGACAAGAGTACAGAATACCCCATGGAATGCCAAAAGAACAAATAAGTTTGTCAGAGAAGTGTAGCCATGGTGCTCCTTCGAGGCAAGGAGAGTGAAACTTCATCTCACATACTCTGGGAATCTTGTCAGAAGGGACCAGTCCTTGGAAAAGGACATCATGCTTGGAAAGGTGGAGGGTAGGAAAAAGAAAGGAATATTTCACAAGATAGACTGAAATGGTAACTGTAACAACAGACATTAGCTTATCAGAGATGATGAAAATGATAAAGGGTCATATAAAGTTCACAACTGTCATTCACAGTGTTATTATGAGTCATAGTTGACTCAATGGCACCTAATAACAACTATTTTCACTTCTATGATTGATTTGTTAGTTTGGTTAGTAAAAGCTAGTCTATGGGATATTTAATATTCTTTGTCCACATAACAATTCAAAGGCATAAATTCTTCTTAGATATTTTTACTCCTGGTGTTTCACATATATATGAAGGAACAGAAAATATTCTGGCTTGAGTCAAGCACACTTTGGTTTTTAAAATTACATCCTTGCTCTTTAGCGCTTTGGCAGCAGATCTTTTCAGTGTAATAATACATCATTTCATTTGACTGCTGTTTTTTCATGGATGTAGACAAAGCACCACATAAAATAAATCCTCAAAAACCACTTTTTTCTCTATTTATCATGATAATGCTTCTGGTCTAGTTGTGAGGATTCCTGTTTTCCTTATGGTGAGGTATAATTGAAAGAAATGAAAGATTTCTAGTCATATCATATTTTAAATGTTGTGACCAATCATTTCTCTCAGGATATATATGTATATCCATAATTATGGTGTTATAATAATATACTTTTAACTTAAGGTTCTTTCATAATATATAAAATGATTCAGATAAAACTACTAATTATTTAAACATTTTCATTAATGTTTTATAGTTGTTTGTTAATTATTGGCTAAAAGAACAATGACTGTATTTTTTATACTCAACCCAGAGAGGAATAGAATGGTATATATAACCAATAAGAGGAAGATTTACAAAAAAGGGCTAAAAGCTAAAGAGAATCTTTGCTGTTGATTTCAAAACAGAAATTGTTTAAATGTGCAACCCATCATCCAATGAAGACTTCATAAATAGAGAGGGAGACTGATAATAATTTGAAACAAAAATAAGCTATGAAAGAATACTTTTTGGAAGCTAAGAGATAAAATTTACTAAAGTATAACGAAGAAGGTACAGGCTATTGCTATATTCAGCTTCTAAAAAGTTCCTCCAATTCTTAAACTTCTCAAATATATCCTAAAAGTTAGTAGAGCTAAGATTCATTTACTTAAATAAAGACAACTATTGCCAAACTATGCATAGTGATTCCCTGGAGGAATATGTAGAGTATAAAATCAAGATAAGTTTAAAAACCCCAGGTAAAGGGGAAAACTGTGAAGCCCTAGTTGTGAAGAATCAATGAAAAATTATAATAATTGGTTAATTACCAGATTATACCTTTCTACATGAAACCATCTTCTTTCTCACTGCATATAACATATTTTTTAATAACAATGTAATCTAGTGAAATTACAGAAATTAAATTATGGCACAGTCACTTTCTCAGGCTATTATTTTTCAAAAAAAATGTCATATACTTTGTTTTCTGAATCATTCACTGAGTCATCCTTTCAGCTCCTACATCACTACACATACTTCTCTGGTTTCTCTAGGAAGTACTTGAATCCTGAAAAGAAGAAACTACTGTCATGATATAATAGATGTAGAAACATGCTTTGTGAGGTTAAGTAACAATAAAAATCATCAGTAAAGCTAGATTTCCAGTCAAATTTGCCCTACTGAAAAGTTCTTACTGCACAGGTAGCAAAAAAATATGAAGCTAAATAACTCAAACCAAACTTAATTAACTACAACGCCTTATTACATTATAAATGCTTTGGTACTACATAAAATAAACAACCATCCCAATGCTGAGAACATGTACTTGGAAGAGGAAGTATTAAAGATGTTTTCTAGTACCTAAATTCTCTTCCTGTAAGTAGGAAATTCCCAATTCTGATTCTTCTCCCTATGGAGAAGGTAACAATGGCAGACACTCATTTTTAGAGCTATCCTACCAGCAGGGACATAGCCCTTTGATGCAGGATCTGCTAGTATAACATTCTCACCAAGCATTAACTGAAAATAAAGACAATACAGAGCTGAAACAACAAAAGTTCAATTTTGACAGCAGGCGGCAGTAGTTACACTGTTTCCAAAGGCAACAGGAGCAGCTATGAAGTGGCTGAAGCTAGTTAGGATTACAAAATGACTACATTATTGCCCTGGACTGGTTTCATGCCAAGATTTTTAGATGTCTTTTTTATTGGATGTTTTCCTTGCTCCCGCTTACTTATTGAAAGCTACAGACAACCTAACATTTTGACCAATTTAAACAGAAAAGAAGAACTCCTTTTCTGTTAAAATTGGTCAAAATTCCTTCTAGGTTGCAACTGACTTAGCAGTTCATTTAAATTCACTTCCTGCATTTAAAATTCTAACTAGACTTTAAATAATCAAATAAATTACACTAAACAAGGATATGCCACTCTTCTGCCAGCTTGTGGTAACTTGTATGATACTGTGATGCAAGAAGCTATGCCACCAGTTTTACAAATATCAGCTGGGTTATACATGCTAGATAAGTTTCAACAGAGCTTCTAGACCAAGAAAGGCTAGAAAGTAGATATGGCATATGTAAATAATGTGCCAATGAAATCCTATGAATAGCGGCAGCACACTGTCTGGATAGTGCCAGAGGATGAGGCCTCATGTTGGAAGTCACTCAAAATACGGCTAAGGATATCTTTCTTCACTTTTCCAAGGTGGAAGATTTGTCCCATCTTTAGGATGTAACTTCCTAATAAATTTATCTTTCATTTTTACCTTAATTGAAAAAAAATGACTAAGGAAGAGTTGCCTCCTCAAAGTATGTGAATTATATTATTATAATTATACTAAAGATGTAGACAGAGTAAAACTTTCAGCCAATTAGGAATCTACATTTGCTGTTGTTGTAACATA
>NW_006399819.1:11991286-12007411 GCF_000299155.1 Elephantulus edwardii | reverse complement strand
TGTTGTAACATAAAGAAACACAGCTGCATATATCCATTAATAATTGAAACATGGAATGTACAAGATATGAATCTAGGGAATTTGCAAATTGTCAAAAGTGAACAGGAATATGTAAAGAGAGATAATCAATCCTAAGCATTGTTGTTTGCTGTCAAGTCAGAAATGACCCAACGCCCATCCTCCAGCAGGCTTTCAGAAGCAGTATATCACACTGGAAGAGATTGCCTATCCATCTTTCGCAGAACATCTGAAAGACTAGAATTGTGCCTTCGAGATTGAAGTACAGTTTCTTACCATTAGGCCACTGGAGCTCACCAAAAGAAAAGGAATGTACAAAAACATATACTCGTAGGCATTAGTGAACTGAAATGGACTAGTACTGGCCATTATAAAACAGACAACCATGTGGTCTTCTATGCTGGAAAAGAAAAGCTAAAAAGGAATGACATTGCATGCTCTTCAAAGAGAAATTTTCAATTTGAAATATTGAATATTTGAATACTGAAGCTCAATATCAAGAAGACAAAGATTTTCACCACTGGCCCCATTGGCAGCACCATGATGGATGTTGTTGTTTGTTGTTATGTGTCGTCGAGTCGCTTGCGACTCATAGTGAGCCTATGTCCAATAGCCCTAAACTCCACTCTGTCCTGTGCCAATCGCACTGTCTCTGACACTCCCATCCCGATTATCCCAGTCACTGAATCAATCCACCTCATAGAGGGCCTTCCCCTCCTGCGCTGTCCCTCCACCCTCCCAAGTATGATGTCCTCCAAGGACCAGTCTCTCCTCACAAAATGTCCAAAATATGTTAGACGGAGCCTCAGAATCCTTGCCTCCAAGGAGCCACCCGGTTTAACCCTTTCCAGGATGAATCTGTTTGTTTTCCTAGCAGTCCATGGTATTCTCAATACTCTTCTCCAGCACCACTGCTCAAAGGCATCAATTCTCCTTCTATCCTCCTTGGTCATTGTCCAACTCTCTGATGCATAACAAGTGATTGCGAAGATCATGGCCTGTATCAGACGCACCTTAGTCTCCAGAGAGACACCACTGCTCTTCAGCACTTTGGAGTGGTCCCTAACAGCAGACTTTCCCATGGCAATGCGCCTTTTAATTTCCTAGCTGCTGGTGCCAAGACTGTTGACTGTGGAGCCAAGCAAGCTAAAGCTGTGTACATTCTCAGTCTCTTCATCATCCATCCTGATGCTGCCAATTGGTCCAGTGGTGAGAATCTTTGTCTTCTTGACATTGAGCCTCAATCCATAATGGAGGCTGCAGTCCTTGACCCTCTGCAGCAGGTGCTTCAGGTCCTTCAGGTCCTCCTCAGTTTCAGCAACCAGGGTTGGGTCATCTGCATAACGCAGATTGTTGATAAATCGTCCACCAATCTTGACCCCACATTTCTCCTCATAGAGCCCAGCCTCCCGGATAATCTGTTCTGCATACAGGTTGAAAAGGTATGGAGATAGGATGCATCCCTGGCATATGCCCTTCCCAATTTTGAACCATGTAGTGTTCCCTTGCTCTGTTCTGACGACTGCCTCCTGGTCCAAGTATAAGTTTCGCATTAGAACGATCAAGTGTTCTGGGATTCCCATTCTTCTCAGAGTCAGCCACAGTTTGTTATGATCCACGCAGTCAAATGCCTCTGCATAGTCAATGAAACACAGATAGACATTTCTCTGGTATTCCCTGCTTTCAGCTAAGATCCATCTAACATCAGCTACAATATCCCTAGTACCACAACCCCTTCTAAACCCAGCTTGGCCTTCTGGTAGTTCTCTGTTGATGTGCTGTTCTAGTCGTTTTTGGATAATTTTCAGTAAAATCTTGCTTGCATGTGAAATCAGTGAAATTGTTCTGTAGTTTCCACATTCTGTTGGGTCACCTTTCTTTGGGATAGGAACAAATACAGATCTCTTTCAGTCAGTTGGCCAAGTGGTTGTTCTCCAGATTTCTTGGCACAACTTGGTGAGCACATCCAGGGCAGCATCTGAACCATGATGGATACAGAAAATATTTGAGGTGGTTAACAGCTACAACTTGCTCAGCTCCACAATCAATACTCTTAAAACCTGCAGTCAGGAAATCTAAAGACAAATTACATTGGGAAAATCTGCCCTTAGGGACCTTTCCAGAGTACTGAGAATCAATGATAGTAGTTTACAAACTAAGGTGCACCTGATTCAGGCAATTGTCTCTGCAATTACTTGCTATCAGAGATCTGGACAAAGACTAAGGAAGACAGAAGAAGAATTGATGTCTTAAGAGTTGTGGTGCTGGAGAAGACTCTTGAACATACCATAGACAGTGAGGAAAACAAATAGGTCTATCTTGGAGAGGGTGTCCTTGGAGACAAGGATTTTTACACTCTCTCACATTCATTGGGCATGTGGCCAGGAGAGACCGATCCTTGTAGAAGGACATCATGTTCAGAAGGATGGAGGGACAGTGAAGGAGAGGAAGACCCCAGATTAGATGGACTGATACAATAACTAGAGCAATGGGTGTAGGTGTGTCAGAGTCAGAGACTTGCTCAGGACAGGGTAGGCTTCAGAGCTGTTGTACATAAGGTCACTATGAGTTGCAGACACATAACAAAAAAATTCTCAGTGGGAGGCCTACAAGGACAGAGGAGGGCAGGATCAGGGTTCTTCCAACATGTGCCCCAGTCCATTCTACCTTTCTACCTATACCATGCAGGTACGAAAAGTACAATTCCTAGCAGTCTGATGGTCAATGCCATCTTTAAATTTTGGGCTCTTGGGCAGGAAGACAAAAATATATACCAAATCTATAGGATTCATCTACCTCCCCTGAAAAACTTGTGTACCACTGAGGATTAAGTTACTTTGGGGAACAAACTGCTGTCTAGCCTGACCACGTGGGTCCCCCACATCAAACAACAGGGAGATCCTGGGTATCTCCACAGAAGTGAGAAGCTATTTCCAGAAGGAAACAAGAGGCTTCCACCTTCATTATTCAGGTTCCCTCATACCCCTCCCTGCTTGTATCACTGTGTGCTTCTCCCCTCCCCAATCACATGAGCATCTGAGTGTGCACGCACCCTACATGCATCTGCTCATGTTCCTGCCCAACCTTCTCCTGGAGCAGTGATGTCAAATCAAAAACCAGCTACCACCTCAGACATGAAAAACTCTACCACATGAATGTCCCAAAAGAAGCAGGGTAACTCACTCGCCACGCAAGCCCAAAGCAAGATATCACCCCAAAAAAATTACACAGCAGCAATGGATTTCCTGAAGCCAGAAAGTCTGGAACTTTCTGACACAGAATTTAAAAGAAAAACGTTTGAATACTTTCAATGGATGAAAAACAAACTAAATGAATTACAGGACATTGCAAGCAAAAGTCAGAAGGAGCTTAAAAAAAAACAATCCAAAGCAATGCAGATAAAGCAAACGAGGCATTAGAGGCACTGGAAAAACAAGAAACCATGATCCAAAATATGAGGTTTAAGGTTTCTGACGCTATCAACATGATGGAGGGACACATATACAGAGTTGAAGAGATGGAACACAGAATCAGTGGAACAGAAGATACAACTGTCACCACAGATCTGATTGAGCAAAAAGCAGAGTCAAAAAAGAAGGAAACAGAAGAAAACCTAAGAATAATGTGGGATATCATCAAAAGAAATAACATTTGCATCACTGGAACCCAGAACAGGAAAAGCAAGTAAAGGCACCGAAAAAGTTGTAGAAGAATTAGTAGAGGAAAATTTTCCAGGCATAATGAAGAATCAGAGAACATATATTAAAGAAAGTGAGAGAACACAATATATAATAGACCCTAAAACAAAAACACCAAGGAATATCATTGTCAAATTTGCCAGAACCAAAGATAAAGAGAGAATTTTTAAAGGAGTGAAAAACAAAGAGTAACCTATAAGGGAGAAGAGAAAATACTAAGTAACGATTTCTCAGCCAAAACCATGTGAGCAAGAAAACATTGCAATGGCATATATCAAACACTCAAAGAACACAACTGTCAACCAAGAATACTGTACCCAGCAAAATTGTCCATCAAATACAAAGGAAAGATCAAGATATTCCCAGAAATACAGAACCTAGGGGAGTTTGTAAAAACAAGACCAGCCTTACAGGAAACACTGAGAGACATCCTTCATGCAGAGATGCCACAGAAAACAGGATAGACGAAAGTAACTAGCAACAACACCAAAAAGAATTGAACAAAATTATAGCAATAAAACCTTACCTCTCAATAATCACACTGATTGTGAATGGTTTAAATGCACTACTGAAGAGAAAAAGAGTAGCAGATTGTATAAAAAAAAAGCAAAAAACAAACACAAAATCCATCAATATGTCGTGTACAAGAGACACATCTGAAAAAAAAACATAAAGACTAAAAATTAAAAGGTGGGAAAAAAATATACCAAGCAAATGGCAAACAAAAAAATAAAAAGCAGGAGTAGCAATACTAATATCTGATAAAATAAATTTCATTACAAAAACCATCACAAACGACAAAGAAGGTCACTACATAATGCTCAAAGGGTCAATAGAACAAGAGGACATATCAGTATTGAATATCTATGAACCAAATGAAAGACTTGTGAAATATATAAAACAAACATTAAGAAAATAAACAATACTACTATAGTACTTGGAGACTTCAAAACACCACTCTCAAGAAAAGATAGAACTACCAGAAAGAATCTCAACAAAGACACTCAAGAATTAAACCACGTAATTAATCAACTCAGTCTCATAGATATTTATAGGCTAATGCACCCAAAAAAAGCACAGTATAGCATCTTTTCCAATGTTCATGGAACATTCTCCTGAATAGAGTACATTCTAGGACACAAGGCAAGCATCAACAAATTCAAAAACATAGAAATTATACAAAGTATCTTCTTAGACCACAATGCCACAAAAGTAGAAATTAATAACAAGAGGATAAAGGAGGAAAAAAACATGCATTTGGATGCTGAACAGCAACTTCCTTGAACATGACTACATATTAGAAGAGATAAAAAATGAAATTAAAAAGTTTCTTGAAACAAATGACAATGAAAACACCATTTACCAAAACCTCTGGGAAACAGCAAAAGCCGTAATCAGAGGTCAATTTATAGCAATACACAAACACATCAAAAGGCAGGGAAAAATGACCATTGACTCCCTAAGCAAAAACCTCCAACAAATTGAAAAAAGAACAGCAAGAAAACCCAACACCCTCTAAAGAAACTGAAATTATAAAAATTAGAGCAGAAATAAATGAGATAGAAACAAAAAAAACAAAAGCAAGAACAAAAGTAGGAGTTGGTTCTTTGAAAAGGTCAATGAAATTGACAAACCACTAACAAAACTAACAAAATAAAAGAAGGGAAAGACACAAATAATCCAAGTAAGAGATGAAACAGGCAACATCATAACAAAACCAACTGAAATATAAAAGGCTAACGTTGGAATATTATGAAAAACTATACTCAAACAAATACAAAAACCTAGAGGAAATGGACAAATACTTAGATATGCACAACCTACCTAAACTGAGAAAAATTGAAATTGGACATCTGAACAGACCCATTACAAAAGAAGAAATTGAAAAAGTAATAAAACAACTTTCAACCAAAAAAAGCCCTGGGCAGGATGGTTTTATAACTAAATTTTATCACACAGTCAGAGGAGAACTGTCACCAATTCTACATAAACTATTTCAGGAAATAGAAAAAGATGGGATTCTCCCAGACTCCTTCTATCAACAAACATATCTTTAATATCAAGGCCAGGTAAAGACACCACCAAAATAGAAAACTATAAGCCAATATCTCTTATGAACATAGATGTAAAAATCCTGAATAAAATCCTGGCCCATAGACTCCAACAATACATTAAAAAAAAATAGTACATCATGACCAAGTGGGATTCATAACAGGTATGCAAGAATGAATGGTTCAACATTAGAAAAACAGTCAATGTAATTCATCACACTAACAAAGCAAAGAACAAGAACCACATGATCCTATCAACTGATGCAGAAAAAGCCTTTGAAAATTTCAGCACCCTTTCCTGATTAAAACACTCAACAAAATAGGATTAGAGGAGAATTTCTTCCATATAGTAAAAAGTATATAAATGCAAGAGCCAACATTGTTCTCAATGGCGAGAGAGATTAAAGGCATTCACTTTGAGAACAGGAACTAGGCAAAGATGCCCACTATCACCTCTCCTATTCAGTATTATATTGGAAGGTTTAGTGATAGCAATAAGACAAGGAAATAAAAGGTATCCAAACTGCAAAAAGGAGGTAAAATTATCTCTGTACGCAGATGATATGATAGTATATTTAGAAAATCCTAAGGACTCAGCAAGGAAACCACTGGACATAGTTGACCAATTCAGCAAAGTGGCAGAATACAACATTAACATACAAAAATCAATTGGATTTCTCTACAGTGACAAAGAGAAAACAGAACTGGAGCTTAGAAAAACAATACCCTTCACAATTGCTAATCACAAGATAAACTAACTGGGAGTAAATCTAACCAAAAGCACAAAGGATCTATTCAAAGAAAATTAAAAAACATTAATGCAAGAAACAAACAGAGACCTGGAGAAGTGGAAGAATATCTCTTGCTCATGGATAGGAAGACTCAATATTGTGAAAATGACAATACTACCAAAGGTACTTTACACATTAACTGCAATCCCAATACAAATACTAATTCCATTCTTCAACAAGATGGAAAAGGCAATTTCCAATTTCATTTGAAATGGAAAGAGGCTTCGAATAAGTAAAGCATTCCTTAAAAAAGGGAAATAAGGTAGGAGGCATCTCACTCCTGATTTCAAATCCTACTACACTGAAGTGGTGGTCAAGACAGTAATGTACTGGTATAATGACAGACACATAGATCAATGGAATAGAATTGAGAACCCGGAAATCAGCCCATCTATTTATGGGCAATTGATTTTTGACAAAGAGATGAAATCTGTTAAGTGGGGAAACGACAACCTTTTTAACAAACGGTACTGGAAAAATTGAAAAAACTACCTGTAGAAAACTCAAGCAAGATCTACACCTCACTCCATACACAAAAAGCCAACTCAAAATGGATCATGGACCTATGACTAAAACCAAGGACTATACATTTCATTAAAGAAAAGCTTGGAAGAACTCTAAAAGTCCTAATCCACAATATAAACAGTCGTCCAAGCATCCTGAAAAATCTACAACCAAGAGAGGATAAAATAGATGAATGGGACTTTCTAAGAATCAAATCCCTATGCACATCTCAAAACTTCTCCAACAGAGTAAAAATGAAAGCCACAGATTGGGAAAAAATATTTGGTAATGACATGTCAGATAAGAGACTTATATCTAGAACTTATAAAATACTTAAGTATTTTATAAATGTAAATAAACCCAATTGAAAAATAGGCACAGGATATGAACAGACATTTCACCAAAGCAGACATTCAGATGGCCAACAAATAGATGAAGAAATGTTCAAAATCCCTAGCTCTTAGAGAGATGCAAATCAAAACAACTATAAGATATCTTATCACCCCAGTAACGTTATCAAAATTTAACAGAGCAGCAAACAAAAAATGCTGGTGAGGTTGCAGAAAACCTGGAACCCTTCACTGATGGCGGGAGTTTAAAATGGTGCAACCACTATGGAAGGTTGTATGGTACTTTTTCACAAAGTTGCAAATAGAAATACCAGTTGACCCAGGAATTTCTCTACTGGGAATATACCCTAAAGAAACCATACTGCCACCCAGGCAGATATATGCACACCCATGTTTATTGTAGCTTTGTTCACAATAGCAAGGAGTTGG
The DNA here is from genome assembly GCF_000299155.1 of Elephantulus edwardii. Lineage (NCBI taxonomy): Eukaryota > Metazoa > Chordata > Mammalia > Macroscelidea > Macroscelididae > Elephantulus > Elephantulus edwardii. The sequence continues at coordinate 11,999,570 of NW_006399819.1, read as the reverse complement.
AAACAACCTTAGCGCCCATCAACAAACGAATGGAGAGAGAATCTGTGGTATATTCACAGAATGGAATACTACGCTGCATTGAAAAACAAGGAACTAATGCATTATTATTCAAAATGGGTGACTCTGGAGGACATTATGCTGAGTGAAATATCTCAGTCACAAAAGGACAAATATTGCATAGTGCCACTGTTGTAGAACAAGACTGATATCAGGGTTGGGGTGAGACTGAGAAAAATTGGATAAATTATGTATACTGCAAGGAAACAGATGAGGGAGAGAACAATTTAAAAGCGATATATGACTGGGTATTATGGTTATGACAAGAGTCCAGAATGAAGGTTGCATAGTGGAGTGTACTGAGTGGTGGGGGAGTGAGGGTTGTATACCAATGAAGGAATTTTTCTTTTACTTTTCAAAGAGAAGAGCGAACTTGGAGGATGGGGTGGTCAGGGAGAAAAATGCAACAATGAATGAATAGAAATCCAAAATCTCTCTGTAAATGTTCATTAAAATTTATTAAAATAAAATCTAAAAAAAAAATCTAGTTTACCCAAAATTATAAAAAAAATCCCCAAAAACATCCTGTAGTACAACACTATCAGTGATCAGATAATGTATATAAGGAAGATACACCTGTTAATATAACCATTATTCAAAAATAGGAAACAATCAATAATGGCAAAGATAAGGAAACTGATGATTTCTACCAACTTCTACAGCCTAAAATTCACGAAATAGCAAATCAATATGCATTTTAACAACTGCTGATGGGAAGGCAAAAGTTGGAAACAAATAAGAACGTTAAGCAGACAGAAAATATGGACTTGGTGAGAGAAATGAAGTTAGAGGTCAGTAGATAGAATTTTGTACAACCAAGGACTTTTTCATTGCAAGTATCTTTCTCAACAAAACTGGCAATCATATACACAAAAGAGAGTTCTGGTGGCATAGTCTATGGGAAGTTGTGTTGCTAATACTAAATACTGAGCCTCTCTGGCAGTTACAATCCACCAGCAGCTCTACAGGAGAAAGACAGGCAATCAATCTCTACCCAAACAACTGACTGCCTCCGGAAAACCTGCTGCCGGGTCAGCTATGTGTTGGTTCCAAGTTTATGTGTATAGTTTCCTAAACACAGACTTTGTTGTGTTGGTTCCAAGTTTATGTGTATAGTTTCCTAAACACAGACTTTCCCAGAAAGAAACAAATAATCACATCAACTATAACTGTGGAAAGAGGTGGTGGAGATTCTTAGTGTCATCAGTGAGAACAAAGCAAGAGGCTGACTGTAACAGGTTATGAATTGCTCACAGGCAAGTTCAAGCTGAAGGTAAAGAAAATTAAAACAAGTCAATGGAAGCCAAAATAGAATCTTATATATTCCTCACCTGAATTTAGAAGCTATCTCAAGAACAGATTTGATACATTGAACACTAAAGACCAGAAGAAGTGCAGAATGACATCAAGGATATTATACATGAAGAAAACAAAAGAAGTTATTTAAAATACAGGATGGCACAAAAAGAACAAAATGGATGCTAGGAAAAAAAGTCTGTGCTAGAATGCAGAGAAGTTAAAGCAAAAGTAAAAATTATAAAGTAGGAAAGCTGAAAAGAAGATTTCAAAGGACAGCTCCAGACAAGTAAAATATTATCAAGAAAATGTGTAAATATGGAGTTAGGAAACCAAAACTGTAGAACACACTTGGCATTCCTCAAGATTAAAGACCTGAAGAACAAAATCCAACCTTAAGTTCAAGAATGAAGTATTCTACAGTATATTAGTGAATGTCTAACAGTGAAAAGCATCAAAAGAAGACAGATGGTACAGTCACTGCAAAAAAAAAAAAAGGGTCAACATTCAACTATTTAAAGAGGTGCTATATAATCAAGAACCAATAATACTACCTCAACTATCAGCCAAACAATGGACATGCTTCTGAGGTTACTTCCACAAAATCAGCAAGGAGAATTCACTTGTTAGGAGAGTTAAACACGTAAGATCAAAAGGGAAATAAGAGCTCAGGTGGCAGAAAACAATAGAAATAAGACTGAATGGAAACAAGAATTACATAATAGAGAGTAGAGTATTGTTACAAATGGGCAACTGTAAATAGTGCCATTAATTAGAAACCAAAATCTGTATGAATGATTGAAAGCAAAATCAATTGCTAGACAAAATTTCAGTCTAAACACAATACAAAGGAAAAAGAAGAAAAACCAGTGGTATCAAAGGCAGAAGTCCAAGCTGCACTGAAGGTACTGGTGAAAAACAGCATTGGATGGAATTAATGGAAAACCAGTTGAAGTATTTCTACAATTGGAGGGAACCTTTGACATAGTAATCTATACCAAGAAATTTGGAAGATGGTTTCCTAGTCAAGAAACTGCAAGAAAATAAACTAGTCAAAAATAAATAAAAAAATTAAAAAAAAATCAACTGCAAGAGATCCTTATTGCCTTTCTCAAAAAACAGATCTAGTAGAATGTAGAAATCATCAAACAATACTATTAGTATCACACACAAGAAAAACCATGCTGAACATAATTTTAAAATAGCTACAGCAGTATATCAATAGATATTCAAACTTTAAAGTTTAAAAGAATTTAAGAATTTAAAAGGAGCCATTGAACAAAAAAATATCATTGCTGATGTTAGGTGGATCTTGGCTGGAAGTAGACAATACCAGGAAAATGTTTACTTGTATTTACAAAAAAAAATTTGTTATGTGGACAATAAATTATGGAGAACACTTAATTGTGTTCATTCAGAACTTGCACACAGGTCAGAAAGCAGTCTTTTAAACAGAACATGGAGATACTGCATTATTTAAAATCAGGAAAGATGTGAGTCAGAATTATATTCTTTTACTGTACCTATTTAATCTGTATACTTAGGAAGAAATTCAAGAAAATGGACTATATGAAGAATAATGGGGCATCAGGAGTGAAGGTAAATTCATCAGCAATCTGCAAGACGTGAATGATACGATCTTGCTTGAGGAAAATGAAGACCTGAAGTACTTACTGAAGACTATATTCTTCACTATGAATTACACTTCAAAATAACAAAAATCCTTACAATAGCACTAATAATCACTATCATGGTAAACAGAGAAAACAATAAAATTGTCACAAATTGACTTTTACTTGGATCCACAATCAACATTCATGGAAATCGCAGTCAAGAAATCAAATGGCACTCTACAAAGAGCAAATCTGCTGTCAAGAACTTCTTTAAAGTACTAAGGAAGAAGGCTATCACTTTAAATACTAAGGCCTAACTGCCTCAAGTCATGACATTTTTAACCATCTTTTACACATATGAAAGAGGGATTCATACAGTGGCTGCAACCACAGGTTTAAAGATAGCAGAGATAGTGAGGATGGTGCAGGAGCAGGCAAGGTGGCTAAGAGTCAAACAAAATCTTTCTGTGTTATGTTGGATGGTCATCCTTTATATTATTTGTTATTATGGCCTTAAACAACATCTACTTTATGCATGGTGGTAAAATTTACTAAAGCAACAGAAAAACTTAAAATCAGGTATCTTTTTTTCCAAAAATAACACAAAATACGAACATATTGGCAATCATGTCAACATCATTTTTCTTGAGAGTTTCAAAAGTTGGTTTAATTAAGATTTCTTACCTGTCAGGAATACCTAGCCTCTTGACACTTCTGTAAACAGAAAGTGTATTTGCAACATGTCGATAATTAAACCAGAATCTGGATGTGCACACCTAAAGTATGAAAACAAATATGTTATTCTTATGAATCAAGATAAATCATGGACACACAGATTATTTAAGTAGAAGGCCTAAAAAAAGTATACCATTATTCAAAATCAGAAACACCTAAAAATTAAAGAATTGTGCATAATACTAGTATCTACAGAAGTCATTTCTTAGTAATTAATATTACAGATCATTCAGCTGAAAAAAAAACAACCACATTTAGGGGAATTTATTGAAGCAGTATTTACCAATTGAGTTATTTTCAATGTCCATAATTTTGTAATATTTGTATTTCTAAAATATTAAAATTATTTATAATTAAAAGGTTCATAATCTCAGAATAGACAATTGGTACTTTGACTTACACAGTATTTCTTTCTATTTAAATTGAATCTTAATTTTAATTGTGAGATATACAGAACACAAAATACACAAAAGAGTTTTATATTCATATAAGAAAAAGCAGTATAAAGAACCTGTTGAATTGAACAGGAAATAGAAACCAAGTTTTACACCACCAAGAACAAAAAAATTCCCTAATTCCTAAAGAAGTACCAAACATTCTAGGAGAACTGGAAAATCTAACTCCACACTTCAAAAATTAGCCTTCTTGACAAAAAGGGAATAAAGGCCATTTCTGGTGGGAAGAAGTAAATCCTTTATTCACAGATAGCATAATTATGTTGTTGTTGTTGTTGTTGTTATGTGCCATCGAGTCGTTTGTGACTCATAGCGACCCTATGCACAACAGCCCTAAACCCTGCTCTATCCTGTGCCAATCTCATTGCCTCTGACACACCCATGCCGAGTACCCCAGTCACTGAATCAATCCATCTCATAGAGGGTCTTCCCCTCCTGCGCCATCCCTCCACCCTATCTGAGAGCCATACGGCAACTGATTTCAGCAAAGTGGCAGGACACAAGATCAACATATAAAAATCAGCTGGATTCTTCTACTCTAACAGAGAAAACTCTGAAAGAAATGGGGGAAACTATACCATTTAACAAGGCTCTCATAAAGATAGAATCCTTGTGAATAAATCACATAAGGGACATAAATGACTTATGTAATGAAAAATACAAAATATTGCTGCAAGTCACAATAAGACAAATATTGTAAGATTTTATTATTATATAAAAAGTGAAGAAAGGTATACACATAAAAAGAAGCATTCTTTAAAGAGAGAATTCTAGAGATGGAAGGAGAAAGGAAAGAAAATCTGTTACTAGGTAACAGGTAATTATTTAAGATAGATAAAGGGAAGGGAAATAGCAATAAGATACTGAATGGCACAATACCACTAAAGAAAGGGGAGTACATAGAAGACGTGTGCAAGTAGGAAGTGTATCATTACAATGTAGGTACTGTTTTTAAAGGCATAAAACAAATGTGCTATAAATAGGTGGAAAGAAAACTAGTTAGCACTTTCATACAAGATTAGGATTGTAAAGGTATTTCTCATGTACTTTTGGCACATGGCCAGGAGGGACCACTCTTTAAAGGACATCAGGCTTGGAAGGGTGGAGGGACAGTACAGAAGAGGAAGAGCCCAGATTAAATGGATTGATATAGTAACTGGGGTAATGGGGGTAGGTGTGTCAGTCAGTGAGATGGGGTCAAGACAGGGCAGTCTTCAGAGATGCTGTACAAAGTCACTATGAGTCACAGGCAATTCAATGGCTCAAAACAACAACTGCAAGAAAACAAGTGAGATCAGCATAAATAAAAACAAAATAAACTATGCTTATGGATGTTATTGTTGTTAGGTGGCTTTCAGTTGAGTACAACTCACAGCAACACTATGAACAACGAATCTGAACACTCTCCTATATTGTGCCATCCTCACAATCTGTGACACACTCAAGCCCACTGCCACAGTCATCATGTCAACCCAACTTGAGGGTCTTCCTCTTTTATGCAGTTCCCCCACTTTCCCAGGCATGATAAACCTCTCTGAGCAACATGTCCAAAATATGTGAGATGAAGAGTCATTATCTTTGCCTCCAAAGAGCACTCTAGCTGTACCTTCTCCAAGACATATCTGTATGTTCATTTGACAGTCCATGGGAACTTTAGCACTCTCCTCCAACAGCAGTCTTCTGTCATCCTTATTCACCACCTGGCTCTCAGATGCATAGCAAGTGATTGAAAGATCATGGCCTCGATCAAGTGCATGCACCATTGTCCTTAAACTGACATTTTGCTCCTTAATAATTTGGAGAGGTCCCTGACTACAAACTTTCCCAGTGCAAAACATTTCTTGATTTCCCAACTGATGGTACCAACTGTACTGATTATAGATCCAAGTAACATGAAGTTGTTGACAGTCTCAATCCTTTCTCTGTACATCATGTTGTTGCCGATTGGTCCAGTGGCAAAGATTTTTGTTTTCTTGATGTTAAGAGGTAGTCCATATCAAAGACTGAAGTGTTTAACCTTCTGCAGCAGGTGTTTCAAGTCCTCTTCATTTTCAACAAGAGCAACTATGTCATCCATATAACGAAGGTTACTGATGAGTCTCCAATCCTGATGCCACAGTCCTCTTCATAGATTCCAGCTTCTTGAATAATATGCTCAGCATACAGATTAAATAAATAGGGAGAAAGATAAAATTCTGACACACACCTTTCCTAATTTAAAACCATGCAGTCGTCCCTTGTTCTGTTCATACAACAGCCTCTTGTATAGATTTCACATGAACAGAATTAAGCATTCTGGGATTCCCATTTTTCTCAACGTTAGTCATAATTTGTTATGATCCACTCAGTGAAATGCCTTTACATAGTAAATAAAACACATTCTTCTGGTATTCTTTGCTTTCAGCCAGGATTCATCTGATATAAGCAATGGTAAGTCCGGTGAATGGCCTCTTCTAAATCCTGCTTGAACTCCTGGAGTTTCTCTCTCAGTCAATGTACTATTCTAGCCATTTCTGAATGATCCTCAGTAGTATTTTGTGTGCACATGATATTAATTATACTATTCAATAATTTGCACATTCTGTTGGAACACTATTCTTGGGAATGAGAACAAACATGGGTCTCTTCCAGTCAGCTGGCCAGGCAGCTGTCCTCCAAATTTCCTTGCACAGGCTTGTGAGTACATCCAGGGTTGTATCTGTCATTTGAAACATTTCAATTGGTAATCCATTGATTCCTGGGGCCTTATTTTTTTGTCAATACCTTAAATTAAGCTTGAATTTCTTTCTTCATTACCATTGGCTCTTGATAATATGGTACTTCCTGAAATATGTCAGTGTCAGTCAATTCTTTTAGGCACCATATTACCTCTGTCTTCTTTTGATGTATCCTGGGTCATTAAAGATTCTTCCCCATAGCACAACATACAACTTTGCTTGCTGAAAGTGAGGAGGATTGAAATGCTTGCTTTGGAAGAACAAGGATTACAATCTTTGGCATAGATTACATCTCAACATCAAGAAAACAAAGGTCCTTACAACAGGACCATGAATCAACATCATGGTGGAGGGAGAAAGGATTGAAGCAATCAATGATTTTACCTTACTTGCATCAATAATAAATGCTTTTGGTACCAGTAGTCAGGAAATCAGAAGATATATTACTTTGGGCAAGTCTGTTGTCAGGGACCTCTCAAAATGCTGAAGAGCAGATGTCAATTTGAAAACTAAGGTGCGTCTGATTCAACACATGGTTTTCTCAATCACTTTTTACTCATCAGAAAGCTAAACAATGAAAAAGGATGACAATAGAATAACGTATGCCCTTGAGTTGGAGTACTAGAGAAGAATACTGAATATTCCATGAACTGACAAAAGAACAGATATGTCTTGGACAAAGTGCAGCCAGAGTGCTCCATGGAAGCAAAGATGGTGAAGATTTGTCTTTCATACTTTGGACATATGGCTAGACGAGGCTATTCTTTGGAAAGGGACATCATGCTTGTCCCTTTGGAAAGATGGAGGGTCCTGAAGAAGAAGACACCTCCAAGGAAAGATTGACATGGTGATTTGCTTGGACTCTGGTATGCCAGAAATGATGAGGATGGCACAGAATAGGTAGGACTCAGGTCTACTGTTCATAGGGTTGTTCTGAGTGATACTTGACTTGACAGTACCTAACAACATCCCAAAGTAGTGCAACTCAAGAATTGAATTTATTTTTCAGTTCCTTCACCTTGAGAAATGCTGAGTTAGTTCTTCCCTTTTTATTCTCCAATTCTATGTCTCTACACATTCCATTATAGTGGTTTGCTTTGTCTTCTCGAGCTGTCCTTCAAAATCTGTTCAGCTATTTCAGCAAATCTTTCCTTTATTTCGGCTGGTTGATGCTCCAGAGCAATTTTCAAGGTATCTTCTGACATCCAGTTTGTTTTTTCTTTCTCCTCTTTGTTTTCAGTGACCTTATGCTCTCTTCACGGTCAACACTCTTGGCTCCAGTAGCCAGGAAATCAAAAAACGTATTGCGATGGGAAAGTCTGCTGTTAGGGACCTCTCCAAGGTACTGAAGAGCAATGGTGTCACTCTGGAGACTAAGGTGTGTCTGACACAGGCTATGGTCTTTGCAATC
>NW_006399819.1:11988399-11989771 GCF_000299155.1 Elephantulus edwardii | reverse complement strand
TCAAGGAAATGGATTGACTTGGTAAGCTCAGCAACGGGCTCTAGTGTGTCAGATGATAAGGATGGCACAGGTAGGCTGTTCACAGGGTCACTATGAGTCATACTCAACTCTACAGCACCTAACAATAACAACACGACCTTCAGCAAGATCGACTGACAATGACTGTATCAATGGGCTCAAGTGTATCAGAGATGATGAGAATAGCACAGAATAGGTCAAGGTGAAGATCTGTTGTTCAAAGACAGAGTCCCTATTAGTTGTAGTGAACTTGAGAGCACTTAGCACTGAACAACAAAAGTAAATTAAACTAGATGAGGAGGTAGTTTTTAAAATCTGAATTATACAATATGAAAAGAAGTTCAATTTAGTCCCTTCATATTGGTCTTAGTCAAATTATATAATTTTCAGTAATTTACTGAGGCTTCACTATGCTAAATCTAAGTTCAATATGTAAAATATAAAGAGTGCAGTTGTTATAAAATGATGAGTAAAAATTCCCTCCATCTAAATTTCCTGTCTGAGTTTACTTACTAATATCAAGAAGAGATTGTATAAAAAATCCCAGAACATAGAAGGCTTTAATCTAGAATGTAAAATAAGCTAATAAGCTCTTAAGCCTAAAATATGAGCCCTTTTGGCAATCGCAGTGTGCATATATAGATAATTATTCTTTAGAAGGAAGAATTCCCCAAAGAGTCATTCACAAAAGAGTCCTTAGCTTTCAAAAGAGTAAAATTCTTCTTCAAAATTAGATCCTAATAATAATACCCACTTTTGAAATAGCTGAACATATATCTTCCTATTTTAAACAGCTTTTGTTAAATTTCTTAATAAAATCTCTTAAGTACAAAAGTTTATAAGGATGTTTTACCACAGAGAACAAGAAATGTACAACAAACCCTTATTACATTGTTATAATTAAATATCTAATGACATTTATTAGAAACATGTATATCAACAATGCTGTTATTAGAAGCTGTCGAGTTATGACTAACAGAGACCCTACCAACTATAGAACTCTGTCCTATCTTGAGCCCTCCTTACAATCTCTGACACACTTTAGCCCATTGCTGCAGTCACTGTATCAATCCACCTAATTAAAGGTCTTCCTCTCTTTCATCATCCCTCCGTCATCCCAAACATACTGTATAGCCTCTCCTAGTATCATGCCCAAAGTATGTGAGTCAAAGCTTTATCATCTTTGCCTCCAAGGAGTACTCTGGCTACAAGATCTTCTCTATGATATACCTTTAATTCTTTAGGTACTCTTCTCATACAGTACAATTCAAAGGACATCAATTCTTCTTCTGCTATCCTCATTCATTACTCAGCTCTCAGATGCACAGCAAGTAACTGAAAGGCCTATGGCCTG
>NW_006399819.1:11971183-11972398 GCF_000299155.1 Elephantulus edwardii | reverse complement strand
AGATGTTTGCTATGAATAAATCACAGAATGTACACAATTTAATGTTAATTGTATAAATTTTAATAACTTTGTAAGACATACTAGTATATCTTTTAGTACAGAAGTTTACTCTGCTACTTGGTGACAAATAATAGCAATGGAAATAAACTTAAACAAAGATTTCAAAGGCCAAGGTAACAATAGAAAAGTTTAACTTTGGTTGCAGTAGATTACTCTGAAATCTGAAAGTAGATCTTAGCTTCAGATATCAAGTGGAATGAAAATGAGCACTAGGAAAACTAGTATATCTTAAAGTAAATGGTGCATGCCAACAGACTGAATTAACTAAAAGCTATGATGAACACCTGATGTTAGAACTTTTTAGCTTAAATTGTCTCTATAGCCAAAGTTTCATTGAATTACTTGCTTCAGTATGTATCACCATATAAATGAATATTGGAAATTTACATTTGGGCTAAATTTGAGAGATAATAATTATATATTATGAATTATGAGATAATTAAGATACATAGCACTGAAAATTAATTCTTTTCCGATCCTTGGTGGTTAACTCACTTTTTAAATTATATTCAAATTTTTCCATTATTGTCTTCCAGAAAATACTACCCCAAAATCTTTTGTTTTATTCAGTTGTTTCATTTTTATATGTTGCTGTTTTAGTTATGGGCCCTCGAGTTGACTAGAATTCAGTGACTATGAACAATTGCTCTGAACCTTGTCCTATCCTGAGCCAACCTCATCATCTCAAATACACTTGACCCCAGTACTACAGTCACTGGGTGAATCCATCTTTTGAGGGTCTTCCTCTCATGCATTGGTCCTCCACCCTTACAAATATGATGTCCTTCTCCAAGTACAGGTCTCTTCTACCAAGCGGCCGAAAGTATGTAAGACAGAGTTTCACTATGCTTGCCTAAAAGGACCACCTTGGTTTCACTTTCTCTTGGACACATCTGGTCTCTTAACAGTCCATGGGATATTCAAAGCTCTTCTACAGCAAAACTCAAAGGCATCAGTTCCTCTTCTGTTATCCTTAGTCATACATTGTCAAGCTTTCAAATGCAGAGCAAGTATCATGGCATGGTTAGTCTGTGGACTAAAATCAATGTTCTTTAGCACTCTGGAGAAGTCCTTGACAGATTTTCCCAATGCATCTTGTCATTATTTCCTGACTGCTGATGACAAGTGTGTTGATTCTGGATTCAAGTAAGATGA
>NW_006399819.1:11968536-11970088 GCF_000299155.1 Elephantulus edwardii | reverse complement strand
CTCAGTCTCTTCTAGATCTCTTGGCCCAACCTGATGAGCACATCCAGGGCTGCATCTGTTTCTTGAAGTATGTCAAAATGTCCAGTTTTTTGCCAATGCTTCAGAACAGCCTGAACTTTATTACCATTGTTCCTGATCATGTTCTTGTGGCTACTTGAAATGGTTCTGTGTCAGCCAGTTCTTTTTGATACAGTGACTGTGTACTCCTTCCATCTTCTTTTCATGCTTCCTATATCGTTCAAGATTATTGTGTACTTTTTAGAAACCTATTTCTCATACATTTATTACTGACAGACAACAAATGCTCTACTTGGAAAAGTCCTGCTGATGATGAGAAATGTTACTATAAGCAGAAAATTCAGTACATGCTAACAGAAACATACATTAGAGACACCTTGTTATTCATAGAGCTGTCATCTCGGTGTGAATCATATTGCTAAACTTATCAATTATCCTTTCAGAATTCTTCAAGTATTCTGAGAAATATTATAACATTGTTGTCAAAGATTGATATGTTTAACCGTGCTAATGCCTATCTATCCAGAAGAAATTTCACATAAACGAGCAAAATTTTACTACATCCATACTTAGCAATGCTAAAGTGAGACTCTATTTGGTAATGTTTAAATTAGATGGACACTTAGATCTAATAACCAATAATAACACTGACTGTATGTGTGTGTGTGTGTGTGTGTGTGTATTTGTTGTTGACTACCACTGAGTCAAGGTCGACTCCTAGTGACTCTATGAACAAAAGACCTAATACCTTTCCATACCTATGGTTGTTTCTCCAAGTTCATAGAGTTTCCAGAGACATGTGGCTTATAAATGTACAAAAATGATGTCATAGAACAGAGTTCAGGTCTTTTGTGCAAAGCTTACTTTTAGTCATATTTAACTTGACAACACTTAACCTCTGCCAAACAAGACTAGTGCTGTTATATCTGGAGGAACATTCTTCCACTTTGCACATTACTCTTTGTCAATGTGTTATATGAGGTAACCTGGGTTTTGCTCTGATGCTGAACCTTGTGCCATGGGTATATCAAATACCATAATGGTTTCCCACTGTGGACAGTGTTTGATGGAGCTCCCAGTTGTAAAACAGGTTTGGAAGCAGGAGTGGCATCCACTTGCTGAATATATACACACATATACATATGTAGTATTTCTTTGCAATATCTAAATCTAGCTTACCTAGAATAGTCATATTTATACTAATATCTTATATTCCTCTTGAGCATAAGTCTTAAATGCAGTCCCTAAGAGTTTGTTAATTTAAACACGTATTTATAACCTAGAAGCACTGTCCTATTGGTATATCAGACAGAGTACTTGCTTGCAATTAGAAAATCTGGTCTCTTGTGCTAATAAGTCTTGTGACTTTGTATAAGTCAACAGGCTTCAATTATATAGCTATAAATTTGCATGGCAGCATCTATATATTTATGTCTACAACCTTTATTCTTTCTACTTAACAAAGTTGTTGATGGATGTTGCTCAAATATAACATTTTAACATTATAGGTAATCAGATTAAAATTATAAATGAG
>NW_006399819.1:11965438-11967526 GCF_000299155.1 Elephantulus edwardii | reverse complement strand
GGAGGAGTGGGCAGGGAGGAAAATGTGCAACAATGAATGAATGAGAAAAAAAAATTAATGGGAAAAATATGCTGTAAAAAATAATAGCATTTTATAATGCTAAGGAAAAAAAATAATCTCACTCCCAGCAAATAAGAAGCAAGAGAACACGATGCCCTTTGACATTTCCTACAGAAGAGCAGCAGAGAACCAGGGACCTGACATGAGAAGGAGCTGTTTTCGGTACCTTTTTGCCATGGAATCAGAGCTAAGAGCCTTTTGTCCATGTTTTTTTTTTCTTTTTGGGTTTTTTGTAAGCCTGGAGAGGGAAAGCCCTAATTGGCAGGACTAAGAGCTTTGTAACACTTGCCTGAATCCATGATGCTCAAGGCTGAGGTGCCTGTGGGAACATTTGGAAGCTGGCATGAATGAGTGAGTGTAACTACCAATGTGAAATGCAGCCTTTTGACTTCCCTAGTATAGTTGTGTATAGTCTGTGAGATAGTGCAATAGATTATGGACCCAGTAAAGACCTATTCTTGGCACCAGCAGTCAGGAAATCAAAAGACTAATTGCTTTGAGAAAATCTGCTGTCAGGACCTCTCCAGGGTACTGAAAAGCAACGATGTCAGTTTAGAGACTAAGGTGCGCCTGATTCAGGACATGGTCTCCACAATTACTTGCTATGTATCAGAGAGCTAGACACTGACTAAGGATGACAGAAAAAGAATCGAAGCCTTTAAATTGTGATGCTGGAGAAGAATCTTGAACATACTGGGTACTGCCAAGAAAACAAATGGGTCTGTCTTGGAGAAGGTGAAACCAAGTTTCTTCTTGGAGGCTAGGATTTTGAAGCTCCATCTCATATACTTTGGGCACACAGGCAGGAGGGACCAGTCCTTGGAGAAGGACATTATGCTTGGAAGGGTGGACGGACAGCACAGGAGAGGAAGACCCCACATGCAATGGATTGATACAGTACCTGGAGCAATGGAGGTTAAGTGTGTTGGAGTCAGTGAGACTGGCTCAGGACAGGGCAGGTTTCAGAGCTGTAGTACATAGAGTCACTATGAGTTGAAGGCAACTAAATGGCACATAACAACAACAAAAATAAAGAAGCAAGATAATTGCTGGGATGAGAAGAAAGAGGTACAAAAGCATAGAGGACATGTCTGGCCTCATGAGAATTGGGTTTGTACTGCTGATGTGGTTGATGGGGACAGTTCCCCTTTGTGGAGTTAGTAGTGGTCAGATAAGGCTGTATCCAAGTGTCCTTTGTTATTTCTATATTTGTATATATTTCTACAAAAAGCTGTTGTCCAAACAGAGCAAGGCACCACTGGATGGTTTAAAACCAAGAAAGTGTGCATCAGGTCTGCATCCTTTCTCTATATCTATTCAATCTGCATGCTGAGCAAATCATCCTAGAAGCTGATCTCTACAAAAAAGAACATGGCATCAGAATGTCAGGAAGACTCATCAATAGCCTGCGTTATGCAGGTGACACTACTTGGCTTGCTAAAAGTGAAGGGGACTAGAAGCACTTGCTGCAGAAGATCATATGCTACAACCTTCAATAGAGATTGCTTATCAACTTCAAGAAGACAAAAAATCTTTACCACTGGATCAATAAGTAACATCATGATAGATGGAGAAAATATTGAAATTGTCAATAATTTCACCTTACACAAATCTAGAATCAACACCCTGAGTACATGCAGTCAGGAGAGCAAGAGACATATTATATTAAGCAAGTCTTCAATCGAGGCCCTTTTCAAATTACTGAGGAGCAACAAAGTCAGTTTGAGGACACAGGTGTGCCTGATTCCAGTCATGGTCTTATCAATCACTTGCTATGTATCTGAAAGGTAGAGAATAGGAATGACAGAAGAATAATTGCTGCCTTTGAGCTGTAGTGCATGGTTAACAGCACTGAATATTCTACGGATTGCCAAAAAAATAAATTTATCTTGGAGAAAGTATAGCCAGAGTGCTTCTTGGAGGCAAAGATTCTCTCATACACTTTGGAAATGTTGTTAGGAGGGGTTATTCCTTTAAACAGACATTGTGCTTGGAAAGTTGGGAGGGTTGGAAAAAGAAAGGAAGACC
>NW_006399819.1:11961885-11964318 GCF_000299155.1 Elephantulus edwardii | reverse complement strand
TTTGGGATAATGACTTCCACAAGATTTTGTTTGCATGTGATATTAGTGATACTGCCCGATAATTTCCACACTCCGTCGGGTCACCTTTTTTTGGAATAGGAATAAAAATAGATCTCTTCCAGTCAGTTTGCCAGGCAGTTAACCTCCATATTGCTTGGCACACCTGGTGCCAAGAAATGAATGAGATAAACTCTCGGACCCACTCTCTGCTGGATCAGTGGTTTGAAAGCCTCTGTTACGATGACAACGATGTCAAGGGAACACTGTGTCCTCTTAAGCCTCTTCATTTCCTTACTCTGCTACCTAAGTGAAAGATTAAAGAGTTTCTTTGGAGTCTTTTATCAGGAGTCCAAGGTACAAAGGGCCTGCTGGCTATCTGTTTCTAACCAGAAATCTGAGCAAATCTCATTACTGGATGCTGCAGCAATGAATGGGCTCAACTATATAAAAGATTGTGAAGATGACACAGGATCTGACAGGGTTCATATTTGTTGTTCCTAAGGTCACTATGGGTTGTGCTCAACTAAATGGCACCTAACAACTTCATTTTATAAAATGTTTGCTTTAAGTAATGGTTGTTGTTGTTAGGTTGTAGTTGAGTATCATCAAGTTGACTACAATTCATAGTGGCCCTATGAACAATAGCCCTGATCCCTACCTTGTTTAAGCCAATCTCATCATCTCTGACACAGGTGCCCCAACTGCCACAGTCACTGTCAACCATCTCATCTGTAGTCTTCACCTCCTACACTGATCCTATATTCTTTCTAGCATGATGTTCTTCTCCAAGGACTAGTTCCTCCTGAAAACATGACTGAAGTATGTGAGATAGTTTTAAAATCATGGCCTCCAAGGAATAACCTTGTGTCACCCTCTCTAAGACAAATCTCTTTATTCTCTTATTTATACATGGTATATTCAATACTCTTTCCCAGAACTACAAATCAAAGACATCGATTCTTCTTCTGTCATACATAGACACTGCCCAGCTCTCTGATACATAGCACATGAAAAAGCACATGACCTGGATCGGGCACACCTTAGTCTCTAGACTGATATTATTGTTCTTTAGCACTCTGGAAGGAGAGGTCCTTGACAGCTGACTTTCCTAAAACAATTTGTCTTTTAATTTCCTGACTGCTGATGCCAAGAATATTCATTGGGGATTTGAGTAAAATAAAATTGTTAGCAAACTCAATTTCTTCTCCATCTATTATGATGTTGCCAATTGGCCCAGTGGTAAGACTGATTTCTCTAGGTTGAGATGCAATCCACATTGAAGAGTGCAGTCCTTTAACCTCTGCCACAAACACTTCAAGTCTTCCTCAGTTTCAGCAAGCAAGTTTGTGTCATCTGCTTAACACAGGCTATTGATGAGTCCTCCTCCAATCCTGATGCCACATTTTTCTTCATAAAATCCAGCATACTGGATGATCTGTTCCATATATCCACAAATGCCTTTGAAAAGTCAATAAAACACAAGTAGATATTACTTCTTGTACTCTCTGCTTCAGCCAAGATCCATCTGACATCTGCAATGATCTCCTTAGTGCCATGGCCTCTTCTAAGCTCAGCTTGTATTTCCAGCAGTTCTCTGTCGACATACCAGTCTAGTAGTTTCTGGATAATCCTCAGGAACATTTTGCTTGCACGTGATCTTAGTAATATTATTTGATGATTTCCACACTCTGTTGGGTCAACTTTTTTGAGAATGGGAATAAAGATAGATCTCTTCCAGTCAGCTGGCCAGGTAGTTGTTCTCCAGATTTCTTGGCACAACCTGGAAGAGCACATTCAGGGCCGCTCTTTTTGTTGAAATAGCTCAGCTAATATTCCATCAATTCTTGTGACCTTATTTTTGCTGATTCCTTTAGACCAACTTTAACTTCTTCCTTTATTACCACTGCATCTTGATCACATGCTATTTCTTTTTTTTCCCCCCTTTGGTAGTCAATTATTTTTGGTACAGTGGCTCTGTATTCCTTCTATGTTCTTTTGATGCTTCTTGGATCATTCAATAACCTGCCCATAACATCTTTACGTATTGCACCTCAAAGCTAGAAATAGTTTTTCAGTTCCTTCAGCTTGAGAAATACCAAGCAAGTTCTAACCATTTGATTTCCTGACTCCAACTCTTTGGACATTTCATTATAATACTTTATCTTCCTGAGCAGCCCTCTGAAATCTATTCAACTCTTTAACTTCCGGCGTTCTTCCATTTGTCTTGGCTTCCTGGCATTCTAGTGCAGTATCCAGAGTTTCTTCTGACATCCAGCTCAGTCTTTTCTTTCTCTTCTGACTTTGTAATGATACTTTGCATGCTTCGTGGATGCTTTTCTTGAAATCATCCCACAGCTCAGCTCATCTAGTCTTTATCCATTACTGTTCAAGGATTCAAACTCGTTCTTGAGATGGTTTTTAAATTCAAGTAGT
>NW_006399819.1:11947833-11958122 GCF_000299155.1 Elephantulus edwardii | reverse complement strand
AAAATGTTTATTTAAAAATATTCAGAGAACATGTCATAAATATATTTTTTGGCAGTAGACCAAGACTCTTTCCTGGAAAATATACCATATGAGGATGAGAGGTTCAGAGTAAGACAAAAAGACATCATACAAAGATTGTACCATAAAGCTATAAACTCTAAGGTTCTATTAAGGTTGTAGGTAAGGAGTTGCACTGTCAACCCAAAAGTAAGCTGTTTAATTCAACCAAATGTTCTACGAGGGAAAAATGGGCAGTTTCCTCCCCTGGGAATTACAGGCTCTAAAAACTTACCAAAGAGACAGCTATGAATTGGTTCCAAATCAATGGCAATGAGCTAAGTACTGTAATAATCCTTCTGTTGAAGTACTCACTTTGTAGTGAGATTCTAGAAAAAAAATCTGTATGCCAGGAATTTCTCAAAGACTATTTTTTGGTTTTCACTTTAACTTCTTAGGGAGCTGCAATGCTAACACAAAGCACCTCTCTGACAATTTGAACTCACAAGTGGTTCCGCAGGACAAAAATAAGTAATCACCTGCTATGCAATTTACAGTCTTGGAAAACCTACTCACTGAAGGATAAGCTGTGAGCCACTTCTGACTCAGTGGCACTGAAATTTTTGAATGAGATTGATCCTGCAGAGGTAATGTCTGAACTTATTCTTATTCTTTAATATTTCTCACAGTGAGTCTTAAAGTTCAGACAGACATGCTAAAACACTATAAATATTGCAGTTTTATGCTTGTTGAGAATTATGGGTGTTTGGCTGCTTTTAAACATTTTCTTGCAAACTGAGTTAGGTGAGGTTTTGTCTTCCTCATCCTTTTCTATTCTTCTAACTATGAATGACTCATTTCAGGTCTTGATTTTACATACCTACTCACACACTTTCTGTTGGTATTTTATTTCAAGTTTATCCTTATTAATGTGCTGAGTGTTCTGAATTACTTCACTTGAACGCTCCCTTACACTTGATCGAGCACATCCTCTAATATTCTTCCATGTACCATTTCACTCCTCTGTAGAACTAATTCTGAATTATATTTGCCATCGTAAAGATAGGAAAAACCAAAGCATCTACTGAATGAACGTAATTATGTATTAAAATAATGGTGGATGGAAGGCATACTCACTGCAGGTTTGCTCCCAAATAGTACTGGTTACTAGAATAATAAGAATAAAACCCAAAATCAAATGCTTTGCTGTCAAATTCTTTCAAGCACCCAGGTGCTAACCAAAAGACTGGCAGTTCAAACTTGCCAGCCTCTCTTTGGAAGAAAGATGAGGCAGTCTGCTTTTATTATTGCCTGGGAAACTACAAAGCAGCTAGTGGTTTGAAAATACCTATTTTTAATTAGCAGCCAAGCTCTTAATCAACATGCCACCAGGGTTACACAGACACACACATAAATATGATCAAACTCTCTCAGGAGCCACTGAGATACTGAAGAAAGCACTGTGAGATGATAGAGCATCAAAGTAGGAATTTCAGCAAGACTCAATCCCCAGCTAGTTATATTAGGTTAGTCATATGATGCTTTAAACTTGAGTTTCTGCATAAAGAAAATGAAAATTATCTAAATTAATCTCTATGTCCCTTACCCTCAAAATTCTTACATCACTAAAAGTTTAGGTAGAAGTGGTTGTGTATGTATTTAACACGCTGCTGCAAATGACGGTCATACATTTAAAAAAAAACAAAAAAACTATTTCTAAGCACAGTCGTCAATCTAAAAGTGTGTGGCAACATGTTAAAAAAAAAAACTCACACCAGTTGTAACTGGATTGATTCAGACTCACTACCATTCTTATGCGTGTCAGAGCACAACCATGTTCCAAAGGGTTTTGCACGGCTGATTTTATAATTGTCACATCCTTCTTCTAAGAGAATGAACTTCTGAGTGGAATGAAATCATTAACTTTTTGGCTAGCAATTGAGTTCTTAGCAATTTTCACCCCCTTTCATCCATATAAAGACTCACCAGCTGCTCTGTGGGAGAAAGACGGACAATTTGTGATTTACAACTTCTGAAAACCCATTACAGGGTCAGTTATGCGTTGGGCTCAATTCGACACAGCACATAACAACAGTAATATTTATAAAAAATAGAGCATTTCTAGAGTTTGTTAAGAAAACAAGTATGTAAACATATTACACTTCAATGTAACATTCATTAATTAATTGTGTTTCTTGAATTCCATGCTCAAGTTATTGCACTTAGTACTCAGAATATGATGGGCAAACCATTATAGTATCTGCCTTCAAAGAGAGAATTAACCAATTAGATACACACATATCAAACCAATAAAAGCTAACATTTATGAGATTTGCAGTATATGATGGCTGGGGTAAGGTTTCACTCAATGTTGTTGTTGTTGTTAGGTGCTGTCGAGTTGAAGATGACTCATAGTGAGTCCCTATAAGTCAAAATGAACTCAGTGGCACCTAAAAACAGCACACTAGGCAAGTGTACAAATGCAAACCTAGACAATAAAGGTTCTACAGAGCCTATGCTTTCACCATGTATTATTAGTAAGTGAACAGGGGAAACAGGTATACAGCATGGTCATGTAAAAGTACATGTCAATTGTGTAACTTCCTGTGCCCATGGGTCACTTTTTAACTATAAACCATAATAAGAGTATCCAAAATAAAATATACAGGCTGATTCATGGCCACCCTATGCAATAAACCAATAGAATTCCTTTTCATAATTATTTTGCTATAAAGTATGCTTTATAAATAATAAGTATATAAATTAGTGGTAATTTACAAGTATTCATATACACAGCAAGAGAGAGAGGGGGGAAACCATAGTGAAATGGTCACTATTTTTTAACTGTTTAGGTGAGAGTCTAAGCATGAAAAGTACTTTTAGGTCCTGAAGAGGGCAGGGCCCCAGGTGACTATCAATATGGAAGACTGGAAGGCGGGCACTAATCCTGCTGCACTGAAATAACTTAAAGGAAGAATGCCTTTATCATGTTTCCATTTTATGAGGATCAATCTAGTGACAAAATAAGGGGGGTTGAGAGAATGTAAAAATCAGGATAAAGTTATTTTAGTACCTCAGGTAAGAAATTATCAGGTCCTGAATTAAATTAGCCAAATTGAAAAGGTGAAAGCAAGTTTAAGGCTTCAGAAAATAGAACTCAAGGAAGATTAGAATGTAAGGCAGAGAAAGCAGAAACTCCCACGGAGAAACAGAGAAACTTCCAACTTTCCACCTTAACAGCAAAATGCAGGAGAAAGGGGGTCTTTAGCTTCTCACCGTTTTGTTTTGGCTTTGATTATTAAACGAGAGGTGGAATAGGCAGAAGATCAAACTGAATACAGATTCTCAAGTGCCTTGATTCTCCGTATTCTTTAATCTACAGCATCGAGAGACTCGGATATGATGCTAAATATTTAAATAGTAGAAATGGACAGAACAATTTTCATAGAATAAGCCAAAGTTAAAGCTTTCCAGCGGTCTAAAAGGTCCTGTCATCACGTTTTAAAAGGGATGCAGGAGGCGGAGTCAGGTAAAGCACCATCATCATCGAATATCTATCAAAAGGGACAGATTCAGTTCGTCAATGATAGCTCATCCGCCCCTGCACTTCACCTACTAGAGACTGCACACACGTAAACCAGCAGCACAATCAGAATGGCTCCGAGGATACTCCCAGCTGTTGTGGACCATCTATCTGACATGAAGCTTACAGTCACAACACAGCCAGCCTCCCAAAACTCTGCTGCTCTGAGGAACTTGACTCCTACCTCGACTTGACTAGAGGCCAAACTGCCAAAGGCCAACAGCAACAGCCCTGCAAGAGAACCGATAACACGGTGAAAGCAGCAGGTGGCTGCCATGTCTGCCGGCTTTGGACTTCCCGCACTAGAGGGGCGGAGCCAATGCCGTAAAGCAGCGCAGCGGCTTTTTTTTTTTTTTTTACGACGCCAGACCAAACTCCTTAACCACCACCAGCACCCTCACTAACCCCAGCCTAGTTTGGAGAGTTGTGCTTTTCTCTAGTTTACCTAGGCGGAGCTGCAAAAAATAAAGAGGATATCAACCTTCTATCTTTTTGTGTGTTTTCTGTTCGACTCTCGTAAAATAGAGCTAAAGTTTAAGAAAATGTTTAAAGGTAGAGAAAAATTCTGAAATCCCATAAATGTTAAGAAGCTAAAATACTCACACTTTTTGCCTAGTACTGTCAGTTCTTTAAATAAGTGAAGCATGCGAAAAGCAAACATTTTGACACAAAAAGATGATTAATTGGCTAAAAAGTATAAGGAAGTTTGAGGTGCTGCTGCAAATGAAGGTTTGGTGCCTACGAGCCTTAGTTTTAGCAGGAATATGGGGAAGTTAGGGAAATTGCATTTCTTCAAGTTTTTTTTTCCTTTAATTATGTAGCCAAACCGTACCACCAGCACACTGGTGGTATAGTGGTGAGCATTCCAAATCTTATCTCAGGAGACTGATAATTTAATAAGATGTTGTTGTTGTTGTTATGTGCCAATGAGTCGAGACCCTATGTACAACATCCCTAAACTCTGCTCTGTCCTGTACCAATCGCACCGTCTCTCCGATATACCCATCCCTATTACCACAGTCACTGAATCAATCCGCCTCATAGTGGGACTTCCCCTTGTGCGCTGTCTCTCCACCCTCCCAAGCATGATGTCCCTCTCCAAGGACCAGTTCCTCCTTACAACATGTCCAAAGTATGTTAGACGGAGCCTTAGAATGCTTGCCTCCAAGAAGCAGCCCGGTTTGACCCTTTCCAGGATGAATCTGTTTGTTTTCCCAGCAGTCCATGGTACCCTCAATACTCTTCTCCAGCACCACAGCTCAAAAGCATCAAAAAACCTATTTAATAAGATATGGTGGATAAAAAAGTTGTCAAGCGATTAACAATGTCCCATTCTCTTCATTATATGTGCTCAATTGTAAATTCTGCTTTTTAACTAATTTGTTGTTGTTGTTGGGTGTCTTCAAGTTGAATATGACTAATAGTGACTCTATCAACAAAACATCTGAGCTCTGTTCTTTCCTGCATAATGCTCACTTCCGGAAACACAAGAGCGCATTGCATCAGTCACTGTGTCAATCTACCTGATTGAGGGGCCCTCATACTTTGACATTTAATAGGAGCTTCTGATGAAAGTGCCAGAGTCAGTAATAATTGAAAAAGTGAAGAGCTTTTGAGAGTTAAGACAAATTGAGAATTACAGAGTCCACTGGACTCTGGAACCAATGATGAAGGAAGAAGTTCAAGCAGCACTGAATATAAGCAAAAATAAGGCCGCTGGAATTGATAGGGTATCATTGACAAGTCTGAACAAATAGATGCAGCCTTGGATGTGCTCGCCAGCTTACGCCAAGAAAATTTGGAAAACAGCTATCCAGTAAACATACTGGAGAAGATCTATATTTTTTTTTAAAAAAAAGGTAACCCAATAGAATGTGGAAAATACCAAATGTTTTTAATAGCACATTCGAATAAAATCTTGTTTAAGAATATTAAAAAGCAGCTAGAACAGTAAATCAACTTAAAATTGCCAGAAATTCAGGCAGAGTTATCAGGGATACCATTGCTGATATCAGATGGGTCTTGACTGAAAGAGGGAATACAAGAAAGATTATCTGCTTATATTTTACTGTTATGCAGAGTTTGTGTGGATCATAACAAATTGTGGGTTGTAACATTGAGAAAAATATGGATCCTAGAACACTTAATTGTGCTCATGTGGAATCTATACCTAGACTTAATGAAGAAGAATGTGGCATCAGGATTGGAAGAAGACTCATCAACAACCTGTGTTATGCAGATGAGACAAACTTGATCACTGAAACTGAGTAAGGCTTGAAGCACTTGCTGCAGAAGCTCAAAGGTTTCAGGATGGATGACATCTCAACTTCAAGAAAATAAAAAACAAACAAACAAAAAACCTCCTCGTCATTAGCCTTATAGGCAACATCACCATTGACAGAGAAAGGATGGGAATTGTCAACAATTTCATCTTAACTTGGATTCGTAATCAACACCTCCGGTACCAGCAGTCAAGAAATATAAATACGCATCTCATTGAGAAAATCTGTACGGACTTCTCAAAAGTTCTAAAGATCAGTGATGTCAGTTTAAAGACTAAGATGCACTTGATCCATTCTATGATTTTTTCAGTTTCTTGTTATACATCTGAAAGTTGGACAAGGAGTTTCTGAAGCTACTGAAGGATGGAGGAGAAGAGGCATGGAGTACAGATACAATAATTGACACAGCTGAAAGAACTGTGTAACAACGGCCTGAAGCCACAAGGCTGAAGGCCAGGGGTTTCCAGCCTGCTTGAGCTATCCTGACTGCAAAATTGTATCCTGTTTCTTATTTCAATCTTAACCTCTTCCCTTCCCAAATAAGCCCAGTAATTATGATCATTGCCTGTTGAGTTCTGTGTGATCACTGCAATAGATTATTTTATCTAAAAGTAGTCCAGTAAGAGGGAGAACTGATGTTAAAATAGGAAGAAGTAAGTGCAAGAGTATGGGAGGCATGTCTAACCTTACAAAAAGAGTTTTTGTGTTATGGATATTGTGGATGGGGACTCTTCTACTTTGTGGAATTAGTGGAAATCAGATGCCACCACTGCCACCACATTGGTCACACTATTCTCACAAATCTATATGGGATGGAAATGCAAATTATAACAGTGTTTAGAACCAAAATGAACCAATTCAAGACCCTATGCTCCACAGGTACTACTTCTTAGAAGTACTTCGTGGGTTTGCTTATGGATTTTGATCCATATTCTAAATTGTTATTGTTAAATGTCATCAAGACAAATATGACTCATGGAGACCCTATGAACAAAAGATCTGAACCCTGTTCTATAACTATCATCATTTCCCTAATATTCATAGAGTTCCCAAAGGTCTGTTGTTTAAGAAGTGAGTGTCAATCCTGCTACCAAGCCTATCTTAATCTGGGGAGCTCTACCAAATCCTGTCGACCATGAGTAATCATTATGGCAGTTGACATACCAGTGGTACAGTATTCAGTATCACAGCAACCCCAAGTCCCTAAGAATAATGAAAACCTTTAGAGAATTAGAGATCATCCTCCAGCCGTCAGAAACACTGAAGATAGAGAATTTGTTGTTGTTGTTGTTGTTGTTGTTGTTGTTGTTGTTAAGTGTCGTCGAGTCACAGGCGACTCATAGCAACCCTATGAAGAAGACTCCTCGATGCTTGGGTGCTTTTCATCCTCTCTCCAGGTTCATAGGGTTTCCGGAGGCAAGCTATTATGGAAGCGGATGCCACTCCTCCTTCCAAATAGAGAATTTAGGAGGTTATTATTCAGTTCAGGAAAGTGGCAAGCAGCATCTTAGACCAAAGTGGTAAAAGTGGGCTTGATAATGCATAGAAAGAAACAATGAGGGTTTGAAAATTATAATCAAAGGAACATGGTGATAACTTACACTTGGGAAATAGTAGATGGACTAATTTTAAAGATGACTCAAATGTCTGTCTTGTACAATTGAATGTCTAGTAATGTTATTTCAAGAAAACAGGTACCATAGGAACAAAACCAGCTTTGCTACTTATATATAAATGAAGTCTGGCTAAATATTTTCCTAGAGAAATTTGGAAGAGAAACTAGCATATAGCTTAAGAATATTCTCTCTCTCATTGCTATCAAGTTGGAACTGACTCGGAGTTTACCCTTAAATGGCTTTTCAGAGTCTGTAAATAGCTGGGAGGTGACCACCCATATTTCTCACAAACAGCAGCTGATAGATTTGAACCGCCTGTTTTTGGGTTGGCAGTACAGCTTCTTACCCACTAGACCAACAGATCCTTTATAAATATTGTTGTTGCTGCTTTTGTTATGTATATTGTTCTGAGATGGAAGTAACTCATAGCTGACCCTTCAGTGATTTTCAGAGGTAATTAATCCTTCTTCTGAAGAGCAGCTGGTCGATTGAAAGTGCATGCCTTTGGGTTAGGAATGCAACTCCTTGCCATTAAAGCCACCTATTGTTGGAGTTGTTGTTATGTGGCTTATATAATAATTGATCCATATCTGACCCTCCAGCAGCTGTTCAAAGGTAGTAAATAGCATAGGAGGTGATTGCTATTCCTTCTCCCATGGAGCAGCTGATGGATTGAAATTGCAGCGTGGCTTCATATCACTAAGCCACCAGAGCTTTTTTTTTCCCCCCCCAAAATAAAATGAGTGCAAAGAACATATTTAATCAAAATCAGAACACAGCCCCTGATAAATGCATTTTTTTACTATGACATTGTCTTTCTACAGACAAGTTATTTATTACAATAATTGTTGCTGTGTGCCATCTAGTTGGAACCAGCCCATAGCTGACCCTCCAGCATGTTTTCAGAGGTAGTAATTGCATGGGAGGAGACGGCCAATCCTTTTCCTGTGGAGCAGCTGGAGAATTCAAAACCACGTGCCTTCAGGATCGCAGTGTGGATTCTTACCACCAGGCCACCAGAGTTCCCTATTAGTATCTTAATTATTTGAAGGAAGAGTTTCATATGTAAGAGTCAAAATGTTTCTTTGGTCTCAGCAATAATATTAAAATTCAGCATGGCAGCAAACAACAAATGCTAGTGAGATTGTGGAGAGATTAGAACTCTTATTCACTGGTGGTGGGAATGTAAAATGGTAAAACCACTATGTAAGGCAATCTGGCATTTCTCATAAAAAATTGCAACTAGAAATACCATTTGACCCAGCAATTCCACTACTGGGAATATACCCTAAAGAAAACAGAACTGCCACCCAAGCAGTTATAAACAAACGAATGGATAAAACAGCCATGATACATTCGCACAGTGGAATACTACTCAGCATTGAAATGCAATGAACTCATAAAATATAACACAATGTGGCTAGTCCAGAGGAAATTATTCTGAGTGAAATATCTCAATCACAAAATGAAAAATACTACACAACCCTGCTGTTATAAAATAAAACAGACATGGGGGATTTGGGAGGGAATGAGGAAAGAATGGATCTATAATGAACACTGCATTAGAACAGATGAAGGGAAGAACTGTCTGAAAGGAATATAAGATTATGCATTATATGTATAAAAACAATCTGGAACAAGAGATGCATTGCTAGGTGGACTAGGGAGGGGAAGGGGAAGAGGGGGAGAAAATGTACAACAAAGAGTTTTAAAAACTGTTTCTTTGGAAGAGCGAAAATTATGCATAAAATGTTGTTTGTTTGATGCTATGGGATCAAGCATGACTCATAGCCACCCTATGAAAAATAGATCTGAATCCTATCTTATTCTGTGCCATCCTCATCAGTTCAGACACACACCTGAGCCCATTGTTACAGTTACCACGTCAATCGATCAATATTATTGAAGATCTTCCTCCCTTTCACTGACCCTCCACCTTTCCAAGCATGATGTCCTTTACCAAAGAATGATGATTGCTATCCTCTCCTAGAAACATACTGAAAGTAAATGAGATGAAGTTTTTGTTATGCTTGCCTCTAAAGAGTAGTCTGGCTACACCTTTTACAAGGCATATCTGCTTATTCTATCAGCAGTCCATGGTATTTTCAACACCCTTCTCTAGTACCACAACATAAATGTATCAATTATACTGTCATCCTTATTCGTTATCCAGCTCTCAGAAGCATAGCAAGAGATTGAAAATACTTAATTCCTTCATCTCCTTCCTTATCACACAAAACAATGTGACCTCATCATTTTTCCCAACTTCTGCTACCTGCTTCCTACACTTGCCGCTTTGGACTCTTGTACCCATCTTATTAGTTATCCTTCCATTTTTAGTTATACTCTTATGCAGTATGCAGCATTTGTTCTATGAAACAGAGTTAGTTCACTCAGCAAAATGTTCTCTAGCCTCTCTCATGTTATGTAGTATTGTCTGAAATCATTGCTCTTTAGTGCTGCATTGTATTCTATGATGTGAATGTAACACAATTTATCAATCCATTGTTTGTTGATGGACATTCAGACTTTCTATTTTATTACTATTATGATTAACACTGCCATGAATATCACTGTACAAATCTATTATTTGTGCCCCAGTTCTATTTTCCAGGGGTATATTCATAGTACTGGAATAGCTGTGTCATATGGAATTTTTATGTTCAGCTTTTTGAGGAAACACCAACTGCCATCCAGAACGACTGTACAGTCCCAACAACAGTGTAGTAGAATTCTAATCTCTCTACATCCTCGCCAATATTTATTGTTTTCTGTCCTATTAATCTTTCCCACTGCTACAACAACAGGGTT
>NW_006399819.1:11930669-11944808 GCF_000299155.1 Elephantulus edwardii | reverse complement strand
TGCTGGGAAGGGTGGAGAGTCAGCATAAAAGAGGAAGACCCTCAACTGGGTGGGTGGATACAGTGACTGCTGCAACGGGCTCTTGTGTGTCAGGAAGTGAGGATGGCACAGGTTAAAACAGGGTTTGGATCTTTTGATCATAGGGTTGCTATGAATCATGCTCGACTAAACATCACCTGACAACAACAACAATAAGAGTTGAACAGAAAGACACATGGAATGCTTTAATAATCTAAAATTTGATGCCTCAGTAGTGGTATAGACCTGTCTTGTCATTCAAGAAACCACTGGATCTATGGATACAAACTTAATTAATTGCCACGTCTCCCTGAACTGAGAATCTCCAACAAGTACAATTGATTTTTTTCATTGCATTTTGCTGAATTTTATTAATTAAGCATCTTTTAAGAGTCTTCAAAATCAGAAGGAAATTTATTAGCTATTTTATTTATACCATGTGTAGTAACATGTGCAGCATCCCACAAGGTTTTTAAGAGAAGAATATGTGTGCTTTATACAAACTCCTAGAAGTGTACTCTGATAAGCAGAATAATGACCCATTAAAGACGCATTTTAACACCCAGAAAGTGATAGTATGTTAATATGCATGGTTCAAAGGTCTGTGCAAATGTAGTTAATGTTTTTGAGATGGTAAATTGTCCTGGATTATCCATGTAGGACTAATGTAATTAAAAGATCCTTTTAATAGAAATATGATTGCATTGTGAATTTGAAACAGAAATCAAAGTGATACACTACCATCAACCAAAAAATTTAGGCAGCATCCAGAAGCTAGAAAGCAAGGAAATTATTTTTTCCTTTGAATTTGTAAAAGGAATACAGTTCTTCAACACACTTTGAATTTCCGAACTCTAGAACATTGTTTTGTTTTAAGCCACTGAGTTTTTGGACATTTGTTACAGCAGCAGTAGAAGCCAATGTTGTTGTTGTTGAGCACCATAGAGTCAGAACCTAGAGTTTAAACAGGCCCAGAGCTGACCTTACATAGGGTTTTCAGAGGCAGTTAATCGTATTGAAGGAGACTGCCCATCCTTCTCCTGCGGAATGGCTGGTGGCCTTGAACCACGTGCCTTCAGGATTGCGGTGTAGCCTCTTGCCACTAAATCACCAGAGCTCCAATACAGACTATTAAACTGATTAACAGTAGTTACCCCTGGAGATTGGAATATTTGAGGATGAAGACTAGGGTATCCAGAAATATGCAGTCTGTTCCTTAAGTTCCTTTCAACTTTTTTATTATACTTCTACATTAATTTTTTAAGTAAAAATAATTGTTTTCACATAAAGGGAAAACAGTATAAAATACGATGGAATAATTTTGTAACCATGTTTAAAACTTTTAAGAATAAGTAAACACAACAAAATGTGATCAGTTTTTATTCTTGATTATTGAGATTATGGGTGTTCTATTTTCATTTCCTTGCCATTCTGTGCTATAAAATGTGAAAAAAATAGCCTTTCTACGAAGATGGTGCCAAAAGCGAAGAAGGAAGCCCCTGCCCCCTCCCAAAACTGAAGCCAAAGCAAAGGCATTAAAGGCCAAGAAGGCAGTCCTGAAGGGCATCCACAGCCAAAAAAAAGAAAAAAAAGAAAGAATATCCGCACGTCACCTACCTACCAGCAGCCTAAAACACTGAGACTCCGAAGGCAGCCCAAATACCCCCAGAAGAGCGTCCCCAGGAGAAACAAGCTTGACCACTATGTCATCATCAAATTTCTCCTGACCACTGAGTCAGCTATGAAGAAGATAGAAGCAAACAACACACTTGTGTTCATTGTGGATGTCAAGGCCAACAAGCACAAAGTTAAACAAGCTGTAAAGAAGCTCTATGACATTGATGTAGCCAAGGTCAACACTTTGATTAGGCCTGATGGAGAGAAGAAGGCCTATGTTTGACTTGCTCCTGTCTGTGATGCTTTGGATGTTGCCAACAAAATTGGGATCATCTAAATTGAGTCCAGCTGGCTAATTTTAAATATAAATTTTTCTCAAAAAAAAAAAGGAAAAAATAGGAAATAACAATATGATGAAGACTAGAATAGAGGCAACTGTGTCTTCATGGAATTTTAATATAGGTAGGGAGACTACTTTTACATTGATGATCGCACACATCATTACTTATTTTGTAATAAATTGAACAAAAGAGAAGAAAAAATGACATCATTATGTACTCATTCATGGTTGTCATAGTAGGTACTGACCCATAGCTCCAATGTATTTCCCAGGCTATATATCATACAGCAGGAGATTGCTTGTTTTTTCTCTCACACATTATGCTCAACTCATTGCCATGAGTTAGAACTATCTCCTACTGCCCTTCCAGCAGGTTTTTGGAAGCTGTGATTCTCAAGAAAGGAAATTGTCCAGCATTCTCCTGCAGAGCCATTGGTAGATTCGAACTGCCAGAGAGATAAAGCCTTTTTTAATTTTTCTTTCTTTCTGGTTTTTTTTTTTTTAAGTACTGCAACTCCCGATGGACCCAGAACTCCCTCTGCACTAGGAAGGTCTAAAATAGTCAGGAAATGTTTTTTTGGGGGGAACTTCAAGCTAGTTCTAAGGAACAAATGAGAATTTTCCTATTAAAGGTAGGAAACTGGATTTTCTTACTCTTGTGCAAAAAGTACATAAGGTTTTCATTATCAAATAAAATGAATTCTTTCAATTGGAAGGAGAGGAAAGGAGAGGAAGAAAAGAAGAGGAAGACCCTTGATCAGGTGGATTGATATGGTGACTGCCGCAATGGGCTCTTGTGTGTCAGGAACTGTGAGGATGGCAAAGAATAGAACAGGGTTTAGATCTTTTCTTCTTAAGGTCACTATGAATCGTACTAGACTTGACAGCACCTAACAACAACAACAACAAAGAGGAATGATCTTTGGGTTAACAGCTCAACTCCCTATATACTAAGACACCAGATCTTCTTATGGTACAAACAGAGACTAACAAAGACAACAGTTTATGTTGTGTTCCTAACAATTGAAATTAACTCCTTCACCCAACATTTGAGCATTAGATAAGTTGGGATGACTTTTCCCATAAATAACAGGAAATCCTACTAAAAGTTTTGTAAGGCATAAAGATATTTAAATACCTGGTGAGTTGAGCATTCCACTGAAGTGTAGTTGACCCATTCAATTAGTTCTCCAAAGAGTCCCTTTTTTTATTAAATAAAATTTTTATTTTATACTAGTTTGCTTACAAAGTTCATATACATTGTTTTTCAAGCCAAATCTTTTCCATTTCCTTTACTCACCCCTCCCTCTACCCATCAAATTGTGTGACCCTATGATTATACTCCACACACCACCACCATCCCTGCCCATCTTCACTCCTTTGCTCCTACCCTTTCCCCCCTTGGATCCTTATTCCCATTTTACTAGTTATCTCTATTTCTATAATAATGGTCTTATGTAGTATTTGTGCTTTGGGGACTTAGTTAATTCACTTAGCATAATGCTTTCCGGTCCCTCCTAAGTTATGTAGTAATTATTTTTATTTTTTTTTTATTTCAATGAACATCTACAGAGATTTTGGAATTCCATTCATTCATTGTTGCACTTTTCTCCCCGCCCACCCCTTTTGTTCCACTCTCTCAGCACACTCTCTTTGGGACTCTGATTTGTTTCACATGGTAGGTGGATGGCTGCTGAAACTCAAATACCATATTTTCTTACTCTTGCCTTTTATTGCGTGACAGAATTTCTGTAGCTTCCTAGCCAATTTCCCCTCATAATTGTGAGGTCAATGCCCAGTTCTTGACCAATCAGTGACAAAAGTAGACAGGATTGACATGGTTATCTTACTGCAATCATTATTACTCCAAAAGGGACTTGTACTTAGGATAATTTCGGTTCTCAGAGCAAGAAAGAAGATGCAATATTGCTGTATCAAAAGAGACAGATATTTAATTTGACTAGACATAGCCATGATTACTCTCCAAAATATACATACTGCCTAAACTCCTACTAGCAGTCCCTGAGGGTTCCTATGTCACCTCATAGGGCATTTACTTATTTATTTTCTCATTCTATTAAGTAAGTTTATGACTTTCTCTGTGCCCCAAGTGTGCGTCGACAGAGTGGACTTGCCAGAAGAACTGGAGTGGGTCTCTGGGCCAGAGTTGGCCAGCATTTGGGCATGCCAGATAATAGTAAAATTCTGAAGGGCCTGAGGCCCTCATACAGCCCTGGTGTGTCCACTTGTCAGACAGAGGCAACTTATGTGAAGCTGTGAAGCTGAACAGTGCACATTGGTGTGTCAAATACAATAACGGTTACCCACAGTGGACACTGTTTGGTGGCACTCCCCTGTGGAGACAAGCTTGGAAGCAGGAGTGGCATCCACTTCCATAAATAGCTTGCCTCCGGAAACCCTATGAACCTGGAGAAAGGATGAAAATCACACACGCAAGTGTCGAGGACTTTCGTTCATAGGATCACTATGAGTTGCCTACGACTTGACAGCACTTAACACCACCACCAACAGCATTAAGTAATATCGAATCTCCATTTTCTTCATTCTATTAAGGGAACTCTGGTGTCCTAGTGGTAAGAAGCTTTGCTGCAATCTCAAAAGTACATGGTTAGAATCCACCAGCTGCTCTGATGGCGAAAAGATGGACAATCTCCTTCAATGAAATTAAGTGTCTCAGAAAACCCGCCAGAGAGTCAGCTATCAGTCAGTTCTGAGTCAATGATACATAACTATTTTAACTATAATGGAGAGTTCTAGTGGCTTAGTGGTAAAGAGTTGTGCTTCCAACCCAAAGGCAAGAGGTTTAAATCCAGCTGGTGCTTTGTGGGAGAAAGATGTGATTTAATGCCTCCAAAAATCTGCTGAAGGTCAGCTACGAGTTGGTTTTGACTTGATAAAACATGACAAGAAATGATATATAAAGTAATTATTTATTGTTTTAATGTGCATTTCTCTGCTAATACTTTTAATTATATCTTCATATGCTTGTTAACCATTTTTATTTTCTCTTTTGTCTATTGTGTATTCTATTCTTTGTTGTCGTTTTGTATCACCGAGTCAAAACCCCCTAACCACCCCTCCACTGGGCTTTCAGAAGCAGTTAATTGAACTGGAGGAGACTGTCCATACTTCTGCAAGCCATGCCTTTGGGATTGCAGTGCAGATTCTTCCCAATAGGCCGCCAGAGCTCCCTATTCTATTCTTGAAACCAAAACCAAATACCACTGTCATTAAGTTCTTTCCAACTCATAGGAACTCTCCATCATGTTTCATAGGTTAAAAATCTGTACGACAGGAGACTACTTATCTTCCATCATTGGAGCAGTTGATGGATTTAAATAATTTGCCTTGTGACATTTATCCATTTTTAAAAAATGTGTTGTTTTTCAATTCCTTTTTTATTCACCGTTCTTTGATCTAAATATTTAATCATTTTTTTACTTTAGACATTTCAAATACACTCTCTTAATTCTACTCTAGGTCTTTACTTCTGTCTGTGTTGTCCTTCATTGAACAACATTCTTAATTTATAAAATTGAAGGATATAAAACTCAAGGACTTATTGTGAATTTTAAGTGAGATACTGTGTATTAAAAACTCCTGCCTACAGCGATAGGTCCAAAGTTAGAGTGGAATAAATACAAGATATTTATATCAGATATTACTGCTATTGAAATTACCTGTCTTAGAAGAGCTGTACTCTCTTTTTTCCCAGAGAACCCTAAATCCATTTCTAAGGATAAAAAGAATGATAGATATTAATAGGAAGAATGAATGTGTATTTTAAAAACTCTATTATTATATAAGAAATGATAAATTGAAATTGTATCTAACATTCTCAGAAATTCCAAATTTGCATTTTTATTATTAAAATTGTTTCATTTAAAATACTTTTTAAAGAAGAATTAATGTTTTAAGGTCATGTACCTTACTTATTAATATTATCCTAAGTCATCCCAGTAGATATTTAATAAACATTTGTTAAATAAATAGAGCAATGGAATTTCACAGAAATGTCAATAGTGAACAATACTAATTGAGGAAAAGAAATTTTAGAAAACCTCGGAAAAATTTATCCTTAAAAATATTTTAAAATGTGGTCTATTATATTATCAGAACTTACAACTATCAAATGCCAAAATCAGAATTAATCTATAATAGAGTAACAAAGATTGTTTTTAAAAAGGGGGGGAATAAGGTATTTCTAAAGACAACAAATTATGCATAACATATAATTTCCTGAACTAAGCTCTTTTGCCTGTAAAAAATATTTTTTTTATTTTTATTTTTTATTTTATTAGTTTTAATGAACATTTACAGGGATTTTGGGTTTTCTTTCCTTCATTGCTGCACCATTCTCTCTACCCTTCTCCCCAGTTTGTTCTTCTTCCCCGCCATCCGAATGTCTGTTTTAATTGTCCAATTGCCACAGTGCTTGTCAAAGTCAGTTCTGATTAATCTCCTTTGTCGGTGTGTCGGCAGCACATATACTAAAATTGGAACAATACAGAGAAGATCAGCATGGCCCCTGCGC
The DNA here is from genome assembly GCF_000299155.1 of Elephantulus edwardii. NCBI lineage: Eukaryota > Metazoa > Chordata > Mammalia > Macroscelidea > Macroscelididae > Elephantulus > Elephantulus edwardii. The sequence continues at coordinate 11,938,278 of NW_006399819.1, read as the reverse complement.
AAGGATGACACGCAAATTTGTAAAAAATATTTTAACCACATGTACCCATAAATAATAGGCTAGACAAGTTTTAATTGCAAATAAGCAGAGCAATTAGATAGGACCCTCAGCCAAAAGGAGAAAGAAGAAGTTAAAGGTTATGGATAATATATAAATGCATAATTATGAACTAGATCTCTAATGTTGGCTATATATTGGTATTTGACAGAATCAACAAAAACTAAGAACTTGAGATTTACCATTTTTTTTACTCGTCTGGAAAGTTTAGCCAGAAATTATTCTGAATTTGTCCAATTATGACCATTCTCCTGAGAGCTCTCTCAATATTTAGTATGTTTCCTTAAATGTGAATAGATGAGTAAATATGTTCATAATTTATGTTTAAGGAAATAATAAATTTAAATTTTATTTTGATGACTCTACATTAAATACCTAAAGGAACTTGATGGCCGTAATGATTTTTTTGTTGTTTGGTGTTTTGTTTGGTTTTTTTTCCCCCAAGCAAGTTACAAACTCTTTGGTAATTTTTAGAATACTGTAAAGACTATGCCTCCATAACAGTTTGGGTGCTAAGTCTTCTTCAGTTACCACCTAAAATTACATGACTTCAACAGCAATGAGAATGAGTGGAGGTGAATGTATTATATATGATTCAATGAGATGGATTGATAAAGTGGCTGCAAGAATAGGTGCAAACGTAACAAAATGTACACTGGTGGCACTGGACCACACAGTGTTTCATTCTGTTTTACTTAGGGCTGCTCTGAGTTGAAACTGATTCTACAACACTTAACAGCAGCAGCAACAATCTATGTACTTCTTAAACTTCCTACTTGTACATTTTATTTCCCTATTGGTTGAAAATGCCCAAGATGGATGTCAGATGCGACTCTGAATATTGCATTAGAGTGCCAAGAAGCCAAAGCTAAAGGAAGAAACCAAGAAATCAAAGAGCTAAACAGAAAATTTCAAAAGGCAATCCAGGATGACAAAGCAAGATATTATAATGAAATGTGCAGAGAGCTAGAGTCAGAAAATCAAAAGGGCCAAACTTGCTCAGCGTTTCTTAAGCTGAAGGAGCTGAAAAACAAATTCAAGACACGGGTGGCAATACTTAAGGATACTTTCGGTAGAATGTTAAATGATCCAGGAAGTATCAAAAGAAGATGAAAGGAATACACAGAGTCACTGTATCAGAAGGAATTGGCTGACACAGAAGAATTTCATAAAAAGACATATGAGCTAGAGCCTATGGTGATGAAGGAGGAAGTTCAAGTTGCTCTGAAGGAAGTGGCGAAAAACAAGGCTCCAGGAGTTGAAGGCATACCAATTGACATATTTCAACAGACAGACACTGCCCTGGATGGCTCACTAAGTTGTGCCAAGAAATCTGGAGGACAGCCAGCTGGCCAACTGACTGGAAAAGATCAATATTTGTTCCCATTCCAAAGAAAGGTGACCCAACGGAGGGCTGAAATTATCGAACAATATCATTAATATCACTTGCAAACAAGATTCTGCTGAAAATTATCCAAAAACGTTTGGAGCAATATGTCAACAGAGAACTGCCAGATGTGCAGGCTGGATTTAGAAGAGGTCATGGTACTAGGGATATTATAGTTAATGTTAGATGAATCTTGGCAGAAAGCAGAGAATATCAGAAGAATGTCTATTTGTGCTTCTTTGACTATGCAAAGGCTTTTGACTGTGTGGATCACAACAAGCTATGGCTGACTCTGAGAAGAATGGGAATCCCAGAACATTTGATTGTGCTAATGCAAAACCTATACTTGGACCAAGAGGGAGTCATCAGAACAGAGCAAGGAGACACTACATGGTTCAAAATCAAGAAGGAGGTTCGTCATGGATGTATTTTGTCTCCATACCTTTTCAATCTGTATGCAGAACAGATCATCCAAGATGCTGGGCTGTACAAGGAGGAATGGGGCATCAGGATTGGTGGAAGAGTCATCAACAACTTGCGTTATGCAGATGACACAACCCTGCTAGTTGAAACTGAGGAGGACCTAAAGTGCTTCCTGCAGAAGGTCAAGGACTGCAACCTCTTATATGGACTGAAGCTCAACATCAAGAAAACAAAGATTCTCATCACTGGGCCAATTGGCAGCATCAGTATGGATGGTGAAGAGATTGACATAGTTAACAGTTTTAGTTTACTTGGTTCCACAGTCAAAACTTCTGGTAACAACAGCCAGGAAATCAAGAGATGAGCTGCATTGGGAAAGTCAGCTGTGAGGCAACTCTCAAGAGTACCAAAGTGCAGCAACGTCAGGCTGGAGACTAAGGAGTGTCTGATCTGGGCTATAGTCTTCGCAATTACATGCTATGCATCAGAGAGTTGGACAGTGAATAGGGATGATAGAATGAGAATTGATGCCTTTGAGTTGTGGTGCTGGAGAAGAGTGTTGAATATACCATGGGCTTCTAGGAGATCATACAGGTTTGTCCTAGAGAAGGTGAAGCCGGAATGCTCCTTGGAGTCAAGGATTCTGAAGCTTCGTCTGACATACTTTGGACATGTTGCAAGGAGGGACTAGTCCTTGGAGAGGGACATCATGTTTGGCAGAGTGGACAGGTGGCGAAGCAGAGGAAGACCTCCAATGAGATGGATCGATTCTGTGACTGGAGTGTGGGAATAAGGGTGTTTGGGATGGCTAGGTTGGCACATGATAGAACGACATTTAGAGCTCTTATACATAGGGTCTCTATGAGTCGCAAGTGACTCCATGGCACATAACAACAACAACAACAAACAATTCTGGATTGCATTTTCATGATTTCCTGTTATTTCAAGAACTTTGTTGGTTTAATCCTCTCTTTCTTGTGATTACCTTTTTAAATTCTTCTAGCTCTTTATTTATGGTTTCAAATATGTCTTCCATAATATTTAACTTCTTTAGTAGTCATTAATATAACTCTGTATCAATATATTTCTTCTGCCTTAGTGTCTCTAGGGTATTCATTGGGTCTGCAATCTGATCTGCTTTTTTTATGAGAAAATTTGTGGTGTTGGGGAGGTTTGGGGGAGAGTTTCATGTTTATAATATTTGAAACTGCCTGCTGCTTTCTTGACATTCTGTGAAGTTCTTCTTGGTATGTGTGAGGAAAAGTATAGGCATAGCTCTCCCTAATCTCAAAATCTACTACCCAGCCATAATTCCCAAAACAATGTGATACTGGTACAGACTCACAGACCAATGGGAACCCAGAAATTAATCCATCTACCTATAGTCAGCTGGTGTTCGACAAAGAAACAAAACCTATCAAATAGGGAAATGACAACTTCTTCAATAAACGGTGATGGCAAAACTGGACCTTTACGTGAAGGAAGCTGAAGTAGGATCTGTGTTTCACACAATACTCAAAAATCAATTCAAGGAGGGGAGCTCTGGTGGCCTAGTGGCAAGGAGCTGCAACTACAATCCCAGAGGTTCACGGTTCGAATCCACCAGATACTCTGCCAGGGAAGGAGGGACAATCTCCTCCTGTACCAGTCAGATCCGATTTGATGGTACACTCACACAAAAATAATAAAAAAAAATAAATTCAAGGATAAAAGACATAGGGGTAAAGTAAAAAAAAACAACCAAACTATAAAGTTCATAAGAGACAAAATGTGACCAAATTTAGAAATTCTGTTGTTGTTATGTATCACTTGCAACTCATAGAGACCCTATGTACAGCAGCTCTGAACCCTGCTCTATCTTGAGGCAACATTATTGTATCTGACACACTTAGCCCCATTACCCCAGTCACTAACTCAATCCATCTCATACAGGGTCTTCCTCTTGTGCTATCCCGCCAATGAGCATGGTCCTCAAGGACTGGTTCCTCCTTACAACCTGCCCAAAGTGTGTAAGACAGAGTTTTAAAATCCTTGCCTTCAAGAATCAGCCTCGTTTCACCCTCTCCAGGATGAATTTGTTTGTTCTCTTAGCTGAATATGGTGTAGTCATTACCCTTCTCCAGCACTATAACTCAAAAGCATTGATTATTCTTCTATCATTTGTAGTCATTGTTCAGTTCTCTGATGCATAGCAAGTAACTGCAAAAACCGTAGCTTGGATCAGGCACACCTTGTTCTCTAGACTGACATTGTTCCTCTTCAGTATTCTAGAGAGGTCCCTGACAGCTGACTTTCCCAATGCAATTTGTCTTTTTATTTTCTAGCTGCTGGTACCAAGAGTGTTAATTGTGGAGCCAGGCAAACTGAAGCTGTTTACAAACTCAATTTCTTCACCATCTATCATGATGCTGCCAATTAGCCTATTGGTGAGAATTTTTGTTTTCTTGATGTTGAGCTTCAATCCATATTTAAAGTCCTTGACCTTCTGCAGCAAATTCCCCAGGTCCTCCTAAATTTCAGCAAGCAACGTTGTGTCATCTGCATAAAACAAGTTGTTCATGAGTCTTCCTCCAATCCTGATGCCACATTCCTCCCCATAGAGCCCAGTCTCCCAGATTATCTGTTCTGCATAAAAATTGAAAATGTATGGAGATAGGATGCATCACTGGCATGCTCTGTTCTGAGCCACCTGGTTCAAGTATAGGTTTCACGTAAGTACAATCAAGTGTTCTGGAATTCCCATTCTTCTCAGAGTTATCCAAGCCCTAACCTGTAGCATGAATAGACTGCAAAATACAGCCAAACATGCACAACTAGGAGAGGATAATGTCAATGAGAGAGACTGATATCCCTGTCATAAAATGGACAAAAGACTTGGAAATACTTTTTTTTACAAAGGAAGACTTTTGGATGGTAAATAGGCATATGAAGAAAGGTTCAAAATCACTAGCAATCACAGAGATGCAAATCTAAACCACAATGAGATACCATCTCATGGCAGTAGCTGTGATAAAGCAATAAAACTTGGAGAGAGTGTCAAGAGATTGGAACTCTCATACACTGTTTGTGGAGTTGTAAAATGATACAACCACTCTGGAAGGAAATTTGGAGTTTCCTTAAAAAGCTGAACATAGACATTCCATATGACCCAGCTATTCCAGTGCTAGTAATATGTTCCATGGAAAACAGAACTTAGACACAAATGGAGATTTGTACATGGATGTTCATATCAGTGTTATTTACAATAGCAAGAAAATGGAAACAGCTCAAATGTCCATCAACAAATAGATTGAGAAATTGTGGTACAATCACACAATGGAATGCTATGTAGCACTTGGGAGCAAAATTTATTTCATAAAATACTATATAATATGGGAGAAACCAAAGCTCATAATGTTGAATGAACTAACTCACTCTCATAAAAACAAATACTGCAAAATATCATGATAGTAAATGTAGAAGGATAAGTAGCATAATGGGGGAAAGTCCAAAGGGAGAAGGGGAAGGCAGCAGAAGGGATGGGGAGAAAGGGGAGAAATCATGAGGTCATAGAGTTTGGTGGGTGAAGGGAGGGGGTGAAGGAATTAGGATACAGTGAAGATTTGAGAAGACAAAGCAATAGGGGGCATAGATCTGTGGTGATTAATTTTATAAAGCACAAAGTGTTGAACATGGACTGCCAAGAGAACACCGGTCTATCTTGAAAAAGGTGAAACACAGTTGCCCTGTGGAGGCAAGAATTTGGAATCCCCGGTCATATACTTGAGGCATGTTGCCGGGAGGGACCAATACTTGGATAAGGATCTAATATTTGGAAAAATGGAGGGACAATGCAGGAGAGGAAGATCCTGAATGAGATGAACTGACATTGTGAAGGGCAATAGGGTTAAGAGTGTCAGAGACAGTGAGATTGGCTCAGAAAAGAACAGCATTCAGAGCTAGTGTGTATAAAATCTATGAGTTGCAAGTGACATAACAACAACATATGAGTAATCCTTTCAAACACCATGTGAATGAAGGAATGTGTGAAATACAGTGTGCATTAGTTAAACACAACGTATAAAAATTCTATATGCAAACCAATAGAAATTTAAAAAAAAATTGTTGCCTCCAATTGAGCTTCCTAGAGGTAGGCTTTTCAGCTGGTCATCTATGGACAGATCTGTTCCATTTTGAATATATATTCCACTTATAATTCTATTGCTTTTACAGAGTTCAGTGATTTATATCACAAAAATAGCCTTAATTTTCTTTGTCCCCCCCTATGTCTTCAACAAAATCTTTGCAAAATGCAAATTTGTCTTCCTAATGTTTTGATCCATGGAAATAGAAAAATAAGTTGAATTATGCCATAATATGTATTCCTTGTTAACTTTCTCTATAATACTATTTCCTGGGAAGAAATAAACTGAATTTTCCTGATAAATTAGATGTTTCCTAGAATTTTAATTTTATTTACCAATTCTTATGGAAAAGACTAACATTTCAAAGTGTGATTTCAAAAGCTTATTTGCCATTAGGAGATAGATTGTCTTGAATAGAAAAGCACTCATCAGTGAAAGACATGTAGATATGTCAGTATATTTCTATGGTTGTAGCCTTACTGTTTAAAAAATCAAAACAAGAAATACTTTAGTTCTTAAGAGTGTTATTAGATACAGAGATCCAAGAACAAACTTACTCAATTTGCTCCTCTTGCTTTGTATCAGTACCATAAAATTAATATAAATGCTTTGTTTATGTTTTCTTCATTTTTACAATCAGACCTTTTTATCATTTGAGATCAAAGTTTATATTTCAAATAAGGAAAACAAATTTTAATGTCTCCCATGTGGCTCTCTCTGGATTTCTTTAACCTTGCTTTAAAATACATTTATGCCTATTTATCTAAAGAACAAACATTAATGAAGCAAATATAAGCCTTTTTCAAGTGTTCAAATGAAATTTAAGATGCAACTAGTGAATGTTATTTTAAGTTTATTTTGGTCACTTTAATGAAGACATAATTCAAGAGAAAGTACTTTCACAGTAACAACAAGCTGTGCAAGGCATAGAATAGAGCACTGATAAAAGCTGAACAGCACACTTCTTATTTGCAAAGGCCTCATTCTATGCCTTCAACAAATTATGCGTAATAGCATTCTAGAGCTCTAATGGAAGTATATCTAAAATTTCACCAGCATACAGAGAACTTAGAACTTGTTCCTTTTATTTCATCTCTCCGGCTCAAGATTCTCCATTTATATAATGAAGATTAATGTTGGTCCATATCTCATTAATGCCTTTGAACTGTTAGTTATAATTATGGGATATATCATGGATTGCTAAAAGAATACATAAATTTGTATTTTTAGGAAGGGCAACGAGGGTGCTTGTTAGAAGCAAGGTTGCTGAATCTTTGTCTGACATGTGTTGGTCATGTTGTGAGAAGGAGGCAAATCTTGGAAAAAGACATTGTGCCAGGAAAGGACAGTGGAAAAAAGAAAGACCCTCAAGATGAATTGACACAGTGACTTCTACAAAGAGGTCAAGCATTTAAATATAGCATTTTAATTGAGTATAATGAACACTTGATCATTCTAATGCGAAACCTATACTTGGACCAAGAGGCAGTCATCAGAACAGAGCAAGGAAACACTGCATGGTTCAAAATTGGGAAAGGCATATGTCAGGGATGTGTCCTATCTCCATACCTTTTCAACCTGTATGCAGAGAGCAGATTATCCGGGAGGCTGGGCTCTA
>NW_006399819.1:11926385-11929842 GCF_000299155.1 Elephantulus edwardii | reverse complement strand
TCGCAAGCGACTCGACGGCACATAACAACAACAACATAATGAAGCCTAATGAATCTTCATGAGGAAAATAAAAATAAAATCCTTAAAATGTGCCAAGAGAAGGGTAGTGTCATGAAATGAGATTAAGAAATTAGAGGAAATTAGCCGAACATACAACCAGCATTAATAATAATGGATGACTGGAAAGCGAAAGTTGGGAAGATGGGATTGATATTCGGGAAACATAGACTTGGTGATAGAATTGAGGCTGGAGACAGAATGATAAAATTGTGTACAATGAATGATTTATTCATTGCAAATACCTTTTATAAGAAACACAAATGGTGACTAACTATACACATGGACCTCACCTGACAAACTACACAGGAATCAGATTCATTACGTATCTGGGGGAAATCGCTGGAGAAGCTCAGTATCAGCTGTGTAAACTAGACCATGTTCTGACTGTGGATCAGATCATCAACTACTTGTATGCAAGTTCAAACTGAAGGTAAATAAAATCAAATCAAATCCGTAAGAACGAAAGTTTTCCTTTGGTCTATCCCTCCTGTTCTCAGGAATAGGTTTGAGGTCTTGAATACTAATGAGTGAAGACCAGCTGAGCTTTGGGAGTTTATCAGTGGTATCCTCTATGTAGAATGCTAAGGTTATTACAAAGATGGGAGAAGAAAAGACCAAAATGGGCATCATAAGAGACTCTGAATATTGCACTAGAACAACAAGATATTAAATAAAGCAAAGGGAAAATAAAATCAAGATGCTAAGGAAATGAACAGAAGATTTAAAGGGGCCACACAGGAAGATAAAGCAAAGTGTTATAGTGGAAATGTGCAAAGAATGGAGTTGGAAAATCAAAAGGGCTGAACTCTCAGCATTTCTTAAGCCAAAGGAATTGAAGAACAAATTAAAGCCCCCAGTTGGAATACTTAAGGATGCTGTGGGCCCAGGAAGCATCAAAGAAGATGGAAGGAGTACACAGAGTCACTATACCAAAAAGGATTGACTGACAAAGAAGAATTTTCTGAAACAACACATGATCAAGCGCCTATGGAGATAAAGGAGGAAATTCAAGCTGCTCTGAAAGAATTGGAAAAAAAAAAAAACAAACAAAAAACAAGAACCCAAGAATTGATGGCCTACCAATTGACATATTTCAACAAAGAGATGCTTCCCTGGACAGGCTCACCGTGTTGTGCCACGGAATCTGGAGGGAAACCACCTGGGCAATTGACTGGAAGAGATCCATATTAGTTCCCATTCCAAAAAAGGGTGACCTGACAGAGTATGGAAATTATAAGGGGGAAAAAGCATTAATATCACATGCAAGCAAGATCCTACTAAAAATAATACAAAAACGACTGAAACAGAACATCAACAAAAACATCCAGATGTGCAGGCTTGATTTAGAAGAGGCCATGGCAATAAGAATGTTATAATCAAAGTTAGATAGATAGTACCTGAAAGCAGAAAGTACGAAAGAAATGTCTAACTGTGTTTCACTGACTACGCAAAGGCATTTGACTGTGTCGATCACAACAAACTGTGGCTGACTCTGAGAAGAATAGGAATCCTAGAACACTTGATGGTGCTTATGCGAAACCTATACTTGGACTAGGAAACAATTGTCAAAATAGAGCAAGAAAATAGTGCATCGTTCAAAATCAGGAAAGGTGTATGCCAGGGAAGCATCCCATCTCCATACCTTTTCAATCAATATGTGAAACAGATCATCCAGGATGCTGGGCTGTATGAGGAGGAGTGTAATACCAGGATTGAAGAAAGACTCATCAGCAACCTGCATTATGCTTGCTGAAACTGAGGAGGACCTGAGGTATTTGCTGCAGTAGGCCAAGGACTACAGCCTTCATTATGGACTGAAGTTCAACATCAAGAAGACAAAGATTTTCACTACTGGGCCAATTGGAATCATCATGATAGCAAAGCGATTGAGATTGTTAACAGCTTTAGTTAGCCTGGCTCCAGAATCAACACTCTTGATACCAAAAGCCAGGAAATCAAAAGACAAATTACATGGGGAAAATCTGTTGTCAGGGCCATCTCCAGAGTACCAAAAAGCAACAATGTCAGTCTGGAGACTAACGTGTGCCTGATCCAGGCCATAGTCTCCACAATTACTTGCTATGCAGCAGAGAGCTGAACCGTGACTAAGGATGATAGAAGAAAAATAAAAAAGGTCTTTGAGCTGTGGAGAACAGTATACAATAGACTGCTAAGAGAACAAACAAGTTCATCCTGGAGAGGATAAAAACAGGCTGCTCCTTGGAGGCAAAGACTTTAAAGCTGTGCATACTGCAAAGAGGGACCAGTCCTTGGAGAGGGACATCATGCTTGGGAGGGTGGAGGGACAGTGCAAGAGAGGAAAGAGATGGACTGACTCAGTGACTGGAAAAATGGAAGTAAGGAAGAAGTATCAAGAGGGAGTAGAGATAAAGAAATCATATAAGGAAAGAATTCTGGGTGGATAGTGAGGAGGTCTTAAAATGCTTGCTGCAGAAGATCAGACACTTTGGCCTTTAATATGGATTAAATCTCAATATTAAGAATACAAAAATTCTTATCACTGGATTGATAAACAACTTTATGATAGAAGAGTGAAATTGTCAACAATTTTGTCTTATTGGGTGGGATCTACAATCAATAATCTGGACATCAATTAAGAAATCAAAAAATATGTTGTGTTGGAAAAGTAAGCTGTCAGGGACCTCTCCAAAGTAATGAGAAGCAATAATGCCTGTTTTAAGAATAAGGAGCACTTGGCTCAGGACATAGTATTTTAATTGTTTGCTATGCATTTGCGAGCTGGACAATAAATAAAGATAACAGAAGAATAATTGATACCTCTGAATTGTGGTGTTGTAGAGTACTGAATATTCTATGGACTGATAAAGAACAAATACAAAGTGTAGCCAATGTGCTCCTTGACAGAAATGATGGTTAAGCTTCATTTCACAAACAAATATAGGTATATTTTTTTGGAAAGGTACATCCTACTGGAAAGGTGAAGAAGAACCTTAATGAGATGAATTGACTCAAAGGATGGCAGCAATGGGCTCAAGTGTCATAAATGATGATGATGACACACCAGATAGGGCAGAGTTCAGATCTGAAGTTCATAAGGTTATGAATCATGGCCTCGAAGGTACATAAGAACAAAAAGTTAAAAGACATGCAACAAATACTGAGAAGGGAGAAGCCCAGGAAAAGCTACTAAATTGGGAATTAAGATATCATTACAACTTGTTCCTCACACTTCATTAATGAGTCAAAACCAACACATAGCTGACCCTCTTACAGGTTTTCAAAGGTTTAAAGGTTTTAAATGACACGAGGAGATTGCTCATCTTCCTTCTGATGAGCAATTGGTGCATTTGAACCTGTGCCTTGGATTGGCAGCAAAACTCCTAACTACTAAGCGACCAGAGCTCTCTACACTAAA
>NW_006399819.1:11908691-11925818 GCF_000299155.1 Elephantulus edwardii | reverse complement strand
CAGCTTGTATAATGTAACCATTTGGGGTCCACTTTTAACTTGGACTAGTGTAACACTTTCATGCAATAAACTGAAAAGAGCCAAAAAAATTATATTTTTTCATTCAGTTAAACTTCTTATTTTCCATAGAAAACATCAAGAATGTTTGCAATTAAAAAAGGAAATGTTTCCAAACCAATCACTGTAACAATTTATAGAATTTACAGAATTGCTTACCTGCTATTGCTATATTTAGATGTTTTTTTCTATTTCACAGCCTTATTTATATTGTTCTAATGAATCATTGTTTAAATTCTTATTTTGGTTTTATATTTCCAGAAGGAGAAATAAAATAATTGGCAGAAAAATATCAAGCTATAATTTAAGCTAAAATTTGAAGAGAGGTCATGTTTATCAAAAAGCAGAATCGAAGCAGAGTTTAGGTATTTGAAAAGATGCAAAATTGTTCATGTTCAAAAGCAAAAAGACCTGAAATGACAATAATTTGGCCAATATTAGTAGAGCATGCATGATTGTTCTTAGAAGTAAAACTAGAAAGCTGATTTGTTAGGATATGAAGAAACCCAAATTCAAGATTCAAACATTTTTTTAATCTTCTTCTACAGATAAAAGGAGATATAGAGGTTGGTAACAGCTTTCTCAGCTCCACAATCAACACTCTTAACACCAGCAGTCAGGAAATCAAAAGATGAGTTGCTTTGGGAAAATCTGCTGTCAGGGACCTTTCTAGAGTGCTGAAAAGCAACAATGTCAGTTTAGAGACTAAGGTGCACCTAATTCAGGCCATGGTGTTTGTAATTACTTGTTTTGTTTCAGAGAATTGGACAATGACTAAAAATGACTGACAGAATTGATGCCTTCAAGTTGTGTTTTTGGAGAAGTGTCTTGAACATACCATGAACTGCCAAGAAAACAAATCTATCTTGGTGAGGGTGAAACCAAGTTTCTTCTTGGAGGCTAGGATTTTGAAGCTCCATCTCACATACTTTGGGCACATGGCCAGGAGAAACTAGTCGTCCTTGGAGAAGGACATCATGCTCAGAAGGGTGGAGGGACAATGCAGGAGAGGAAGACTCAGGATGAGATGGATTGATATACTAACTGGGGCAATGAGAGTTGATGTGCTAGAATTAGTTAGACTGACTCAGGAAAGGGAAGGTTTCAAAGCTGTTTTATATAGAGTTGCTATGGATCACAGGCAACTTGACAGCACATAACAACAGCAACAGCAGTGGCCCACAGCTTGATAGTACACAGCAACAACAGTGGCCTACTGGGAAAGGAACTGCACTGCCTACTGAAACATAGGCTGTTCAAATTCATCAATCATCTCCTTCATGGGAGAAGAATGGGTAGTCTCCTCTTGTGCCAATTATAGTAACTGAGAACGCTATGGAGACATCAACTATGAGTCAGTTCTGACTCTCTGACACATAACAGCAGCAGTAACCTGAAGGTAATGATCAATAACTAGAAATTAGGGGATATGGGAGATACAGGGAAGATACACGTCATTAATTTTAGGATTGCAAGTGGTTGACTGGAGATAGCAAGGTAGACTGGTCTGAAGTCCTTCCACAGTTAGGCACAAGCCAGGTGCTTTGTAGGCTCTATTAAGTGTAATCTTCATCAATCAAGACAATGTTGGAGCACAAAATGGAAAAACAAAAGCCATTAAATTACTTAGAATCAGGCTGTCTCAAGACAGCAGGCAAGAATCCAAAGTCTATTCAGTCACCTATAAAACAAGGTAGAATTAAAAAGCCAAAATATAAAAACAAAATAGGGTCAGAGTATTCAACATATCTTCCTCCCCCCTTCACCCACCAAAAAAAATAATAATAAATAAATTATCTTGAACAGGAGAAACTGAGGCTAACGAAATTTATAAGTCAAATTGAAAGTAATAAGAGAGCAGACTGTCACAGGCTAATTAGAAAGTCAGAATGATGACTAAGTTATAAATAAAAGAAATATTTCAAAGTAATAATTTGTAATACTCAGTTGGAAGTCAAGAGGGAAAGTTTCACAAATTAATAATTTGTGATAACTGTTGAAAATCAAAAGAAAATTTCACACAGAATGACTAGAAAAATTGTAATGCCAATAATGAAGGCAAAAGTAGAAGCTGGTTTTGAAAGATGAAGAGAAAATGAGATATTTGGTTTTAGATGTGTTATTTTGGCTTGAAGCTATGCTGAAGAAGAATTGGCAATTGAAAATGTTTAGAAGTGAGGGCTGAGAGTAGGAACTATTTGTATAAATATACCAACCATGTGAAAGTTTAGAAATGCATGTGATGTCAAAGAGAGGATAGCTAAATAAAAAAAATAAAAAATAAAAAAAGAAGAAGAATTGAGAGGCAAAATTGGAACTTTCATTTTGGGGACTGAAATGGGAATGAATGAAAAAGTAGTTCTTAGACTCTATGAACAAAACCAGCATTACTCCAATATCCAAACTAAATGCAAATATTACTGGGGGAAAATCCTGTAGACTAACATTACTCATAGCAAAACTACAAAATTTTCAGTAAAATACAAACAAGACAAATCTAACAATTCAGTATGCAATGCAATCAAACACAATTTATTGTAGATATGCAAAGCTGAGTTAACAGTTTAAAGAAAAATTGTTGATGCATAGCAAGTAATTGTGAAGAACATGGTCTGGATCAGACACATCTTAGTCTCTAGACTAACATTGTTGCTTTTCAGTACTCTGAAAGTAAAATGTCAGTAATCTGACTACAGATTTTCTCAGTGCAATTTTTCTTTTGATTTCCTGTCTGCTGGTGCCAAGAGTGTTGACTATGGAGCCAAGCAAGCTATAATTGTTAACAATCTCAAGCTCTTCTCCACCTAACATAGTGCTGCCAATTGGCCAAGTGGTGAGAATCTTTATCTTCATGATGCTGAGCTTCAATTCATACTGAGGACTACAGTCTTTAACCTACAGCAAGCACTTCAAGTCCTCCTCCGTTTCAGCAAAGTTATGTTATCTATATAGTGTAGATTGTTGATGAATCTTCTTCTAATCCTGATGTCACATTCCTCCTCATAAAGCCCGGCCTCCTGAATGATCTGTTTTTGTATATATATTTAAAAGGTACAGAGACAGGATGCATCCCTGATACACTCCTTTCCTTATTTTGAACCATGTAGTGTTTCCTTGCTCTGTTCTGAGAACTGCTTCCTGGTCCAAGTATACGTTTTACAAAAACACAATCAAGTGTTGTGGAATTCCAATTCTCCTCAAGGTTAACCACAATTTGTTGTGATCCACACAGTCAAATTCCTTTGCAAAGACAAGGAAACATAGATTAGATATTCCTATAGCACTCTGTTTTCTGCCATGATACATCTGTTATTGACATATATCTAGGGCCGACTACATCTTCTAAACCTAGCTTATATTTCTGGTAGTTCTCTGTCAATGGACTGCTCTAGTCAATTTTGGATAATCTTCAGTAGGATTTTGCTTGCATGTGTAATTAGTGATATTGTTTGAGAATTTGGAGAAAAATTATTTTTTTTTCATAAGATTTAAAACAAACAAGGACCTTCCCTCTCGTGACTATTATAAAATAAAAAATTAAAAGTCCTAGCTATGCAGTAAGACAAGAAAAAGAAAGAAAAAGTATGGATATTTTAAAATATATATAGACTGAGGAGCTGCAGAAGACAGAACACACACATCAGAAGCATCTGTGCCTTTAAACAACTGTGTTTAGGATTACCCAGGAAACAAAGTATGTATATCCAGGAGTGTACAATGAGATGGGTAACAGGGTCTGCCAGAAGATGTGCATAGGCAAGCTGGGCATCAGCCTGAATATAATGGTTGGATTTGTCATTTTCTGAGCCATTTTGTGCCTGGGCTAATCAATCAGCTTCTACTTGCACAAGTACAAGCACAAATAGATACTTGCGGGTCTGATGGCTCACAATGGGCACTGTCTTGGAGGGATACCTCTATGTCCATATTCTGCCCCCAAATATACTTCACCATATATTTGGTCACCAGGCACATGATATATTGCACAGAGGCAATGGGATTCATAAAACCAAAAACAAAACAAAAGACAGACCTTTTGGTATGTGGTGGGGAAAGGATCATGAGGCATGTTAAATGAAATTAAAAAAAATATAGATTTCTGTGGTTGTGGGGGAAAAAACACCAAAAATATGTCAATGGTTAAAAGTAAAGCTCATATCTAAAGAAAATTTTAAAAATCCAAATATAAAAGTGTACTAGGTAAGAGAATTTTAGTGTAAACTTTAGCAACAGATGGTAAATTTTCAAAAAAAAATACATTTTAACACCATTATAAAAACAAATATCCATGGTAGATGGTGAAGGGATTGAGATTGTTAACAATTTTAGTTTGCTTGACTCTAAAATCAACACGCTTGGTACCAGCAGGCAGGAAATCAAAAGATTAATTGCACTGGGAAAATCTTCTGTCAAGGACGGCTCCAAAGTAATGAAGAGCAATTATGTCAGTCTAAAGACTAAGCTGCACCTAATCCAGGTCGTGGTTTTTCCAGTTACTTGCTATGCTTCAGAAAGCTGGAAAGGGCAAAGCATGCATTGCCAAAGCTGCTGTAGATCTCTTCCAGTCAATGAGTCTTAAATATTTCTTAGTGTAGCTTCTACTGCTCTACTGCCTAGAGCACTAGACTGCAGCCCCACCTCCTGGAGGTCCCGGCCTTTCACCTGGATGTCCTTGTCTCACTGCCTAAACTCTTGAACCTGCTGCCTGGAGACCCAGCCCTGCTACATGGAGGACCTTGTCCCAACACCTGGATGCCCCTGCCTGCTGCCTGGATGCCCTGGCACCACCACCTGGAGGACCTGGCCCCTGCCATGTGGAGGACAACCCCCTGCCATCCCTCTGAACTTTGCCGGTGACAGCAGTATTACAGGTGAATCCATTTCCTCCCCCCTCCAAGATTTTGAGCTCCTTTTAGCTGAGGACCCTTTGGACTCCCCTAGCTGCAGCAGTTCTCTGAAAGACAAGGCTACTAGTTCACAGGCCTCTAAACAAGTCTTCCCTTGAGTCAAAAGATCAGAGAAAGACTCAGGCAAGTTAGCTGCCCTACCCGTCTATGGTGCAGTGACTTCCTGAGCCAACGTTATCAGACCAAGAGCCTGCTAAGGCCTCACACATGAAAGATCTACCACAGTATTTACACAGAAGAAGCAGACTATCTCACACCCTACACAAACTCAAAACAAGATGATATCCCCCCAAAAGTGACACAGTATTAATAAATTTCCTGAAGCCACAAAGCCATTTTCAATGGGTGAAAGACAAACTCAAAGAATTACAGGACTCTGAAGCAAAACCCAAGAGGAACTTTTAAAAAACCAAACCCAAGACAATGAAGATAAAACAAACAATGCATTAGAGGTTCTGGAAAAACAAGAAAACATAATCCAAAATATGAGGACCAATGTTTCAGATGTTGTCAACACGTTGGAAGGACATATGAACAGAGTTGAAGCGATGGAACACAGAATAAAAGAAATAGAAGATAGAATTGTCACTACTTATCTGCTAGAACAAAAAGCAGAATCAGAAAGGGAGGAAAAAGAAGAAAGCCTGAGAATAAGGTATGATATCATCAAGAGGAATACTATGCACATAATCAGAATCCCAGAACAGGAAGAAACAAGTAAAGACACCCAGGAAGTTGTGGAAGAAAACTAGGAGAAAACCTTCCAGGCATAATGAAGAATGAGAGAAAATATATTCAAGAAGCTGAGCAAACACTGAAAAGAATTAAACCCAAAAGAAAGACAAAAAGTCATATCATAGTCTAATTTGACAGAATGAAAGATAAGGAGGGAATTCTGAAAGCAGCAAGGGAGAAACAAAGAGTAACCTATAAGGGAGAGCAAATAAGTTTAAATATCCATTTCTCAGCAGAAACCATGTGAATAAGAAGACAGAGGAATGATATATTGAACACTCAAAGAACTCAACTGTCAACCAAGAATATTGTATCCAGGAAAAATGTCCATTAAATATGTAGGAGAGACCAAGATAGTCCCAGAAAAATAGAACCTAAGGGAGTTTGTAAAAACAAGACCAGTGTTACAGGAAACACCAAGAGACATCTTTCTTACAGAGATGCCACAGAAAGCAGGATGGACCAAAGTAACTAGCAACAACACCAAAAAGAACTCAAAATGATAGCAATAAAATCTTGACTATCAATAAACACACTGAACGTAAATGGTTTAAATGCACCACTGAAGAGAAAAAGAGTAGCAGATTGGCTAAAAAATCAGAATCCATCAATATGCTGTCTATAAGAGACACACCCTGAAAGTGAAGATAAAGAAAGACTAAAAATAAAAGGGTGGGGATAAATATACCAAGAAAATGTCAATAAGAAAAAAAAGGATAAGTAGCGATAGAAATCTCTGACAAGATAAATTTCAATGCAAAAGCCATCACAAAGGACAAGGAAGGTCACTATATAACAGAAAACTATAGGCCAATATTTCTCATGAAAATAGATGCAAAAATCCTGAATAAAATAAAATTCTAGCCAGTAGAATCCAATGATACATAAAATAATTAATTCACCATGACCAAGTGGGATTCCTAACAGGTATGGCAAGGATGGCTGAATATAAGAAAAACAGTGTATCTAATTCATCACATTAACAATGCAAAGAATAAGAACCACATGATCCTATAATTGATGCAGAAAAGGCGTTTGATATAATTCAATACCCTTTCCTGATATAAACACTCAGCAAAATAGGATAAGAGGGGAATTTTTTAATATATTAAAAAGTATATATGCAAACCTGAGAGCAAATATTGTTCACAATGTAAAGAGATTAAAAGCATTCCCACTGAGAAAAGGAGCTAGGCAAGGATGCCCACCATCAATTCTCCTATTCAGTATGGTATTGGGAGTCTTAGTGATAGCAATAGGCAAGAGAAGGAAATAAGAGGTATCCAAATTGTCAAAGAGAAGGTAAAATTATCTGTCTCTGCAGATGATATGATAGTATGCATAGAAAATCCTAGACTTAGCAAGAAAACTACTGGACATAGTTGACCAAGTCAGCTTAGTGGCAGGATACAAGATCAACATACAAAAATCAATTATAACCTCAACAAGATAAAGGTAAAAAATCCAATTGCAAAATAGGTTCAGGATATGAATAAGATATGTCTCACCAGAAACATTCACATGGTAAGAAATGTTCAAAATCCCTAGCTCTAAGAGAGATGCAAATAAAAACAACTGAGATATCATCTCACCCAAGTGAAAATTGCAGATTTCAACAGAGCAGCATATAACAAATGATGGTGAGGTTGTGGAGAGATTGGAACCCTTATTCATTGCTGGTGGTACAGCCACAATAGAAGGAAATATGGAGCTTTCTCAAAAAGTTGGAAATAGGAATACCATTTGACCCAGCAATTTCATAATTAGGAATATACCCTAATGACACCAAAGCTGCTACTCAAAAAGATATATGCATTCCCACGTTTATTGCTGCAGTTCTAAACCCTTCACTGCCCTGAGCCAGTATCACTAATTCTGACACACCAACCCTCATTGCCCCAGTCTCTGTATTAATCCATCTTATCCGGGGTCTTTCTCTCCTGTGCTGTGTGTCAACACTTCTGGGCATGATGTCCTTCTCCAAGGTACAATCTCCCTTGGCCACATCCCCAAAGTAAATGAGGCAGAGCTTCAAAATCCTAGGCTTTAAGGAGGGTCTTGGTTTACCCACTCCAAGACAGACCTCTTTGTTTTTTGGCAGTCTACTCTGAGAAGAATGGGAATCCCAGAACACTTGATCGTGCTAACGCAAAACCTATACCTGGACCAAGAGGCAGTTGTCAGAACAGAGCAAAGAAACACTGCATGGTCCAAAATTGGGAAGGGCATACGTCAGGGATGTGTCCTGTCCCCATACTTTTTCAACCTGTATGCAGAAAAGATTATCCGGGAGGCTGGGCTCTATGAGGAGAAATGTGGCGTCAGGATTGGTGGAAGAGCTATCATCAATCTGCGATATGCAGATGACACAACCCTGCTTGCTGAAACTGAGGAGGACCTGAAGTGCTTGCAGCAGAGGGTCAAGGACTGCAGCATTCAATATGTATTGAGGCTCAATGTCAAGAAGAAAAAGATTCTCACCACTGGACCAATTGGCAGCATCAGGATGGATGGTGAAGAGATTGAGATTGTACACAGTTTTAGTTTGCTTGGCTCTGTAGTCAACAGTCTTGGCACCAGCAGCCAGGAAATTAAAAGGCGCACTACCCTGGGAAAGTCTGCTGTTAGGGACCTCTCCAAAGTACTGAAGAGCAATGGCGTCTCTTTGGAGACTAAGATGCATCTGATACAGACCATGGTCTTTGCAATACCTAGTTATGCGTCAGAGAGTTGGACAATGACTAAGGAGGCTAGAAGGAGAATTGATGCCTTTGAGCTGTGGTGCTGGAGAAGAGTATTGAGTGTACCATGGACTGCTAAGAAAACAGATTTATCCCGGAGAGGGTTAATATGGGTTGCTCCTTGGAGGCAAGGATTCTGAGGCTTCCTCTAACATACTTTGGACATGTTGTAAGGAGAGCGGTCCTTGGAGAGGGACATCATGATTGGGAAGGTGGAGGGACAGCGCAGGAGGGGAAGGCCCTCTATGAGGTGGATTGATTCAGTGACTGGGGTAACTGGGATGGGTGTATCAGAGACAGAGAGTTTGGCACAGGACAGAGCAGAGTTTAGGGTTGTTGTACATAGGGTTGCTATGAGTCGCAAGTTACTTGACGACACATAACAACAAAAGGTATGTTTAAGACTCCTCTCCAGCACCACAGCTTGAAGGCATCTATTCTTCTGTCATCCTTAGTCATTGTACAACTCTCTGAAGCATAACAAATAATTGAGAAGACCATGGCTTGGATTAGGTGCACCTTTGCATCTAGACTGACATCGTTGTTCTTCAGCACTCTGGAAAGGTTCATGACAGCAAATTGTTCCGATGCAATTCTTTTGATTTCCTGACTGCTAGTGTTAAGAGTGCTGGTTGTGGATCAGATCCAAGCAAGCTGTAATTGGTAACAACCTCAATATCTTCTCCATCTATTATGATGCTGCTAATTGGCCCAGTGGTGAGAATCGTTATCTTCCTGATGTTGAGCTTCAATCTATATTGAAATCTACAGTCCTTGACCTTTTGAAGCAAGTGCTTCAGGTCTTCTACAGTTTCAACAAGCAAGGTTGTGTCATCTGCATAGCTTAGGTTGTTAATGAGTCTTCCTCCAAACTTGATGCCACCACTTCTGCTCATAAAGCACTACTTCCCGAATTATCTGTTCTGCAAACAGATTGAAAAGGTATTGGGGCAGAATGTATCCCTGATGAACTCTTTTCCTGATTTTGAACCATGCAGTGTTTCCTTGCTCTGTTCTGAGGACAAATTCTTGGTCCAAGTATAGGTTTCATATAAGCTCTTCAGTACTTTCGAGAGGTTCCAAACAGCAGACTTTCCCATCGCAATATGTGTTTTAATTTCCTGGCTGCTGGTGCCAAGAGTGTTGACTGCGGAGCCAAGCAAACTAAATATTGTTCGACAATTTCCACACTCTGTCAGGTCACCTTTTTTTTGTAATGGGAATAAAGATGGATCTCTTCCAGTCAGTTGGCTAAGTAGTTGTCCTCCAGGGTTTTTGCAGCATCTATTTGTTGAAATAGGTTAATTGGTGTTCCATCAATTCCTGGGGTGTTTTTGTTTGTTTGTTTGTTTGTGTTTTGTTTTGTTTTGTTTTGTTTTCTGCCAAATCCTAGGGAGCAGCCTGCACTTTCTGCTTCATCACCATTGTCTCTTAATCATATGTTTGTTTCTTGGAATTCTTCTGTGTCAGCCAGTTCTTTTTGGTACAATGACCAAAAGCGTTCTATCTGCTTTTAATGTTTCCTAAATCATTCAATATTCTTCCCATAACATCCTTAAGCATTGCAATTCATGGCTTGAATTTATTCTTTAGTTCTTACAGCTTAACAAATGCTGAGTGAGTTCTGCTCTTTTGATTTTCCAATTCCAGCTACTTGCACATTTCATTATAATATTTTGCCTTGTCTTTCTGAGTGGCACTTTGAAATCTTCTATTCAGCTCCTTAACTTCTTGATTTCTTTGCTTTACTTTAGCTTCTCGGCATGTAGTGCAATATTCAGAGTCTCTTCTGAAATCCACGTTGGTCTTTTCTTCTTTGTTATGACTTTTTGCATTCAGTATAAAGAATATTCTTGACATATTCCCACAGCTTGTCTGGTCTTCGTTCATTAGTGTTTAAGACCTCAAACATATTCCTGAATTGGTTTTTAAATTCATGGGAGATAAATTCAAGGTCAAATTTTTATTTTATGCATATTCCAAAGAAAGGTGACCCAAGAGAGTGTGGAAATTATCGAACAATATCATTAATATCACATGCAAACAAGATTCTGCTGAAAATTATCCAAAAACGTTTGGAGCAATATGTCAACCGAGAACTGTCAGATGTGTAGGCTGGATTTGGAAGAGCTCGTGGTACAGGGATATTACAGCTAATGTTAAATGGATCTTGGCAGAAAGCAGAGAATACCAGGAGAATGTCTATCTGTGCTTCATTGACTATGCAAAGGCTTCTGACTGTGTGGATCACAACAAGCTATGGCTGACTCTGAGAAGAATGGGAATCCCAGAACATTTGATTGTGCTAATGCGAAACTTATACTTGGACCAAGAGGCAGCCATCAGAACAAAGCAAGGAGACACTACATGGTTCAAAATCAAGAAGGGAGTCCCTCAGGGATGTATTTTGTCTCCATACCTTTTCAATCTGTATGCAGAACAGATCATCCAAGACACTGGGCTGTACGAGGAGGAATGTGGCATCAGAATTGGTGGAAGGGTCATCAACAACCTGTGTTATATGGATGACACAAGCCTGCTTGCTGAAACTGAGGAGGACCTGAAGCGCTTGCTGCAGAAGGTCAAGAACTGCAGCCTTCAACACGGATTGAAGTTCAACATCAAGAAAACAAAGATTCCCACCACTGGGCAGCATCAGTATGGATGATGAAGAGAATGAGATAGTTAACAGTTTTAGTTTACTTGGCTCCACAGTCAACACTCTTGGTAACAGCAGCCAGGAAATCAAGAGATGAATTGCACTGGGAAAGTCAGCTGTGAGGGACCTCTCAAGAGTACTGAAGAGCAACGACATCAGGCTGAAGACTAAGGTGCACCTGATCCAGTCTATAGTCTTCACAACTAGGTGCTATGCATCAGAGAGTTGGACAGTGAATAGTGATGATAGAAAGAGAATTGATGCCTTTGAGCTGAGGTGCTGGAGAAGAGTGTTGAATATACCATGGACTGCTAGGAAAACAAACAGGTTTGTCCTGGAGAAGGTGAAGCCAGAATGCTCCTTGGAGTCAAGGATTCTGAAGCTTTGTCTGACATACTTTGGGCATGTTACAAGGAGGGACTGGTCTTTGGAGAGGGACATCATGTTTGGGAGAATGGAGGGACGACGCAGGAGAGGAAGACCCTTGATGAGATGGATAGATTCTCTGATTGGGCTGGTGGGAATGAGTGTGTTTGAGATGGTGAGGTGGGCACAGGATAGAATGGTGTTTAGGGCTCTTGTACATAGGGTCGCTATGAGTTGCAAGTGACTCGATGACACATAACAACAATAACATGATTTAACCTTCTTTAGTTTTAATTCGAACTTGAATATGAGTAGGTGATGGTCTGTTCCACAATCAGCACCTGGTCTAGTTTTTACTGTTGATACTGAACATCATCATTGGTTCCTTCCTAGATGTAATCAGTCCTGCTTACATACACTTAATTTTATTTGTACCTCTTCTAACTATAGATCTAAAACATATCCACAATAACATATACAGTTTAAGTAAGTCAAATATCATTCAATTTCTATTCTTAGGATAGATGGAAATTTCCAAAAACAAGTCATTAAAATAATTTTAAATCACTTAGACAAAAGATCATTTCTTTTTTACTGTAAATTTCCATTATCATGGAAGAAAGTGCTTTCTAAAAGTCCATTACATTATTTCAGCTGAGGGATGTGAGTAAAATATTATATATATGCTGTCATTTTTTATAGAAAAATCTAACTCTATCTAACAGCTGTTATTTTTGTTCTTTACCATCAAGTCACAACCAACCCATAGTTCACTTTATGGCAGGTTTTCAGAGGAAGCAGTTAATCACACAGAAGGAGAATGCGCATCTTTTTCCTGTGAAGCAGCTGGTGGATTTGAACCAGGAGCTTTCAGGATTGCAGTGCAGCTTTTTACCAGTAGGCCACCAGAGCTGCTCTGCTGTCTCTCTGTTGTTTGTCCATCTACTGTCTATTGATCTGAATTAATAGCACAGGACGTGGGGGTAGTGGGGAAGTCCAAGTAGTATGCTACTTGACTGTGCAACATTGTCTGATTTGATTAACTTAAATGACTTTTTCAGGTACTCCAACCAAACACAGATGGAAGAGGTAAAAATAGCAAAAACTTATTCAGGAAAGCCATCTTGGCTAGTATTTATCTGTACTGTGTCACAAAACGCTCTAGGAATCTCAAGTCTTTTCTGACATAGTATTCATGCCCTTACCAAGCAAGGCTTTAATTACCAAGAAGTTCATTCAGTAAGTCTGCATTTCCTACTATTTGCTCAACAGTCCTAATCCTGAAGTACCAATATCAGTCCAGGTGGAATTCTTCCATGTTTCTAAATAGCCTCTTCAGGTGCCTAATACAGAAAACTTAAAATGAAAATATAGTTTGCTTCTACTTCTAGATCCTTTCTACATATTAAAAAAAAAAGCATCCAGTTTAAAAAGAAACAACAACAAAAACCAATACCACAACTCAAAATAATTGCACTTAAGTCAAAACCAGCTCTTAGCTGACCCTCCAAGTCAGTTTTTGAAGGTTATAAATTGCAAAGGAAACACTGATGGAATCAAGGTGCTGCCTTTGGGTTAGTAGGACAACTCCCTACAGACTAACAACAGCTATTTAAAGTTCAAAATTTCTAAAGAATGTTTGTTTTGTGTTTTTCAGTCGACTATGATCCATAGTGACTCTATGCACGATAGTTCTGAACATTACTGTATCCTGAGCCAATCTCACTGTCTCTGACACACTTAACATCATTATCCCAGTTATTGTGTCAATCCATCTCATCTGAGGTCTTCCTGTTCTTCACTGTCCCTTTCCAAGCATGGATATCCTTCTCCGAGACTGGTCCCCTCTGGCTACATGACCAAAGTATGTAAAACAGAGTTTCAAAATCCTTGCCTCCAAGGAGCTGCATGGTTTTCACCCTCTCTAGGGCAGACCCATTTGTTTTCTTGGCAGCTCATATTATATGTTCAATACACTTCTCCAGTACCACAACTCAAAGGCATCAATTCTTCTATCATATTTGGTCATTGTCCAGGTCTCTGATGCATAGCAAGTAATTGCAAAGACCGTGGTGTGGATCAGGTGGAACTTGGTCTCAAGACTGACATCTTTGTTCTTCAGTGTTCAGGAGAGATCCCTGACTGCGTGTTTTCCTAATGCAATTAGTCTTTTGATTTCCTAGCTGCTGGTGCCCTAAGAGTGGTTATTGTGGGCCCGAGCAAGATGAAATTGCTAATCACCTCAATCTCTTCACCTCTATCATGATATTGTTAATTAGCCCAGTGGTGAGAATCTTTGTTTTCTTGATGTTGAGCTTCAATCCATATTGAAGACTGCTGTCTTTGACTCTCTGCAGCAAATGCTTCACGTCCTCCTCAGTTTCATCAAGCAGGATTGTGTCATCCGCATAACGCAGGTTGTTGATGACTCTTCCACCAATCCTGATGCCACATTCCTCCTCGTACAGCCCAGCATCTCTATGATCTGTTCTGCATAGAGATTGAAAAGGTATGGAGACAAAATATATCCCTGATGGACCCCTTTCTTGATTTTGAACCATCCAGTGTCTCCCTGCTCTGTTCTGACTACTGCCTCTTGGTCCAAGTATAGGAAGTATAGGTTTCACATTAGCACAATCAAATGTTCTGGGATTCCCATCCTTCTCAGAGTCACCCATAGCTTGTTGTGATCCACACAGTCAAAAGTCTTTGCATAATCATTGAAACACAGACAGACATTCCTCTGGTATTCTCTGCTTTCTGCCAAGATCCATCTTACATTAGCTATAATATCCCTAGTACCTCAACCTCTTCTAAATCCAGCCTGCACATCTGGCAGTTCTCTGTTGACATATTGTTCCAAACATTTTTTTTATAATTTTCAGGAGAATCTTGCTTGCATGTGATATCAGTGATATTGTTTATTAATTTCCACACTCAGTTGGGTCACCTTTCTCTGGAATGGAAACAGATACCGATCTCTTCCAGTCAGTTGGCCAGCTGGCTGTCCTCCAGATTTCCTGGCACAACTTAGTGAGCACATCCAGGGCAGCGTCTGTTTGTTGAAATAAATCAGTTGATATGCCATCAACTCCTGGAGCCTATTATATATTAAAAGATATTATATAATATATAGAGAGGGAGAGGGGGAGGGAGAGTGAGCTCAAGTGCGTGTGAGAGAGGTTTAGTATTGCTTGAAATCAGATTGATTATATCTATAAAAAGAATTGTTAAGAGGCTAGGTGCAGACCGTGGAAAAGACAATCACTTATGTATGTGCAAATTCAAATTGCAGCTAAAGAAAACTAAATCTGTAAGAGTCAAAACATGACCTTGAGTCTAGCCCACCTGAACTTAAACATTATCTCAGGGACAGTTTAGAGGCACTGAACACTAGTGATCGAATAGCAGATGAATTATGGGATGACATCAAAGATATCATCTATGATGAAAGCAGAAGGTAAAAGACAGGCAGAAAAAAGGATCAAAATGGATGTTAGGGAATGGATAGTACTCTAAATATTGCACTAGAATGACAAGAAGCCAAAATAAGGGAAGAAATTATAAATTATAAAGTTAAAGAGTTGAACAAAATAGTTCATAGAGCAGATTCTGAAGATATCATAACAAAATGTTTAAAGAGCTGGAGTCAGAAAATCAAAAGGGAAGAACTTGCTCATCATTTATCAAGCTGAAGGAACTGAAGAACCCATTCAAATTACAATACTTAAAATGCTATGGGCAAAATTTCTAACAATCCATGAAGCATCAAAAGATGATGGAAGGAATAGGCAAAGTGCGCCAAAAAGAACTAGCTGATGCAGTACCATTTCAGGAAGTAGCACATTATTAAGAACCAATAATTGTTATGTTGTTATGTTCCATCGAGTCTCCTGTGATTCACAGTGACCCTATGTACAATAGCTCCAAACCCTGCTCTATCCTGTGCCAATTTTACTGTCTCCACCCATTACCTCAGTCATTGAATCAATCCATCGCATCGAGGTCTTTCTCTCTTGTGCTGTCCCTCAACTCTTCCAAGCATGATGTCCCTCTCCAAGGACTGGCCCTGCAACATACTCAAAGTACGTCAGATAAAGCTTCAGAATCCTTGCCTCTAACATCAGCCTGGTTTAACCCTCTCTAGGATGAACCTGTTTGTTCTTCTAGCAGTCCATGGTATATGCAATACTATTCTCCAGCACCACAGCTCAAAGGTATTAATTCTCCTTCTATAATCTGTAGTCATTGTCCAGCTCCCTGATAAACAGCAAGTAATGGTAAAGACTATGGCCTGGATCAGATGCACCTTAGTCTCCAAAATGACATCCTTGCTCTTGAGTACTTTGGAAAGATCTCTGACAGCAGACTTTCCCAGTGCAATTTGTCTTTTAATTTCCTGGCTGCTGGTACCAAGAATGTTGATTGTGAACCCAAGCAAACTAAAGCTGTTAACAATTTCAATCTCTTTCTTGATGTGGAGCTTGAATGAACCAATAGTAATAAAGGCGAAAAAAATCCAAGTTACTCTGAAGGAAGTTTTAAAATAATAAGACTTCAGGAATTGATAGAATTCCAGTTGATATATTTCAACAAATAGATGCATCCCTGGATGTGCTTTTCATGTTGTTTCAAGAAATCTGGAGGACAAGTACCTCGCCAACTGATGGTAGAGATCCAAATTTGTTCCCATTCCTATAAAAGGTGACACAAGAGAATGTGGAAATTATCAAACAATACCATTAATGTCACATGTGAGCAAAATATTGCTGAAGATTATCAACAGAGAAATGCAAGAAAAGCAAGCTGGGTTTAGAAGAGGCAGTGGAATTAGAATAGGTCAGATAGTTATTGGATGAAAGAAGAAAATACCAAAATGATGTCTATCTGTGTTTCATAGCCTATGCACATGCATTTGACTGTGTGCATCATAAGAAATTTCAGTTAACATTTAGAAGAATGGGGATTCCCAAACTCTTGATTGTGCTCATGCAAAACCTGTATCTACATCAAGAAGATGTTGTCTAAAAAAAAAAAAGAAGATGTTGTCTGAAATGAACAAGGGAACTTGTGTGATTCAAAATCAAGAAAAGAATCTATCAGTGACAACTTTATACCTTTTTAATCTATTTGTTGAACAAATCAATTGAGGGGCTGGACTTTCAGAAGAATGTGGCATCAGGATTTGATGGAAGATTCGTCAACAACCTATTTTATGCAGATAACACAACCTTGTCTACAAAAACTGAAGACTAGAAGCATCTTCTGCAGAAGATCAGACTGCAGACTTCAATATGAATTGCATATCAACATCAAGAAAAAAAATCCTCACCACTGGACCAAACAATAGCATCATGATAGATGCGGGGGAAAGTTTAAAGTTATTAATGATTTCATCTTGCTCAGATCCCCAATCAACATCTATGACAACAGCAGGCAGAAAGTCAAAAGAAAGAAAAAAAAAGACAGCAGCAGCTTTGGAAAAATCTGTTGTCAGGGACTTATCCAGCATGATGAAGAGCAACAATGTCAGTCCAAAGGCACTTTAGTGTGCCTGATCCAACAAGCATGGTCTTCTCAATTGCTCTATGCATCTGAGGGCTGGACAATGACTAAGGATATTAGAAAAAGAATATAAAAAAAAATTAAAAAAAAAAAGAAA
>NW_006399819.1:11895576-11908246 GCF_000299155.1 Elephantulus edwardii | reverse complement strand
TACAACAGTGGCACCATATAGCATTTGTCCCTTTGTGACTGAGATACCTCACTCAGCATAATGTCCTCCAGGGTCACCCATTTTGAATAATATGGAAGCAAGGATTTTGAAACTCCCTCTCATGCACTTTGGACATGTTTACAAAAGAGTTCAGTCCTTGGAGAAGGAGCTCATGCTTGGAACAGTAGAAGATCGGAGTAAGAAAGGAAGACCCTGGATAAGATGTGTTGACAGAATGACTGTGCTTATGGGGTCGAGTGGGTTGGAGATGATAAGGTCTGCTTAGGGTAGGGCAAGGTTCAGATCCTTGCTCTTAGGGTCTCTATTAGTCATAGTTGACTTGATGGCATATAACAACAACCAAGATAACTATATATACACACACATAAAGTTTCCTGCTCCTAGAGAAAGGGGAAATTTGGAACCAGAAAATTACTATTTCTGAAAATCAAATAAAAACTTCTCAATTCTCAATTTTTATTTCAGGCAATAGAATCTCATTTTTCCTCTGATGTTCCAAATGCTTATAGTACTTAATAGTACTTTCTTTCCTTTTCCTGGTTAGAACAGAAGTCTGTAGCTGTCATTGTCTCAGGAATGTAAATCTGTCTACAGGGCAAAGTTGTAAATACATGCAAGGCAAGATAATAATTAATCTTCCTTTTAAAGCCCTGAGCTGCTGGCAGCACACTAACTACATGACTGACACTTAGCAAATACAGAGTGAAATGTGGAAAAGCCAACCAATTTATCAGAAGATTTCCAAATTAAAAACCCATAAAAATATTTTCCTCTGAAACATCAATATTTTCCAAAGTGCATGTTTTTAATTTGTTTGTTCTCACCAGCATCATCATTTCTCCAGAAATCAGACATAAATAATAAATGCACTCTATATTTTTCTTATCTAAAATGTTAGTCGTAAGAATTTAATGTAGTTTCCTTCACAATACACTTACTTCTTTGCTGAAAGTGAGGAGGACTTGAAACACTTGTTGCAGAAAATCAAAGACTACAGCCTTCAGTGTGGATTACATCTCAATATCAAGAAAGCAAAGATCCTCACCACTGAACCCATAGGCAGCATCATGATCAATGAAAAAAAGATTGAGGTTGTCAACTATTACTATTTCATCTTGCTTAGCTCCACAATCAACATCCTCATTACTAGCAACCAAGAATTCAAAAGACATATTGCACTGGGAAAGTCTGCTCTCAGGGACTTCTCCAAAGTATTGGAGAGCAATGATGTCAGCTTAAAGGCTAAAGTGTTCCTGATTGAAGCTATGGTCCATATGGTTCTGGAGAAGAGTATTGAGTGTATCTTATGGATTTCCAAAAGAAGAAACAGAAATGTCTTGGAGAATGTGCGACCCAAGTGTTCTTTGCAGGTAAGGATGGCTAAGTTTGGTCTCACAACTTTAGGAGAGGCTATTTCTTGGAAAAAGAGATAACGCTTGGAAAGGTAGAGAGTCAGTGAAAGAGAGGAAGACCTTCAGAGAGATGGATTAGCAGTGCCTGCAGCAATGGGATCAAGGGCCTCAGAGATGAGGAGGTTGGCACAGGTTTTAGATCTGTTGCTCATAGGGTCACTATGAGTTGTACTCAACTCTGCTGCACTTAACAACAATTATTTATTCTGAAAATACACTTCAACTTAGAATATTCTACAAAGAATGCCAATAACCTGAATGTGATTTTCCCTCAACATGGAACTTTTTAAAGTGATTTCTGTACATCAGGAATATGAATAATCCTAAGAATGACAAAAATAAACTGGTATTTGATATGAATCCATGAGAGTTTAAGCTTCAAATCCAGCCAAGAAGTTTGCTATAATCTCTTTCAGATTCACATGTACTGTTCTGAGATCTTCCCATCAGCCCTGATGTTTCCCAATAGGGTGTGGTGCTGCCTGATGGGTGACACGAAACAAGAAAGCATTCTTGAATTCTGTGCTCTTGCTGGGATCGAGTTTATCAAGATACCCCTGACACTAGCATAGATGACAGCCAATTGTTCTTCAGTAGCCATAGGAGAAAACTGTCCTTGCTTCAGTAACTCATTCAGGCACATATCACAACTCAAGAACTACTGAGTGACAGCATTGAGGTGAGAACTGAATCTGGCAAAAGCTGCACCTTCATGATATTGGGCCAATCCCAGTCATGGCCCCACCCATTTAATGGCCCTGGTTTGTGCAGCAGACCCAACAGGGGACACAGACAAGCAAACATTAATGGCAGGGTAGATACCTTTGTAGAACAATTCTGTTTGCAAGAATATCAGTCCATTAGTAATAGAGATGACACTGGTGGAATATAAGCAGACACATCACCAGCTCATGTTTCAATGGCTGGTAAAGTGGTCAAGAAGCCACCACAAAAAGAATTGTTCATATTAGCTGCTCTCTTCAGCAGATGGGAGTACAGGTAGAACATATCGCCAGGAGAGGCCTCCTGACCAGGAGGTTTGTGAAGCAACAGAAACATCTGATTGTAAGCCATAGCCTGTTTGGATACGTTATCATAGATGATGAGCAGATGCTTACCATTGTCTGTAAAATATTCTCTCACAGAACAATCAGAATGAGGAGCGAGGAACTGCAGTGGGGTGGCATCAGAAGCAGTGGCTGAAATCACAAATGGTGTACCTTGAAAACATCTGCAAGTCTCCTCATCAGACATCTTCTGAACAAGAGCAACATAGATACAGTACAGCTTCGTCTTTTCATCAGTTGCATCATTGAAACATCTTTAATTGATGATTGTGTCAATAGCAGTTGAGGTTTTTACCAGTCTGTCTGTCACCAAAAATCAGCTCAAGCTGACCACAACCAAGTGGCATCAAACTATGTTCACAGTCTTAATGCTAGTTTGCATTAGTTCACACACAGAGATTTGAGGAATGATTCTAGGATCTTTCAACCCAACTCGCGTTAGAACTCAATGAGTCATAGTATCAATTGAACCCTTTCCATCAATGACATTACCAATGGCATCCACTACAAGACCCAGCAGTTCCTCATCAACTGGGATATCCACGATGGCATCCATCCTCTTCACAGTATCTCTTTCCTTAATTAATTTATCATTTCCAAACACGACACCACCATTGTCAGGTTCAAAATTCAGAGACATACCTTTATGCCTGAAGAAAACTCTACCATTTCTTCTGCTTCAAAATTCCTCAACCGATGGACCCTGGCAATATACCATTACAATACTGAAGACATGCCCAGTTTCTTTAAGGTCAACAGAAGTATTACCACCAGGCATTTCCCTGCAGCAAGACGGCAGTAGCCTCAATGTCAGTGGTGCTGAAGCAAGCTCTGTGGAGGAGAAGGGCAAACACAATAGCAACTATTTCCATTTCCAAGGTTCCAAGCAAGGTATCAGACTCTAACAGCAGTTCCAGAAGAGCACACCAAAACTAGAAACGTCAGAATATTTGTTCCTGTTCACAATAACATGCAGTCTGGAGTAAACAATACAAAGAAATGGAGCCTGGAGTTTGATACCAGGGAGCAATGGGGAAAATCCTTTAATGGGTTGGGCATCAATGGCAGATCCTTTGTCTAACATGGTTCTAACCTTCAGTACTAAAGATGTGGTTGCCTTTGCAGAAAAAAAATGGATAGGCCTATGACATTGAAGAAAGTTTCCAAAACTGAAGTCCAAGTCGTATGGTATAAACTTTTCTTGGAACAAAAGAACAAGGGTAGCCACAAATAGATTGGCACTGACACTTGACTGTGACTAAGGTCAGCTGTGTGGTATTTATAGTCTGTGTATAATGCATTTCTTAATCTTCTAATAAATTTCATCTTTAAACTACAAAAAAACCCCAAACAACCCTGAATGTGATCTTCAAGAACAGAGGACACCTCAGCGACAGTGACAGTCTTCTGTAGACAAGTGTTAGAGGCATGGAGGTTCCTTGAAGCAATGAAGCATGACCAGAAAATATTTCTTGAGACTAGACTTGCTCAACAAGGAAGGGTGTGGACCACAGCTTCAGTGATGCCCATGGGGATTGTCTTCACAAAGTGTCCTCAAGAAGATAACTCCTCTGCTGCCGCTTGACTTAAGTGTGATTTTTTTTTTAGGCATAGGCCATCTAACTATGTTGTTGTTTTTGTGATGTGTTATTGAGTCAGAACTGATTCATAGATGACTTTCCAGCAAGTTTTCAAAGCCTAGAAACTTCATGGAAGGAGATTGTCCTTCTATGGAGTATAGTAGTAGAATTGGCTATAGCTATGAGACTCAAATAAAATTCGTCATGCTCATGTAAAATCTAGATCTACACCAAGGAGCTGTTGTGTGAATGGAGCAAGGACACTACATAGCTTAAAGTTAAGAAGGGTTATATTCTATCTCCACGCCTATTCAATCTGTATACTGCAATAACAGTTACCCATGGTGGACAGTGGTTGGTGGAGCTTCCCAATTAAAACAAGCTTGGAAGCAGGAGTGGCATCCACTTCCAAAATAGCTTGCCTCCGGAAACCCTATGAACTTGGAGAAACAATGAAAGTTATACAAGTGTTCAGGTCTTTCGTTCATAGGGTCACTATGAGTTGTCTACAACTCGACGGCACTTAACAACAACAACAACACAAAGCAGAATGTGGCATTAAGATCAGAGAAGACTCATCAATAACCTGTGTTATGCAGATGGCAAAACCATGCTTGTCAAAAGTGAGGAGAAATTTGAAGCATTTGTTGCAGATCAAAGAATATAGACTTCAATATGGATTGCATCTCAAAGTCAAGATAACAAAGATTCTTATCACTGGACCTGTAGGCAACATAATGATAGCTAAAGAAAAGATTGAAACTGTCAACAACTTCATCTTAATTGGATCTATAATCAGCACCCTTGCTGCCAGCATTCAGGATATCCAGAGATATATTGCACTGGGAAAGTCTGCAGTCAGATATTTCTCCAATTTATGGAGAAGCAATGTCAGTCTGAGGACTAAGGTCTGTCTGATTCAGGTGATAGTCTTTTTGATTACTTGTATATGCATCTGAAAGCTTGACAATGAATAAATATGATAGAAGAAGAATTGAAGCCTTTGAGTTGTGGCTTTGAGAAGAATACTGTACACCCTACGGAATGTTGAAAGAACAAACGAATACGTTTTGGAAAAAGTACAGCCAGAGTGTTTCTTGGAGGCAAAGATGATAAAGCTTCAGCTCACATTCTTCAGGCATGTTGTTGTTGTTGTGTTGTTAAGAGGGACTATTCCTTGGAGAAGAACATGATGCTTGGAAAGGTGAAGGGTCAGTGAAGGAAATGAAGGTCCTCCACCAGGTGGCGTGCCACAGTAACGGCTGCAATGGGCTCTAGTGTGTCAGGAAGTGTGAGCATAACATAGAATAGGAAAGGGTTCAGATCTGTTCTTTGGGTCACCATGGGTTGCAGTCAACTCAATGTCACCTAATAATCATAAGTAAATAAAATAAGTTGTACACAGAGGCTGGTGATTTGACTTTCTTGTTAGAGAAGAAAACAAGTAAGTCACAGCATACAGTACTGTTATTTGTAGATAACAGGAAAATACTAATAGTAATGGTCAATGTTTAGCATCTTTTTGTATGCCAGTAGTTGGATTTTGCATGCATTGTTTCTTGCAGTAATCCCACATAGGGTTTCTCTTATTTTACCTTTTAATTTCTTTTTCTAAGTGTGATTTTAATGAAAGTTTACAGAAAAGTTGGTATTTCATTCATTTATGGTTGCACATTTTCCTCCCTCCCCACCTCTCCAGTTCACTTAAAAAAAATTCATTGTTGCATAATTTCCTCCCTTCCCCTCCCACCCCCCTATCACTTTGTTTTTATGCACCTCTATTCTGAACTGTTGTCATACAAAAAAATGTCTGATCATATATTCCTTTTAAACAGTTCTCTCCTTTTTTAAAGATGAAAAAATCAAGGCAGAGAGATTTGGTAGCGTTCTTAAGGCCAAACACCTACAAGAAGCAGCTGAAAACCAAAGCTGCTCAATTCCTTGTTAAAACGGATTCAGTAGGAGAAGATTCTACACTGCATAAACCTTGAACATCCCATGGACTGTCAAAAGAACAAACAAATATGTATTGGAGAAAGTGCAACCAAAATGCTCCTTGAAGGCAAGAATGGTGAAGTTTGGTCTCATATATTTGGGGCACCTTGTTAGAAGGGGCCAGTCTGTGGGAAAAGACATCATGCTTGAAGAAAGGAGATGGTGAAGCAAGGTTCAGATCTATTGTATTTAGGGTATTGAGGAGCCATAGTCTACAGTGGCACCTAACAGCCACTAGCATGCTGGAGCTAGGGAGCTCTGGCTGTTTCATGGCAAGGTGTTGCACTGCCAACACAGAAGCAAAGAGTTCTAATCTACCAACTGACTCATGCAAGCAAGATGGGGAATCTCTTCCTGCGCAATCTCCTACCTCTGGAAAACCACTAGAGCGTCAGCTGTGAGTCACTTCCTACTTGATAATGAATAACAAAATGCTGCAGTTGTGCTCTGCAAGCCTCTTACTCCACTCCAGGAACACTCTGGGGCACAGGTGGCACCAACAAGTTACATCTCTTGGGAGCAGGGAATTTTTCTGGGAAGTCACCTGGCCGACTCACCTCTCTTGCCAATTCTTTTTTCTTTTCGTTCCAAATCTTCAGTGCAGAGCAGCAATATTGAGCTCAGTAGCCAATGACCAAGTTGTAAAGTGTCAAGTCTGTCAAACATTATGAAAAAAGTCTCTTGTGTTCCTTTTTCTCAGTCTCAAAGAAGGGAACTCGCTGAGCACCCTCCTTCCCCCCGCCACAGGAAAACAGGAGAAGATCCCTAGAAATTGTTATTATTTATTTCCATTGATTTGTAACTGAATCATAGTTGCCCCTCCAGTGGATTTTCAGAGGGTGTAAATTGTATGGAAGAAATTGACCTTCTTTCTGCCATGGTGTAGCTCATGGTTTTGAATTTCTTGACTTTGGGTTGGAAAAGTGTTTCTTTGTTTGGGATTTTTTTTGTGTGTACCATCAAGTCAGATCCAACTGGTACAGGAAGAGATTGAACCTCCTTCTTTTTTTCAATTATTATTATTATTATTGATTTTAATGAAAGTTTACAGAGACTTTGGATTTCCATTCATTCATTTTTACACTTTTCTCCCTGACCACCCCTCCCCCCAAGTCACTCTTCTCTTTGAAAAGTAAAAGAAAAATTCTTTCATTGTTACACAATCCCTCCCCCCAAGTCCACTCCACTATGCAGCCTTGGTTTAGACTTCTGTCATGACAATACCTAATCATATATCCCTTTTAAACAGTTTTCTCCCTCATCTGTTTCAGTGCAGTATACATTATTTATCCAATCTTTCTCAGTCTCCCCCCAACCTCGATGTCAGTCCTGTTTTACAACAGTGGCACTATGCAGTATTTGTCCTTTTGTGACTGAGATATTTCACTCTGCATAATGTCTTCCAGGGTCACCCATTTTGTATTTTGTTTTTGTGTATTGTTTTTCAATGCAGCATAGTACTCCACTGTGTGAATATAACAGAGCTTCTCTAGCCACTCATTTGTTGATGGGCATTTAGGTTGTTTCCAACATTTTGCTACTGTGAACAAAGCCTCGATAAACATGGGTGTGCATATATCTGCATTCGTTGTTTGCTGTTCTGTTAAATTTTGCTATTCTGACTGGGGTGAGATGATATCTCATAGTTGTTTTCACCTCCTTCAGCAGAGGATCTAGTGGATTCTAACCATGTGCCTCTGAGATTGCAGTGCAGCTTCTTGCCACTAGGCCACCAGAGCTCCTAGGCTGGAAGGGTTTTTAACACACCTTCTTATTCACTGTTTACTCAGCAGTCCGCTAGAGTTAAATACTCTGCCCAAAAATGTGATCTCATTTTGTTCTCAGTCCTCGATCCTCTCTTAACTATCCTATCTGTAAAGGTCATCAATCTAGTTTTTTCTTTAACCTGGGCAGGGATCTGGGTGGTAGGGAAATAGATGCTTCTCAGAAAAACTAGACCTTTATAAAGTGCAGAATTTGACAATTTATTAATTTTGTTCTCAAAATGGTATTATCTTTGTAATTGCTGCACTATGGGAGCTAGAAACCATTTCACATACTATTTCCCAACACCTTATATCCTGTTACCCATCTAAAATTATATTCAAGATTCAAAACATTTCTTACTTATTCTGCTCTGATACTTAAAACCATGGATGTGTTTTGGCTTTTATCTAAATTTTCTAATTTCTTTTTCTCTGTATAGTGAGGATTCTGTTAACGTCATTGAGATCTTAAATTTCTCAAAGGGCCTTATGATAATTATTGTGAATTCATTAGCTAATGAGAAATTTTAATTAATCCTTCTTTGCACAAAATTTAGTTTTGCATTTAGTAAGGACAGGATCATAAAGATCGGGTCTACAATGGACTCTATGGGGCAGCTTATACAAATATCTGATTTTATAAATGAGAAAACTGAGGCTTATGGAGTT
Organism: Elephantulus edwardii; assembly: GCF_000299155.1. Lineage (NCBI taxonomy): Eukaryota > Metazoa > Chordata > Mammalia > Macroscelidea > Macroscelididae > Elephantulus > Elephantulus edwardii. The sequence continues at coordinate 11,899,736 of NW_006399819.1, read as the reverse complement.
GAAGTGATTTGGGCAATATCACAAGGCTGGCTTGGAGGTCTCCTGTTGTTGTTATTAGGTGTGTCGAGGTGCAAACAACTCACAGTGACCCTATGAACAACAGATCTGAACCTTATTCTATCCTGTGCTATCTTTATCATCAGTTGTCACTGTCTCAATGAGAATATTCCTCTACCTCACTGACTCTCCATCATTCCAACCATGATGTCCCTTTCAAGGAAATATCCTCTCCTAACAACCGTCCCAAAGCATGTGAGATGAAGCTTCATCTTACTTGCAAGGAGCACATTGATTGAACTTCAAAATCTACCTGTTCTTTTGGAAGTCCATAGGATATTCAGTACTCTTCAACACCACAATTCAAAAGCATAGAAACCCTACGAACAACAGATATGAACACTGTCCTACCCTATGCCATCCTCATTATCTCTGGCACACAAGACCCCACTGCTGAAGTCAATGGGTCAACCCATCTCATTGAAGGTCTTTCCCTTCTTTGCCAACACTCTATCTTTCCAAGCTATGTCCAAGAAATAGCCTCAGAGCCTTTGGTAGGAATTATATCTCGACATCAAGAAAGCAAAGGTCTTCACCATGAGACATTATTATAGGCCACAGATGGAAAAGATTCTGCCCATATTGACGTGGACCAGGAAGTAGTCCTCAGGATAGAGCAAGGAAACACTGGTATGGTTCAAAATCAAGAAAGGAGTGTGTCAAGGATTCAACCTTTCTCCATATCTTTTCAATCTATATGCACAATAGATCATTTAGGGGGCTTGACTGTAGAGGAGATATGTGGCATCAGGATTGGAAGAAGACTCATCAACAACGTGCGTTATGCAGATGACACAACCTTGCTTGCCGAAAGAGAGGAGAACATGAAGCATTTGCTGTGAAGAGTCAGACTGTAGTCTTAATACGGATTGAAGCTCAATATCAAGAAAACAAATATTTTCACCACTGCTTATTTGCAGCATCATGATGGATGGAGAAGAGATTGAGGCTGTTAACAATTTCCACTTACTTAGTTCCACGATTAATGCCCTTGGTATCAGCAATTAGGAAATCAAAAGATTAATTGCATTGGGCAAATTTGCTGTCTGGGACCTCTCCAGAGTGCTAAAGAGAAATGATGTCAGTCTAGAGACTAAGGTGCACCTGATTCAGGCCATTACTTTGCAATTATTTGCTATGAATCAGAGAGCTGGACAATGACTAAGGGTGAAAGAAGAAGAATTGATGCCTTTCAATTGTGATGGTTGAGAAGGGTACTGAACATACCATGGATTGCCAAGAAAACTAAAGATCTGTCCTGGAGAGGATGAACTCAAGTTGATCTCTGGAGGCAATGATTTTGAAGCTCTATCTCACATACTTCAAGCAGAAGTTACCAGTCCTTGGAGAAGGTTATCACGTTTGGAAAGGTGGAAGGACGTCAGAAGAGAGGAAGATCTAAAATGAGATGGACTGGCACAGTAACTGGGCTTATGAGGGTAGGTGTATCAGAGACAGTGAAACTGGCTCAGGACAGGGCATGGTTCAGAACTAATGTGCATTGGGTTACTATGTTGTTGTTGTTATGTGCTGTCGAGTCGTCTGCGACTCATAGCGACCCTATGCACAACAGCCCTAAACCCTGCTCTGTCCTGCGCCAACCGCACTGCCTCTGACACACCCATCCCAATTACCCCAGTCACCAAATCAATCCATCTCATAGAGGGTCTTCCCCTCCTGCGCCGTCCCTCCACCCTCCCAAGCATGATGTCCCTCTCCAAGGACCCGTCCCTCCTGGCAACATGTCCAAAGTATGTCAGACGAAGCCCCAGAATCCTTGCCTCCAAAGAGTAGCTTGGTTTAATCCTCTCCAAGATGAATCTGTTTGTTTTCCTGGCAGTCCATGGTACATTCAGTACTCTTCTCCAGCACCACAGCTCAAAGGCATCCACTCTCCTTCTGTCCTCTCTAGTCATTGTCCAACTCTCTGATGCATAACAATGAGGTACAGTTAAATCAATGGCACATGACAACAACAACAATAAATATCTGTTAAATAAATGAATATGTGAACAGATCATGGATGTTGTTGTCATGTGCTGTAGAATTAGAACCAATCTATACCTGAATCTCCTGCAAGTTTTCGGAGGCAGGTAATTGCCTAGGAGGAAACTCTCTGTCCTCCCACAAAGCAATTGATAGACTCGAACTGTGTGCCTTCAAGATTGCAGCTAAGCTTCTTGCCACTAGGACACCAGAGCTCTGTATCATGGACGGAATCAACAAATATGAGCACAGACTCGACTATGATTTAGACACAAGTGCTTGATTTGGAGGCTGCAAAAGTGAACAATATAGGATCTGGGAGAGGGACAGATACTTAAACGAAGGGTTTCAGGAACCCAGGAGAATGATTCACATTTAGAAATTGTGGTTCTTTGGCTCCTGTATTGGGAAGGAAGTATTAGGAGATGAAGAGTGAGAGCCTCAGCCTGGAGGGCCCTTTGTCACCACCTGGTAGATCCAAAATCTAGATCTTAACTTCAGACCTTTTCCCTCAGTTCCCCTTTGACAATTGGTACTGCATCTCTATTCTGTTTTATTCTATAACAGTGTCTCAGAGTAAGTTAAAAATACACTAATGTGTCCACAATTTCAGTGGAACAGATGACTCACAGTTCAAATCACATGAAGGGAAATGATTATAAGTCAGCCGTGAACTTATTGGTTCCAGAATAATTTAAGTCACTAGCCTGACTAGTACAATGAAGACACCACACTAGCAGAATCTTTTCCATCTGTGGCCTATAATCATGTGTAGAATTCCGTTTCAAATCTCCTTTGAGTCCTTTGAATGTTGTCATGTGATACTGTAATAGCAGTGAGGTTACTTAATTATCAGATTGAATTCCTTTTTCTTTTCCCATAAGAAGGGTACCACTGGAGAGACAAGATTTCATCTCTACTGTGCTCACATTAAAATTTCCAGCTTTAAGACGTCAGAGGCACTGAAGAAAGTGTGCCCTAATTCACACTAGTCATTCAACTAATTATTGCCAGATATTCCAGTTCTTTCTTCATTTTAACATCACCCTTTAGTATTATTATTTATTTGACATGTGTGTTTGCTGACAGAATATAAATCCCATGACAATAGGCTTCTGTTGATCTTAAAAATAATTAAATCTCTAGATCCTAGCATGGCTTATGTATTGTAAATATTTCAGTGTGTGTGTGTGTGTGTGTGTGTGTGTGTGTGCGCGCGCGCGCGCGCGTGCACACACGCGCGCCTGCCCCATCGAGTCGGATCTGACTCGCACAGGAGGAGATTGCCCCTCCTTCTCCAGGGAAACATCTGGTGAATTCGAACCAAGTGCCTTCAGGAGTGCAGTTTAGCTTCTTGCCACTAGGCCACACCAGCGTTCCCTTTCACATATTTTTTAATTAATAAAGTACTTATCGAATACCTTCTACATATAAGGCATACTCAGGAAGATAACCTAATAAATCAGATATAAATTTCTCAAGCCAAATAGAAGAGCAAAGTACATAAAGTGACAAAATTATGGCAAGTGTTATTTATTGATAACTTACTGTGTAGTAGGCTTTGTTCTAAGGAGTTATCTTGTGCCAGCTCTTCGAGTGCAATGGCATTATAAAATATTGTTCCTATTTACAGGTGAGAAAACTGAGGACAGAGATCAAGTAATTTATTCTGAATGCTACACAGGTAAAAGATGGAGCAGATCTTAAGCCAAAACAATTCTAGGATTTGTTTTCCTAATCACTCTAATGGAACAGGCCATGGGAAGCTGCATTGTTAACCCAAAGGGCAAGAAGTTACTCTGTTAACTCGGAGGCAGGCAGTCTGTATGCAGCTATGTGGAAAAAAATTGCCAGTCTCCTTTTGTGTGATTTGTAGCCTTCAAAACCCAACTGGGGGACCTTTTACAAGCCAGCTTGTACTCACTAGTAATACGTTTTAGTAAGAAAGTGGTTGTTGTTATGTACCATTGTGCAGGAACCAGCCTATAGCTGACCCTCCGGTGGGTTTTCAGAGGCAGTAAATTGTAAGGGAGGAGAGTGCCCATTTTTCCCCCACGGACCAACTGGTGAATTTGAACTATGTGATTTTGAGTCAGAAGTGAAACTCTTTACCACTA
>NW_006399819.1:11888717-11893129 GCF_000299155.1 Elephantulus edwardii | reverse complement strand
CAATTTTTTATTTATTTTAATTGATATTTTTAACAAAAGCTTATAGAGAACTTGGATTTCCATTCATTCATTGATGCACATTTTCCTCCCTACCCACCTCCCCAGTTTGCTTTTCTCTTTGAATAAAAATTTTTTTTCATTGTGGTTTCCTCTACCTCCCTCCTCCAATCCACTTTGCTATGCAGCTTATTCTGGACTGTTGTCATGCAAATTATACCTAATCAGATATTCCTTTTAAACAGTTTTTTCTCTCATCTGTTTCAATGCAGTGTACATTGGTTTGTCAATTTTTTGATCCTTTCAAAAAACTAGCTCCTGGAGTTGTTAATGGTTTCAATTATTTTTCTGTTTTCTCTATCATTTATATTTCAGCTCTTGTTCTTATAATTCCCTTTTTTCTGGAGCTGTGAGGCTAGATTGCAAAAGAAGATACAGTTGACAGTATTGCTAGACCTACAAAATGAAAGTGTTGGTTTGGTTCTAGTACCTTTAGATTCCTGCCTGATATTGATGACCTCCCCACTGGTAATGATAAACCAAACCCACTGCTATTCGTGTCTATTCCAATTCAAAGTGGCACTCCACTGGGTATCAGAGGCTGTAAATCTTAATTATAGGAAACTGAGCTTTTCTTGCTCACAGATTCCTGGTGATTTCAAACAGCTGTAACCAATGCAACGCATCTTTTGATTTCTAGGTGCTTGTATCAAGGGTGTTGATTATGGGTCCAAATAAGACAAAATAGTTGACAGCGTCAATCTTTTCTCTATCTTTCATGATGTTGTCTATTGGTTCAATGGTGAGGAGTTTTATTTTGTTTTCTTGATGTTGAAATATAATCCATAATGAAGGATGTAGTCTTGTTCTTCTGCATTAAGTGTTTCAAGTCTTCACTTTCAGTAAAAAGATATGTATTCTGTATAATGCAGGTTTTAATGATGAAGTTGTTGTTAGGTGTTATGATGACTCAGAGCAACCTTCTGAACAACACATCTTAACCTCGTCCTATCCTGTGCCATCGTCATCTGACACAATTAAGTGATTGCTGCAGTCAATCCCTCTCCTTGAGGGTCTTTCTGTATTTGGCAGACTCTCCACCATTGCAAGCACGATGTTTCTTTCCAAGGAATAGCCTCTCCTAGCAACATGCCCAAAATACGAGAAACAAAGTTTAGCCATCTTAGCCTCCAAGGAACACTCAGGCATCACCTATCCCAAGACATGGTTTTAGTCATCATCAAATCATATTTACTTAGAAAACTAAGACTTTTAAGAGATATCCATGAACTTTACCAATACTTGCAGAAACACAGAAAGTAAAGTTACTCTGGCAATGAATAATTCATTATGTATCCTCAAAGTCCTTGAAACTATTCCAGATTGCTGCTATGGAAAATAATTCTTATTTATTAAAACTCAATATTTTCATTGATTTATTGGTCTAATGGAATATGAAGCAAATGAGATCCCTAGCAAAATCCAATCATTCTTCAATACTTAAGCATTTTATAACTAGATACATCTTTTAAAGCACTTGAGATTTTTTTTTTGAAGAATGGTTCAAACACAACTCTGCTCATAAATGCACTTTTACTCAGAATCATACTAAGAAATAGAGCTTAAGGTTACCATTTTTTAAATTTTAATTTATCATTTTGTGTGTGTGTACCATCAAATCAGATCTGGCTGGTACAGGAGGAGATTGTCCCTCCTTCTCCAGCAGAGCATCTGGTGGATTTGAACCACACACCTCTGGGATTACAGTGCAGCTTCTTGCCAGAAGGCCACCAGAGATTCCTGTTTACCATTTTTTAAACAACTTTCTAAAATTTCTAAAACTTTCATATCATCATCTGATTGACTACTATCATTTCTGATTTACTTGAAGAGAGGAAAATACCTTACTGAAGACAATCAGAACAAAGTAAAAGTAGTTAGTTGGGAGTGGAAAGGGCTGATTAGCATTGACTATAGGTAAAGCTGGAGAAGCCTTTTTACCACGAACAAAAACTCATTGCTGTTGAGTCAACGCATAGCTGACCCTCTGGAGAATTTTTGAAGGCTCTAAGTCCCACAGAAGGAGATCGTCCATCTTTTGCCCACATAGCCACAGGTGGATCTGAATCACCAGAGAGGCAATGCAAATGAACTAGATTGCCTGAGCTCCCTTAACCATACACTCTAATAATTTTATTTCCATTTAGAGATCAGATTGTATCACTGTGCTTTCTCTAAGCTCAAATGACTTTCGCAAAATTTTATCAATGAATATATATTAATTATCATTCTCATTTTTGTTCTGGACCAATTTTGTAATGCTGTTGTTGTTATGTCCCATTGAGTAACCTGGAACTCATAGTGACTCTATGTCCAAAAGCTCTGAAGCCTCCATTGTCCTGAGCCAGTCTCACTGAATCTGATTCAATACCCCATTGCCCTAGTTACTGTATCATCTGGGGTTTTCTTCTCCGTCCCTGTCCCTCCACCCTTCTGAACATGATGCCATTCTCTAAGGATCAGTCTCTCCTAGCCAAATGCCCAAAGTATGTGATACAGACCTTCAAAAGCCTAGCCTCTAAGGAGAAAGTTAGTTTCCCCCCTCTCCAAGACAGACCTATTTGTTTTCTTGGCAGTCCATGGTATGTTCAAGACTCTTCTCCAGCATCATAACTCAACAGCATCAATTCTTCTTCTATAATTCTTAGTCATTATCTGATACATAGGAAGTAACTGCAAAGACCATGGACTGGGTCAGGCACACTTTGGTCTCTAGACTGACATCGTTATTTATCAGTACTCTGGAAAGGTCCCTGACAGCAGATTTACCTAATGCAATTAATCTTTTGATTTCCAGACTGTTGGTGTGAAGGGTGTTGATTGTGGAGCTGAGCAAGCTGTAATTGATAACAACCTCAATCTCTTCTCCATCTATCATGGTGCCTGCCAATTATCCCAGTGCTGAGGATCTTTGTCTTGTTGCATTGAGCTTCAATCCATATTGAAGACTATAGTCCTTGGCCTTTTGCAACAAGTGCGTCAGGTCCACCTCAGATTCAGCAAACAAGGTTGTATCATCTGCATAAGATAGGTTGTTGATGAGTCATAATTTTTTTTAAAGGTTTAACTTAAAAGATTGAAAGAGGGCTACAGAATTTTATGACCAGCATCTATCTCATGCTACAGAGACAATCTTCTTTTTTGTGAAGTAGAGTATATTTCATCAAGAACCTTAAAGCAGAAAGAATTTGTTGTTGTTGTCAATGTGTGCCATCAATGCTGTGCGCTGTCAAGTTGACTACAGCTCATAGTGACCTTGTGAACAACAGCTCTGAACTTTATCCTGAGCCAATCTGACCATCTTGACACACCTGGACTGATTGCCACAGTCACTGTGTCAGTCCATCTCATCCAAGGGCTTATTCTTCTGCCCTGACCCTCTACCATTCCAAGTGGAATATCTTTCTCTAAGGAATGATTCCTCCTTTTGACATGACCAAAGTATGTGAGCTGGAGCTCTAACACCCTTGCTTCCAAGGAACAAACTGGTTTTGCCCTCTCCAGGACATAGCTGTTTGTTCTCTTGGCAGTCCATGGTATGTACAATATCTTCTCCAGCACCACAACTCAAAGGCATCTATTCTTCTGTCATCTTTATTCATCATCCAGCTCTCAGATACATGGCAGGCAACTGAGAAGACCATGGTCTGGATCAGGTGCACCTTAGTCTCTAAACCAATATCATTGCTCTTTAACACTAATTCTGAAGAGGTCCTGAACAACAGATTTTCCCAATGCAACTCATCTTTTGCTCTCCCGACAACTAGTGTCAAGAGTGTTGATTATGGACCCAAGCAATATTAAATAATTAACAACCTGAATTATTTCTCAATATATCACGTTATTGCCTATTAGCTTCATCGTAAAGATCTTTGTCTTCTTGATGTTGAGATGCAATTCATATTGAAGGCTGCAATCTCCGACCTTTTGCAGCAAACTCATCAAGTCTCCTCAGTTTCAGCAAGTAAAGTTGTGTCATTTCCTCCAATCCTGATTCCACATTCTTCTTCATAAAGTCCAGCCTCCTAAATGATCTCTTCCACATACAGATTGAAAGGATATGGAGGAAGGATACATTCCTGATCTACTTTGTTCTTGATTTTGAACCATGCAATGTTTTATTGCTCTGTTTAGCCAAGGTATAGGCATAGGTTTTACTTGAGCAATTTTACTTTGTAATCAAGTGTTTTACTTTACAATCAGGTTTTCTGGGAATTAGGAAAGTATTCCAGAGAAGAAGAAAAGTTCAAGCAAAAGAATGAAGAAATCAGGCAAATGTATGCAAGGAACAGAATCAGTTACGTTTAACTTACAATTTGAGATGAGGGGTTTGTTGTTGTTGTTGTTGTTGTTGT
>NW_006399819.1:11886100-11886952 GCF_000299155.1 Elephantulus edwardii | reverse complement strand
GTGCTGCCTTTTGAAATCTTCTATTCAACGCTTTAGTATCTTGAATTCTTCCCTCTACTTTGGCTTCTCTGCACTCCAGTGCAATTTTCAGAGTCTCTTCTGACGTCCATTTTGGTCTTCTCTTCCTCTTCTGTCTTTGCAATGATCATTTGCACTCTTCCTGGATTAATTATGATCAGTGTCTTAAATGATAGATTAAAAACTTCAGTAAGCAATGAATTGGAATTGGGGGTAGAACATTTAGGTTAAATTACAACTCCATGCTTACCAGCTCAAAGAAACTTCATAATAGCTCAATGAATTAGGAATCAATAGTCTAATTTTTCAGGAAGAAAAACTGGGACTCAGAGAAGTTAGTAATTTGTGGACATCATAGAACTTATAGGATTATGCTCTTTCTTCTCTGCTTTCTTGTCCCTGTGGAGCAGTTATCATCTTTGTTTAATAGTGTTCATAAGCAATTTGCCCCACTGCCTCTATCTTCCTCAGAAATTAGCATGATGTTTATCATGGTGCATGTGATCAATGAATGCTAGCTAAATAAATTAATAAACAACCAGTAACCAAATGGCATACCAAAACTCAACCCAGTGTAGAAGTCACCTGATGACAAATCATCAGTATAGTCGTAAGAGATGGAAAGTGTTTATAATAAATTTAAAGATAATGAAAGCTTGAATTCAGAATGAGAATAAGAATATTTCCTCTCTCTACTCTTATTGAATGGTAGCTCTCAAGTGTTAAAACATCAGGATATCTATACATTTGGAAGCTGAACAACACCTTGCTTGAACATGACTGGGTAGTAGAAGAAATAAAAAATGAAATTAAAAAGTTTCTTGAAACTAATGA
>NW_006399819.1:11859004-11869897 GCF_000299155.1 Elephantulus edwardii | reverse complement strand
ATGCTGCCAACTGGCCCACTGGTGAGAATCTTTGTCTTCTTGATGTTGAGATTCAATTCATATTGAAAGCTACAGTCCTTGACCTTCTGCAGTGAACACTTTTTGTGTAACCCAGATTGTTGATGAATCTTCTTCTAATCCTGATGAAACATTTCTCCTCGTAGAGCCCAGCCTCCTGGATAATCTGTTCCATATATAGATTGAAAAGTATGGAGATAGGACACATCCCTGGTGTACGCCCTTCCCAATTTTGAACCATGCACTGTTTCTTTGCTCTGTTCTGGCAACTGCCCACTGGTCCAAGTATCAGTATGCCCACTTTTCCTAGAAGCAGCAGGTCAGGCCCCAACACCTTAAATAGTTTTGGGGCAGAGAGCAACGTGAGAGGCAGGAGAGTCATCTTGGCCCCACTCAGGTAGGTAAAAGGAAAAGCAGGTATGTTCACTTTTCCCAGAAGCCAGTGGGTCAAAGCCCAAGACCTTAAATAAAAAGAATAGTAATTTTAACACATGTTTGATAAATGAGTGACTTTATTAATAAATTGATGGAGGGGTGGATATATTTCTTCAAATCTTAGCTATACCTTGCATATAATGTATTAATAATAATTTAATAGATGGATATATAGATGATTGTATTTTTCTAAATGTTAACTATTTCTTTCATAGATTAAATCTATGTGCTCAAGATTTCAGACTAGTGTGTACACCTACAATTACAAAAGGCAAGCCTCAGAAAGGTCTTCTAGAATGTATACATCCAAACAAGAGCTATGTTTATCAGAAAGTATATAAAACCATTCAAATGTTCTTACAGAAAAAGTAGCAAAATTGATAAGTATTTCATTTTACCTGATTCACAAGCAATGTCAATGGGATCAGCAATCAAGAAATCAAATTATTTATCATACTGGGGAAATATGTTTTAAAATACTTCTTTAAAGTGTTAAAAACCAAAGCTGTTACTATGAATATTAAAGTGTACCTGACCTACACCATTTTATTTTTACATTACCTCATAACCATTGAAAAGGTAAATAATAAATGCTGAAGACTAAGAATTGATGTATCTGAAGTATTGTGAAGGAGAATCCTATTGAATATAACATGGATTTCCAGAAGATTGAATAAATTTGTCTTGGAGAAAGTATAGCTGGTGCTTTTTAAAAAGAATAATGCCTCATATATTTTGAGCATGTTATCAGGAGAGACCAGTTGTTGAAGAACACCATGTTTGGTAAAGTAGGTGGCCAGTGAAAAATAAGGAAAGCCCTCAATGAGATGGACTGACACACTCACTATAAAACAGGGCTCAGACATAACAATGACTGTGAGAATGGCACAAAACCGGGAAGCCTTTCATTCTTGTTGTATGAATTGAAATGGACTTGAAAATACCTAGCAATATAAATGGAAAATCTCAAAGTAATTAAAATTTTTCTAGGTAAATAAAATATTTGCAAATTGTTTCAACATTACAAATGAGCCTGTGGATTGTTAATTAGCATAGAAAACAGGATAATTAGAAGGGAGATAATGCATATGAAGTTGAATGAGACAAGTTCAACATTCATAAATTCACTGCCTAGCAATGTTTTTTTGCCTGTTTAGCCTCTGAATCAAGCAAAGATTTTCAGAGAAAAAGACTTTGAATAATTAGAATACCTACTGAGATGAACTTGGGGCTACACATGTCTTGCTATTCTTGGCTATGTTTCACATAATAAGACTTTCTTTTCCAAATATTAAAAAAATACCTTCTAAAAAAGAAAAATAAATAAGAAAAGAAAAAAGGAAAGCATGGAGGAAAGGAGAAAAGATTGGTGATTTCTTGGAAAACACTGAAAGGTAACAAAGAAAGGCCTTTGCCAACTTGAAAACACTAGACAAATGTAAGGTGCTATGGTGATGTAACAGTAGGCTAAACAGAGATCAGGGGGATAGTGTAGAACAGGGCCAGGTACAGATTTGTTGTTCATAGATACACTATGAGACATAGTCACGATAATGGCACTTGAAACAGGATGTAGTTCTAAGAGGCTGGACTATGCACAGGGAGTAAACAGCACAGTTCTACTACGGGACTGACAGATGCTTACTACTGGTGACATTCCGTTCTTCAAGTCTAATATATCTTTGCAATTTGTTGTTGTTTTTGTTGATTACTGTCAAGTGAAGCACAACTCATAGCGACCCTAGGAACAAAAGGCCTGAAGTCCACCCTCTGCAACTAGCGACATTTATCAAAGTTCATAGAGTTTCGACACATGCTTGTTGTTTAGGAAGTGAATGCCACTCCTGCTTCCAAACCTGTCATAGTATGTTATTGTTGTTATGTGTCTTTGAGTCACCTGCGATGCACAGTGACCTTATGTACAGCAGCTCTGAACCCTTCCATGTTCTGAGCCAGTCTCACTAATTCCAACACACCAACCCTCATTGCTCCAGTTACTTACTGTATCAATGGGAATGTAGCAGGGAGAGCGTAGAGATAAGTCACACGTGCTTGAGGTGGACAGTCAATGTATTGGTTATTTTTCTTTCATCTTGTAGGTAAAAATGCTTGTCTGTCAGATATTATTCTTTGCTATTAGAATAATACATATCTTATAGGGTTGACTTGAGAATGAAATATGATATTGTTATTACATGCCAACAAGTCAAGGAAAATTCACAGTGACTCTGAACAATAGATACGAACCCTGGCCTATCCTGTGCCATCCTCATCATCTCTGACATACTTAAGCCTATTGCTGCAGTCAGTGTGTCAATTCATTTCTTTGAGAATTTTCCTCTCACTTACTGACCCTTCACCTTTTCAAGGAATAGCCCTTCCTAACAACATATTCAAATTAAATGAGATGAAGCTTGTCCTCACTCTGGCCACACTTTCTCCAAGACATAGCTCTTTGTTCTTTTGACAGCTCATAGGCTATTAAGTATTAAACATGCAATATCGTTTACATAAACTACTTCACATGGTGCCTTACTTATAACAAACATGCAGAAGAGTTTTACCTTGGAAAAATTTCTCATTTTATCATTATTAAGGACTAGATTATCAGCCATTGCTGACTCTATTAGGTTTCCCTCCTAGGGAAGGAGACAGCAACATGAAAAATTCATTTAATTTTAGTGCTATAATTTAAACAGGCCTCAGTTAAATTACAGATGATAAAAACACCTGTTAGGAGTGGATGAGGGAAGGACAATGGTCTTCATACAGAACCTTTGAGTCTTCTCTACATGGATGGGGCAAATGGTCTCTGGTTGTAAACATCTGACTAATACAGAACAGACTTGGTCTTTTCCTAAGATGTAGCCTCGACATCATCACCATCCTCTCTTTTAGGTGTCTTCTGGGGAATATTAGTACAAAAGCCTCCTTCTCAAAGATATCTGGTCTTTTGGAATGCCCTAGTCAGTCTTTTGGAATGCCCTAGTCATTATCATTCCAGTTATCGTCAATCTGACTTTCTCTGCTGCTCCAAGCAGACACATCTGAACCTTTTGCCTCCTTGCTGTAAATCAACAGTTCATTCTAATCCATTTTTATGACACTATTTAACATTCTCTGATATGCTTTTCTGCTATTTCCATGTCTTCTTATTTGGAGTGTGTGTGTGGGGAGTGTGGTAGCTGGTATTTGTCTGTTGTTTGTCTACCTTATATCATGCTGTTTATATATTTCGCTTGGTTGCTGTTCATCTACTCATACACTCAGAGAATGCAAGTATATTTCTGTAGGAGCCCTGTCTATCTTGCTCACTGGTAGATCTCAGAATCCTGCACACTCTCTGAAAGTGGAAGGAGAAGGGATTCCATTTAAAGACACTTGATATACAGAAATACCTTTGATTTGTTGGCTTTCTTGACCTTTCCCACAGGATGCATCTGTAAATAAACAAAGGGCCATGAGCACTTTGTATACTCTTAAAAATTACAACATCCACAAGAATTTCACCATGGGGAATGGCAAGCCAGTTTTCCTATGACAAGCAAGCATTTGGAGCATGTTGTCCTTTCTTCCAAACCAACAGCCTGGCTCTTAACTTTTCCCCACTTTGCTGCAGAGTTGATACTCATGTGGACTTTGTTACACAATGTTGTTGTTGCTGTTTTGTGCTATTGAGTTGCCTGTGATTCATAGCAACCCTATGTACAACAGCCCTATTGTCTCCGACATGCCTACTCCCATTACTCCAGTTACTGAATATATTCATCACATTGAGGGTATTCCTCTCTTGTGCTATCCCTCCACCTTCCCAAGCATGACGTCCCCCTCCAAGGATTTATTCCACCTTGTAACACGTCCAAAGTATGTCAGATAAAGCTTCAGAATCTGTGCCTCCAAGGAATAGTCTGGTCTCACCCTCTCTACAAACCTGTTGCTCTTCTGGCAGTCCATAGTATATTCAGTACTCTTCTCCAGCACCACAGCTCAAAGACATAAATCCTCCTTCTATCATCCCTAGTCATTGTCCAGCTTTCTGATACATAGCAAGCAGTTGCCTCTCCAGGATGTCCTTGGTTGTTCTCCTAGCAGTCCATGGTATAGTCAATACTCTTCTGTAGCACTATAGCACAAAGACATCAATTCTCCTAACATCCCTAGTCACTGTCCAGCTTTCTGATGTATAGCAAGTTATTGCAAAGACCATGGTACTTTTGTCTCCTAAGTTTTTTTGTTTTTCTTATTTTGAATAATATTGGGGTTTTTTTGCTTTTTTTAAAAAACAAAATGAAGTGTACATGTTAAGGCACCTTACTTTTTTTTTTAGAGTGCTTAAGGCACTGTGATACTGATATGTCAAATGTGTTAATGGTTGGTTACCCAATGTGGACAGAGAGTGGGGTGGAGCTCCCCAGTTAAAACGAGCTTGGAAGCAGGAGTAGCATCCACTTCCGTAACAGCTTGCCTCTGGAAACCCTATGTACCTGGAGAGAGGATGAAAGACACCGAAGCATTGAGGACTCTCCTTCATAGGGTCGCTATGAGTCGCCTGCGACTCGACGGCATTTAACAACAACAACATGGCACCTTAGTCTCCAGACTGACATCACTGCTCTTCAGTACTTTGGAGAGGTCTCTGACAACAGACTTGCAATTCATCTTTTCACATCCTGGCTGCTGGTGCCAAGAGTGTTGACTGTGGAGCCAAGCAAGCTGAAACTGTTAACAATCTTAATCTCTTCACTATCTATCTGGATGCTATCAATCAGCCCAGTGGTGAGAAACTTTGTTTTCTTGATGTTGAGCTTCAATCCACATTGAAGGCTGCAGTCCTTGACCTTCTGCAGCAAGCACTTCCTGCATAAAACAGATTGTTAATGAGTCTTCCTCCTACTCAGTAGGTTTTCCTTAGCTGTAATATTTACGTAAGTAGATCACCAAGGCTTTCTTCCACAGTGCCACTGGGTGGATTTGGATCTCAAATTTTAGAGTAATAGATGAGCAAAGGTAAATTTGGTGGTTCAATGGCTAGGAATTGCACTGACAACTCAAAGACATGCAAATTCACCAGCTGCTCTATGGGAGAAAGATGGAAAATCTCCCGTGCAATTATCTTTCTCTGAAAACCTACTAGACCCCATAGGCTAAGCTATGAGTTAGTTCTGACTGAACAGTATTAACAATGACAGTTGAGTGTGAACTATTTATAATACCAAGATATCTCTTAAGCATTATACTTTCTTCCTATAAACCCTTTCCCACAAGGCCACACTCCCTTTGCAAAAGTAATGATTAACATATTCTTTTTCACACAGCTCTCTTCACTATGGAAAACACCAAAATACACCAATTGTTAGTGCACAAGGCCAACTGTTGATAACTGGCCATAACTCCTCTTTTGATAGTTTTAGAGTCATGTGGAATTTTAGTGCAATAGAGTTTTCTTTGTCTGTTCTCTCTGTACAAGTAGCCTATCATTTGATCAGCTACCCTAAAGTATACTTAGAATCATGTATCATGTATCATGTCCATGTATTCATGGGCCAGGACCAGAAGAGGGGAGATGTTAGCTGTGCCCTGCAATATTTTTGCTTGAAAATATGCCCTTGAAAAATAATACAGTAAGTAAGTGGCCTATTCAGGCCTGAGTTGCTCGTCTCAGCCCTGCTCACCAAGTAAGTCTCCATGCTACAGATCTTGGTCCTTTTTAAACATGGTTGTTACAAGGAAAGGGCAATGCTTTTACATTCGCTGTGCCTTGATCTCAAATAAAGTGAAGAAATGATGAACTCTTAGCGTTGCAGCAAATTCCAAGGGCAGAAATCAATTTCTATGGCACCAAAATACATGTCTCATTTAGGCTGACATGATTTCGCAAGTGTTCAGGAAAACTTCAGTTTTCAGTAAATTAATTCATTCTAGAGTTTCTTCTCTCAGGTAAAACAATTATAATCAAGGCTTTAATAGCAGTTGCTTGTGTGACAAGAAAAGAACCATGAAAATGTCTACAAAATAGAAACTGAAAAGGACAGTCAGACATTTGGTTTGTGAAGCAGCGTGGGCTCTATCTCTGGCCAGACCTTAAATGCTGGTGTCTCCATACTCTTGTTTCTTCACGAACAGACACTTTAACAGTTTTAAGTCTTGTGCATAGTTTTCCCACAAATATGGACCATTTTAATGAAAGATTGTCGTAAAATGGAGGAAATGAATTACTATGGGAGACAGGATGGATGGGTACACCTTGACTCATCTACCATCCACTGTCCTCAACTCTAGTGAGTGATGTTTGCCTACCCCATTTATCAAGACCTTGCTCAATCTAGCTCTCCACTTTATTGCTGAAAGAAAGGATGACAACTGGAACTCAACCAACAGTTTGTTTTGTGGGAGAAACCTGGCAATCTGTTCCCTTAAATATATAGCCTTTTCAAACTCGAAGGTGTGGCTCTACTAAGTCATATAGGATAGCTGTGAGTCAAAATGCATTCAACAGCACTTAATAACAGCAGGCCTTCTCCATCACCACCCACTTCCCTCCACCTCCAGTTCTTTTCCGTAGAGATAATTAACTCGTTAACTAGGAATTAATCTTCCTGTTAATGGTGATTTTGGGTTCATAATAAGGCCTTAACAACAACAACAACGAAGGAGGCCAGCCAACGTCAAGCCATCTCACTGATAATCTCACCGCTCTTCTTTCTAGGGAGTATTCTGATTATATGAAATAAATTCTATTATAAATGCCGGAGCTCTGGTGGCCTAGTGGCAAGAAGGTAAACTGCAATCTGGAAGGCAAGCGTTTTAAATTCACCAGCTGCTCCGCAGTAGGATGAACAATCTCCTCTCCTGTGATTAACTGTCTCTGAAACCCCTCTTGGAGGGTCAGCCAGGGGCCAGTTCTGACTCTATGGTAAATAACATAAGGCCTTGTACTGATATCTGTATAGATTTGTGACTCTGACAGGGGGAAAAAAAAATTGAGACCAGGTAACAAAACTGTCTTGAAGGATAGAGATAACTAAGAATGAGAAATTCTTTTGGAGGGCCTGTCTTCCACACCAGCAGCTCTGTTGTGTTGTCTGTGGGGCCACAGAGAAAAAGTCTCCTCCCGTAAAGATTCGCGTTCTCCGAAACCAACTGGGGGTCGAGAAGGGTTAGAATTGAGTGGACCACAGCACCTTCCGTTTTTGGTTTCATTTCCATACCACAAATGCACCTTACTTTGCTTTCTATCATGAAGGACCCAGTGATCTTAGGAGTAAATTATAAACTGTGTGACTATGAAGTTTGTTCACTAAAGGTCCTTGGAGACACGAGGGTAACTGTGTGTATGTGTGTGTGTGTGCGTGTGTGTGTGTGTGTGTGTGTGTGTGTGTTTAAGGTGGGAAGAGACAAGAAGTAACAGGTTTCTAGAGACTCCAAGCCTGTTCCCTCGGTCACCAGGTCCTGGGTCACTGCGTCCCGTGGGCGGCACGCGCAGAGAAGCGCCGCACTCTGACTGCGGTGCGGCACCCAGAGGTGCGTCTGAGAGCAGCCCGCGCGCGCGCGTCCCCACCTCCGCACTCGCCCGCCCGCGCAGTGTGACCCGCCGCCGCCGCAGACTCAATCCCTGGAAGAGCGCAGGGTGCGGCGCGGAGGGGAGAGGCGGGCGGGCTGCTGCCTCCAGTCGCCGCCGCGCTGTCCGCCCTCATCTCCTCCGGGCCCCGCCCCTGGCGCCCGCGCTGCCAGGGAGCCCGGGAAGCCGCGGCGGCGCTGCTCGGAGCCCGCAGCTCAGCGTGGGGGACCTGCTCCGAGGCGGGGGCGGCGGGAGCAAGGAGACCACAGCCCCGGGGGAGAGGAGCCCTATTTTGTGCTCAGACAGAGAGGGCTGAGCGTGAGTGTGTGTGACAGAAAGGGCTGCACGCGTGCTCGGCGTGGACCTCACCAGCCCCAACCTCGGTCGCTGCAGCCCTGGAGCCTCCTCCTCTTGCGCCCCAAAGCACGCGCGGCACAGCCATGAACACCAACGATGCCAAGGAGTACCTGACCCGGAGGGAAATCCCTCAGCTTTTCGAGGTAGGAGGTCAGGGCTGGGAGAGTACCGGGAGATGGTCTGAAGATTAGAGGGATTCAGGGTGAAAAGCCGCACCCGGTCTCACCTTATCCACTAGGGACCTGGAAGTGAAGGGGCTCGCAGGAGCTCACTGGTCCGCTCACCTAGGGGTTGCTGCCTTTCCTGAGGCTTGCCACGGTCCTCGGCTGATGATGGCTGGGTCTCTGTAATCGAGTTTCAGCCTGGGAGCCGGCTTCTGGAAAGAAGCTTCCCGAGCGCACCCCTTAAATGCGAACACTCAGGGTAGGATGCAGGTAGCGGCCCGGCAATGCACCCTGAGGCTGAAGGCCAGGGGAGGTGGTTCCCAGTGAGGTGAGCACAGACTCGAAATACAAGGACTTAAAAGTCCAGGTCCCTCTACCTACCGAGGCTGGAGACCTTCACATTGAAAAGGAAGTGTGGACGAAAGAAGCTTTCCTGGGGGATAGCCTGGAGGAAGGAGGTGGAGATGCAAAAAAACAAATCTCAATCCAGCAAGAGCTTCGAGACAGGCACCCAAGCCGCTCTGCGCTTTCAGTGAAATGAACTCCGGAACACGTTTTGGTCACTTTGGAAGGGATTGATTCTTCTTTCTTGCTTCCCTGGCCCATCTGTCCCCTACCAACTCTCACCCACATAGAGACAGGGGCTCGAGCACTGGCGAGGTGGGCTTAGCTCCTGTTGCTCGGTGTTCAGACCACATCATGGTAACATCTGCACGGAGCACACTTTGAAAATGTGAGGAGATTTTAAGGGATGAACTAAAGACATCTTGGGTTAGTTCTTAAACTACATGCTGTTGCGCGTGGTTTTGCTGCTTTTCCTCCTCACCTTATTCAAATTTTAAGAAGACATTCCTGAAAACTATGTCCTTTTGCTTATATTTTTTTTAAAAAAAAAAAAAGCTATTCAAGCTCCTTATTGCCAGCCTTTTGGGAAGGGAAAAACATTCACTGCAAACTCGATACTACATTTGCGAAAAGACGATTGATGGTTGCCATGTGAGTGTGTAGTAAAGGGAAGAGTCTTCTTCATGTTGTGGAGGAGGGAAAATGCAAATATATCTTGGAAAACCAGTTTTGCCCCAATATCACGAAACTATCTTTAACATGGTTTACCTTAATTATCAAGCCTTGCTCTCTGTGAGGTTTTTAGATCCAGCTAAAGCAGGATATTCAGGTAATCCACCACTGAGCTTGGCATGTGAAGCCCAAATCCTGCAAGTGATTACTCACCCACAGAAATAGGTTGTGCTGGCAAAGGAAGGGTCATGGAAATTTGCAGGATTCATAAAGAGTTTATATATACACACACACATACATATTTTCCAAGAAGTATGGAGAGGAAGAAATGGAAGGGTTTTGTCCTGATAATACTTTTACACTCTTTTCATTCAGATTTTATCCCTATATCATTACTGGGTTCATTTGGTTCAGGAGAGTCACCTGATTGCAAATTGCTACTAAGTAGTAATACCTCTCTTCTTTCTAACTGTGGGTTACTGTTTTTCTTCCTCAAGGGAGCAGAAGCACAGAGAATGGTTAGTAGTATGTTCATGAAAATCTACACTGTGTATGCAAATAATTGATGGCAAGCAAATTTTTGTTTAGGTTCTATGCTTCTGGTTGATTTTTCTTCATATGAATGGTCTGCTTCACAACTGTGCACACCCAGAAAAGGAAACCAACCTCTAGGGAAAATTCAGAATATTCAATCCCAGACACTGGGTTGATGGAGAAGACCTGTTTGTGGTCTCCCAGTAACACACACTGTTGTACACAGTACAAAAGTGAAGCAACACCTGGCAACTCTCCATTAGATGAGTGCAGAGAGCAAAATCTGTAGGTCCCCAATCTGTATTTTCTCCCTAAACCCACAACATCCTCAGTATTCAGAATTAAGCAACTCTCAAACTCAAAAAATTGCCTCCTTCAGGGGTGGATATTAGATACCGTTACAAAATAAATGGCTGATTATATTGTTTACTTGTTATATAACAACTAAATATATCTAGAGGACTTTTTCCTGATTTCTTCCTGAAATCGCATCCCAGCTGCATTGCCAACGAAAAGTCTGCACATCTTTGCTTCTTTGAATCCACCAGTAACTCTAAAGGGAAAAGGTGGATCTTCTTTTCCCATTAAGACTTGAAGCCTCAGAAACCTAACAGAAGGTCATTGTGAGCTGAAATAAACTTGTTAGCAAAGCATTTAGTTTCTTTCCCCCTTTTTTTGGTATTTAACAATAATTTTGTTCTTTTTTTTTCTATATTTTATTAATTTTCATAAACATTTACAGAGATTTTGGGTTTCCATTCATTCATTGTTGCACTATTCTCTCTACCCTCCTCCCAGTTTGTTCTTGTC
>NW_006399819.1:11843714-11857644 GCF_000299155.1 Elephantulus edwardii | reverse complement strand
ATGAATTTTATAGTCCTTGAAAAAACAAACATTTCTTTTATACTGATTTACTTACAAAATTTATATACATTGTTTTTCACACCAGATCTTTCCCATTTCCTTTACCCACCCCTCACTCTACCCATCAAATTGTGTGACCCTGTGTTATCATCCTGCCCATCCTCAGCTCTCTGCTCCTACCCTCCCCTGCTCAGATCTTCATACACACTTTATTAGATATCTTTCTCCTTCTATAATAACGGTTTTATACAGTATTTGTCTTTATGAGACTGAGTTAGTTCACTTAGCTTAATGGTCTCCAGTCCCTCCCAAGTTAGGTAGTGATTTTCAAAATCATTGCTCCTGCATGTTGTATAGTATTCCATCCTGTGAATGTACGTACCATCATTTCTCAGTCCATTACGTTGTGATTGGACATTGGGCCTATTACCATGTTCTTGCGGTGGTGAATAACACTGCTATGAACATTGATGTATAAGTCTCCATATATGCCTCAGTTCCTATCAGTGGAATACCTAGGTCGTATAGAATTTCTGTGTTCAGTTGTTTTTGAGGAAACACCAGACTGCCTTCCACAGTGGTTATACCATTTTAAAATCCCACAGTGTGTTTTTTGCTTATTTTTTTAAAAAAATACAACTCTTATTCATTGCCGTTGAGTCAGAACTGACTCATAGCTGACCCTGCAGAGAGATTTTAGAGCCTGTAAATTTCCTAGGAGGAGATTATTCATCTTTGTCTTGCAGAGTGGCAGGTAGATTTGAACTGCCAGCCTTTGTGTTGGCAGCACAACTTTAACGTTTAAAAAATAAGTTAAAGAATATATCTCTGGTAGGTTCAAGTTTGAAATGTGTTTTCTTTTTTTGAACAAATGTTTAAAAAAGAAAAAAAAACACTTTCTCCCAGTTTTGCAGTGAGTTCTTACTAGTAGGTAACTTTATGTACTCTCTGTTGATCATTCACCACTGTACCTTACAGCAGAAATTTAGTCATTAATTTGAATACTGAGGAAAGCCAAATTAGAGTATTCAGTACCTCGTAGGGCTAACTGGAGACTGAGTGGTAATGTTTCCTGGTTCCTTACCTACCCTGGTAGTGACTGGAGGAAGTTGTGGGATTTTTTGTTTTTGTTGTTTTGGAGGAAATCATTTTAATGAAGGAGTTTAATCCACCCCTACTTCCTTTTTAAAAGCAATGTCCATTGGAAGGCTTTATTTTGAAGCCAACAATTCATCATAGAATATTTGGTTGTTATTTTAGGATTCTCAGTTTGTCCAAATGCCTTGTTTTCAACTGTTAACTTAAATGTTGCCTATTTGAAACCACCCAGCAGTACTGCAAGAAACACTTGGTGATCTGTTGCCGTTAAGATTACCACAAAGAAAACCCTGTAGAGTAGTACAGTTCTATTCTCAGAATAGAATAGCTCAGAATCAACTTAATGGCTTTGAGTTTCTTTTTTGCTTCCTCATTGTCTTAGGCAAAGTTATTGTATGATGTTGAGTACATTCTGACTTGTAATGACCCCATATAACAAAGTAGAACTACCCCTAAGAATTTCTTAGGCTGAAATATTCCTAAGTCACCAGCTCTTTTTCTCTCTCAAAGCTGCTAGTGGGTTACTACCTCCTGTTTAGCCACTGTGTCCCCACAGCTTCTTGTTTAAGCAGTAATCAGAAATAACAACAAAAATAATCCACCAAACCTATGCCATCAAGTCACAGTGATAACAAACAACAGCTCATTGTTTTAAAATCAGAGACACATAACAGCTGATGCTCCCTCCAGTGTGTTTTCAGAGGCTCTCCTGTTGTTTCAGATGCATCTTGACTGAAAACAGGAATAGCAGAAGGATGTCTGTTTGTGCATTATTGATTATGCAAAGGCATTTGATTGTATGGATCATAACAAGTTGCGAATAACATTGAGAAGATGGGGATCCCAAAATATTCAATTGTACTCAGGTGAAACCTTTACTTAGACCAGGAGGCTGTTGGTTAAACTGAGCAAGGGAACACTGCATGATATAAAAATCACGAAAGGTGTATATCAGTGCTGTATCCTTTTCTCCTTATCTATTAAATCTGTATGCACAGTAAATCACTTGAAAAGCTGGACTTTAGGAAGAAGAATGTGACATCAGAATTGGAAGAAGACTCGTCAACAACTTGCAGTGTGTAAGTGGATGACTTTTCCTGGCAAAAGCAAGGAGGATCTAAGATGGTTATTGCAGAAGGTAAAAGAGTACAGCTTTCAAAATGAATCACATCTCAACATCAAGAAAACAGAAATCCTCACCACTGGGCCAATAGGCAACATCATGAAAGACGGAGAAAAGATTGAAGTGGTTAATGATTTCGTTTTCCTTGAATTCATAATCATACCCTTGGCAACAGCAGTCAAGAAATAAAAAGCATGTTATGTTGGGAAAGTCTGTTGTCAGGGACTTCTCCTAGATACTGAGGAGCAGTAATGTCTTTTTGAAAACTAAGTTGCACTTGACTCCCTATGCATGAGTGAGCTAGACATTGACTGAAGATGACAGTAGAAGAATTGATGCCTTTGAGCTATCGTCTTGTAGAAGAGTACCAAATATCCCATAGTCTTCAAGAGGAACAAACAAACATGTCTTGGAGAAAGTGCTTGTTGGAGGGAAGGATGATAAAATTCCTTCTCACATTCTTTGGGCATTTGGCCATCTGAAGGTGGTCCATGCAAATGGACATCATGCTTGGAAGGGTGAATGAATAAAAGAGAGAAAGACCCTCACCAAGATGGGTGGGTACAGTAGCTGGAGCAATCGGCTTGAGTATAGCAGCAGTGGTGAGGTAAGGCTGGCACAAGATAAGGGAAGATTCCGACCCATTGTTTATGGTATATAGCACTGGTGTGTCCATTTGCTGTACAGAGGTAACTTGTGGTTGCTGTGATGCTAAACACTGTGACACTGATGTGTCAAATGTGATAATGGTTAACCATGGTGGACAGTATTTGGTCGAGCTCCCTGATGAAAACAAGCTTGAAAGCAGGAGTGGCATCCACTTCCAAAATAGTTTGCCTCTGGAAACTCTATGAACTTGGAGAAATGGTAAAAGTTATACAAGTGTTCGGTCTTTCATTCATTGGGTCGTTGTAAGTTGTCAATGACTTGATGGCACTTAACAACAAAAACAACATGATTCATAATCCTTTCAACAGTACATAACAACAACATATTAGGTCATGCCTGCGAAGTTTTGGTCTGTTTTTCATACAGTTGCTATGGGTCATAGCCAACTTGATGACATGTAACAGTAGCAACATAGGACATAGTCTAACTGCCCTAGAAGTGGAAGATGATGAGACTTTGCCTCACATTTCATAAGATTCCAATCTCTAGAAAACGACACCATGTTTGATCTGGTGTGAAAAACTAATGTATTTGAACTTTGAAGGTAAACCAGTACAAAATTTAAAAAAACTTATTTTAAAAGTCATAAAAATAATATTTTCAGCAAAATAAAATGATTTAAAGTGGCTACAGTAATGGGTTTGCACATCAAAGCCATTGTGAGGATAACACAGGAACAGGCAGTCTGTTGTACTTGGAGTTGCTATGAGTTGAAACCGACATTAACAATCTAAGGGAGCAGATCACCACATCTTTTCTCCCACTGAGTAGTCTGTTGGCCTAGTTGGTGGGAAGGTGTATTGCCAACCCAAAGAAGGAAACTTCAAATCCACCAGCTGCTCTGGGAGAGAAACATGGGTGATTTCCTCCCCTGTTAAAGGGTCAACCATGCATCAGTTTTGACTCAACATCAGTGAGTTGTTTGTTGAATAAGAATTGCCTACGAAGTCTGAGGAAATACTCAAGAATAATAAACTAAAATATTTAGGAAAAATATCAAAATTTTAAAGTGTGTTTTAATATATATTAGTGTTATTAATTCTCTAAGTTCGTCACATGAAAATATTCCACAGAAAAGTATTTGCATTCCTTTCTAGTTCCCCAGAACAGCATTTCTAAATCTGTGGCAATTTTAGAAATTAGTACATGTGATACATGGGGGGAAAAATCATAGATCATATGTTATTCCCCTTCTTTTATTCCTTTCTTTCTTTTTGTAATTTGATCTCAGTGAACATTGTTGTGACCTATTATATAGTAAGACACGGTTTCTTAGTGAAAGAGAGGAATACCCTCAACAAGATGGAATGACACAGTAACTGTAACAGTGGACTCCAGCATATCAGAGATTGTGAGGATGGCACAGGGCAAGACAAGGTTCAGATGTGTTCATAGGGTTGCTATGAGTTGTCAACTCAACAGCATCCATCGACATCAACAACAGTCAGGATATGGGCATTTCAGGCATTGGGGGATTATAGGATAAAGAAAACTATGTTGTTGAAGACTTTATAATTTAAGAGAGGAAACTGATACATAAGCAGATGGTTTCAGTATAAAAGACAAATATGCTTGTTTGTGCTGAATGCTGTGTGGATGCAGAAGACACAGGCAACCTGGGGCTCAGGGGGAGTCTTCTGATTATTGTTATTGTTGAGTACCATCGAGTTGGAACCAACCCTCCAGTGAGTTTTCAGAGGCAGTTAATCACATGGGAGGAGATTGCCCATGCTTCTCTCTCAGAGCAGCTGGTGGATTTGAACTGCTTGCCTTCAGAATTACAGTGTCGTTTCTTACCGTTAGGCCACCTGACTCTCTTTCTGATTGTAGAAATAATAATAACAGCAGTGGCGGCAGCAGCAGCAGCAGCAGCAGCAGCAGCAATAACCCTAACCTCCACACATAATTCCAGAGAAATTTTTTTATTTTGCAGGTCCTTGATACAGTGAAAGCTCCGAGAGCAATCAACAGAAATGCCTTCTTCTTTTTCCAGATTTTGTGAACTTTTTCCATCGTACAAAGTGAAGAAGCCTACTACTTTTCTGTCATTCTCTATAGTGGAAAATATTTGCATTGTCCTTCCGTGACAGGCTTGCACCTTGCAAGGCTTCCAGCTTTCACCGATTTTATTATATATGCACTGCACAAACTTGAACATTTTTAATCCTCAAAGATCTGTGAGGTAGTTGTTCTTACAAGTTTTGAATAGATATATAATGGCAGAATGTGGCCCTTTTCCACAAGGTGCCTTTTATCTAACTTTGACAGGTAAATTTTAAATTATGAAGGAGCTATGCGACCTAGTGGTAAGGAGCTGTGCTGCCGTACCAGAGGCACAAAGCTCAAATGCACCAACCTCTCTGCGGGAAAAAGATGGGCAGTCTCTTCCCGTGGGATTAAAATACCTCTAAAAACCCATGGTAGGGTCAGCTATGAGTCATTTCCCACTCAATGGTACACAACAACAATTGCCTTAAATTGTTTAAAATACTCGAGCTGAAAATGAATTGATTGATATTTTAATTAGAGTTGTCTTAGTCATTTCAACTCTAATTGTTTATTAAACTGTAAATGAAAACATAACCTGAATTCAAAGATAGGACATACAATGCTAATCAAAGTGATTTAAAAGAATATTTTACTTGAACATATTTTGTTTTGTATTTCAGAGCCTTTTGAATGGACTTATGTGTTCCAAACCTGAAGACCCAGTGGAGTACTTAGAAAGTTGTTTACAGAAAGTCAAGGAACTTGGAGGTTGTGACAAGGTGAAATGGGATACTTTTGTCAGCCAGGAGAAGAAGACCTTACCTCCACTCAATGGAGGGCAGTCACGGAGATCCTTTCTAAGAAATGGTAATGTATATGTGAAATAGTAGACAGTTTTATAGTGAAAGCAGCTCTTTTTCAAATATGCTCTATCTTTAGACGATTCTTTGGAGAGGGACCTGATGCTCAGAAAGGCAGAGAGCCGTGAAGGAGTAGAAGCCACTCGACCCAGTATACTGACACGGTGACTGCCACAATGGGCTCTAATGTGTCAGGAAGTGTGAGAATGGAACAGGATAGGACAAGGGTTCAGATCTGTTGTTCATAGGGTTGCTATTGGTAGTACTCTACTCAATAGCACCTAACAGCAACATGGACATATTATGATTTAATTCATAATATATTTGACCCTGAAGTGTGATTCATCTCATTGCTACTTTCTAATCATCTCTATGATAAGACAAAATTACATGCCATTGTCCAGCAATTCACCAAAGAAATTTTATAATACCATATTCATTATTTTACAGAATGAATTACATTACAAATGATAAGGTTTTTCTTTTGCAAATAAGATCTTTCCAGATAAATGAATAGGATACAGATAAAATTGGTAGTAATTACTTGGCAATTCAGAAATTCTCATTAGTTAGAATGAGATTTGCCTTATTAATATGTTCCCAAATTCAGATTTCATAGTAATACATCCACACAAATGCATATAAAGTTCCCTCTAGCTAATTCAGCGGTATTTATTAAGCAATTATTGAATGCAGTACATTAAATTAAGCATTTGGATGCCACAGAAGAGCAAAAAGACATAAATTTAACTTTCTAGGAGTCTATAACAAAGACATGAAATTTATTAGATTCTTTGTTTTATGATCTTGTTTTTGAAATGTGTGTTTCTCAAAATTATTAGCTCATCTTGGGCTGAGCAAGCTTTTCAAGTACTGGATGAAGTTGTGAGCTATGATGTAATGTTGTAGATTGCCTTCGAGTCGAGCACTACTTATAGCAAGCCTATGAACAAAAGGTCTAAAGTCTTTTTATAACTATTGACTTTTATCAAAGTTCATGTTTCCAGAGGCATGTTGTTTAGGAAGTAGATGCCATTCCTTCTTCCAAACCTGCCTTAAATTGGGAGCTCCACCAAACACTGTCTATCAGGAGTTAACTGTGTTAGCATTTGACACCCCAATGGCACAAAGTTCAGCATCACAGCTACCCCAGGTTACCTCAGTACAGCAAATTGACAGAAGAGTGCTGTACCACTTAGAAGAATGTGTAGTACGTACAAAAAGAAAGCAAGTGTATATTAATTCTATTCTAATGACTATGATCATATTTGCAAAACCATTCTAAAAAATAATACCATTAAAAGTCTTAGCTGTACAGGCAGAATGTGAAGACAATTATATTTACAATACATGTAAGGAAGAAATACATCTTAGTTTCAGCCTGTTTTTTTTTTCTCTTAGTCATGACCCACTTAGATTTTAGTTAAATGCAGTGTAGAGAAAAAGTCACAATGTGTCAGTCTTTAAGAAATATAAACAGAAAAAAACCCCAGAAGAAATATTTCCCCAAACATCTCCAGAGGAGGAGGCTCCTTCCCAGTACATGCAGAAGCCACATCAGGTGATTAGGTTTGGTGCTCAGATATCTTGTCAGAAGTTGAAATGATCCTACTACCACCAGCACCACATTCCCAAATACTGATGAGAAGCAACTTAGATGTTTGACATTTCCATTTAAAACTACTAAATGTTCAAATATTGTAACCAAGCAAAACAGAGACAGCAAAACATGAGGTAATAAGATTAGCTTTTCAAGTCTTAGAGAGCAGTTGATCTTATTACTGTGTAGAGTCTCTTACTCCAATCCTTCTTACATAAAACATTGTCATTTGATACAAAATAAGTCATCACCTTCTGTGCTAAATCCTAAGGTTATGTCCACATATACTTACACAATTGGATTTGTACAAATGTTTAGATTTGAGGTCCAGCACTAGAGAGATTTACACTATTTGCACACAGTCTATTCACATACTTGGTTTTGGTTAACATCAGACTAGAATTTCATATTTAAATTTTCACTCTTTATAAATAGTTCATGGAACACAGAGGGAGCAGAATTGGAGTTTAGGGCTTCAGTGGAAACTGGCTGCAGGTTGACTTGGCACTTCTCAGGGCTGCAGGTTCTCACCAGAGTCCCATTTAGCTACCACTGCAGGGCCACTTAGTAAATCACTATTTCAATAAGCAAAATATTTTCTAGTAGGCTTGAAGAGTTTGCACAGCTTCCCAGAATGACTAATTTACTTCCCAGGGTGTCGACACACTGTTAGAACCTGGCTCAACATAAAATATATGCTCTATGACTTTGTTAAATAAAATGA
This sequence comes from Elephantulus edwardii, assembly GCF_000299155.1. NCBI lineage: Eukaryota > Metazoa > Chordata > Mammalia > Macroscelidea > Macroscelididae > Elephantulus > Elephantulus edwardii. The sequence continues at coordinate 11,849,581 of NW_006399819.1, read as the reverse complement.
GATAAATAAGGGGAACTCATTTCTAAGTGTTAAAATTCTCATGAATTTCAGGTATTGATGTTTTGCATCTGCTATACTTTTACACTTTTGTGTTAAGTCTAAGCCTATGACATTGTGTTCATTGAAAAGTTACTCTCCTATGGAATTTCAAATTAACTGTTGAGCAACAAAATGAAACCATAATGTTTCTATTTATATTGTTATTTAGGTTGATTATAGATAGAATCCATTCAAACTAGGTATATAATAAATGCAAGGGCCAAACTAGAGAACATATTTTTCGTCTAAGGCAGGCAAGTTAAAATCTTTTTAAAAGGCAAAGCCAAGCCTAACATATCGTTGAGGTCTTATTGGACCCATAGATTACTTGTTTGGAATTCCAGACTGAACGGTATAAGCTAGGACATGAATGATAAATTTAGCTTTAGTTTTCATTAAAATTAAATTGCTTTTCAATTTTCAGTTCCCTACACCTTCTAATATTTGTCCAGAGCTCTCATTGAAAGATCTTTTAAGTAATCATCAATAAAGCCTTTCTTTATGCTATGGTTAAAAGAGAATTAAGCCACACTACCATAATCTAGAACATATGCTGACAGATAAAGGGGTTTGCAAGCTCATTTTCCTTGTAGTAATAATTATAAAATGTTTTATCCATTTGTGTTTGTAGGATTTATATACTTATTATGGGACAAGTGATTAAATTAAACAATATTTCTAAATGCTCTGTAACTCAGAACATGTAACAGATATCACCATGAGAGTTCCTTAAAAAATGTAATAAAAGCAAGAATAATTTCTCAATCCATTCCACTATGGTTGGACATCTGGACTATTTCCATGTTCTTGTGATGGTGGATAACGCTGCTATGAACATGGGTGTACAAGTCTCCATTGGAGCCTCAGTTCTCATTTTCTCAGAGTATATTCTAATTTTCTCAGTGTATATTCCAAGCAGTGAATAGCTGGGTCATATGGAATTTCTATTTTCAGCTTTTTGAGGAAGCGCCAAACTGCTTTCTAGAATGGTTGTACCATTGTACAATCCAACAAACAGTGTATAACAATTCCTATCTCACCACATCCTCTCCAACATTTATTACTTGCTGTCCTGTTAAACTTTGCCACTGCAACTGGAGTCATATGGTATCCCATTGTGGTTTTGATTTGCATCTCTCTCATTGCCAGTGATTTGAAGCATTTCTTCATGTATCTGTTGGCTATTAGAATATCTTCCTCTATGAAAAATTTTTCCATGTCTTTTGCCCATTTTGTAATTATTAGACTTTTTTCTTGTGGAGGCCCAGGAGTATTCTGTAAACTTTAATTATGAGATTCTGGTCTGAGCTGATATTGCCAAATATTTTTTCGCAGTCAGTAGGTTTTCTTTTCACCCTGTTGGAAAAAGGTTTTGATGTACACAATTATGGTACATTTACACAATGGAATACTAAGCAGCACATAAGAACAATAATTTTGTAAATTATTACCTAACTTGGGAGGGACTCGAGAACATAATGCTGAGTGAACTAATTCAGTTCCATAAGGACAAACATTGTGTAAAATCATTAGTATAGAATGAATATTAGGATCCAAAGGAGGGGGGAAGGGGGAAAGCAGAGAGGAGAGAATGTGTGTGGGGTCACACAAATTGATGGGTGAGAGAGTAAGGGAAATGAGAAGGAACTGGTGTGAAAAACAATATATTCAAATTTTGTAAATAAACTAATATAATTTAAAAAGCAAAAATGAGTGATTTTTTGGCAAATTTTATAAGATTTCACTATAAATGCAAGATCAACTTTTCCTTTTTTTCCTGCCATATTTAAACAATTGAGCAAATGCTTACCTGTGAAATAAGAGATTTAGTTCCTATCTCCAAATACCCATAGGGCTTCTCTTTTGGAATGTGTTGTCTCCTTTATTCATTGTCTAACTTTCACATGCATATAAAAAAACTGAAAATACTGTGTTTGCGCCAGGCATACTTTAGTCTTTCAAGTGACATCCTTGCTCTTTATCACTTTAAAGATGTTCTTGACAGAAGATTTGTCCAACACAGTATGTCTTTTGATTTCATGACTGTTGCTTCCATGATGTTGGCTATGGATCCAAGTAGAATGAAATTCTTAACAGCGTTTATCTTTTTTTCTCTGGTTAGCATGAGGTGGTTTATTGGTACAATTGTGACGATACAGGGTAAATAAACACAAATAAGAATAAAAAATGGATGTCTTTCAGTCATTCATTCAAGTTGTTGTTAGGTGCAGTCAAGTAAACTACATATTCATAGCAACCTTATAAACAATAGATCTGAATCTTGCCCTATCCTGTGCCATCCTCACAATCTCAGTCAATGGCTAAGTCCATTGTTATAGTCTCTGCATCAGTCTTTCTCATTGAAAGTCTTCTTCTCTTTCATGTACCTTGTACCTTTTCCAGCATGATGTCTCTCTCCAAATACTAGTGCCCCCTGACAACATGCTCAAAATATGAAAGACCAAATTTCACCGTCTTTGCCTCTAAGGAGGGAGCTGTGGTGTCCTAAAGCACTTTGCTTCAATTTCCTCCAAGACAGATTTTTTTTTTGTTTTGTTACAGTGTGTAATATATTCTGTAGTCTTCTCCAACACCACAATTCAAAGCCATCGACTCTTCAGCCATCCTTATTCATTGTCCAACTTTAGGAAGCAACTAAAAATACTATAAAATGCATAAGACTAACCTTAGCCTTTGGCTAGGTATCAGTGTCCAAATTTCTTGGCATACACAAGTGAGCATGTCTGGCTTGAATCTCTTTGTTGAGATACCTCGATTGCTAGTTCATTAATAAGTCTGTCTTTTTCTGCAATGCCTTCAGTACAGCCTAGATTCTTCCTTCAGTACTATTAGTTCTCATTTGCTACCTCCTGAAGTGGCTCTGTGTTAGTCTTTCTGGTACAGTCACTCTGTATATTCCTTGCATCTTCCTTTGATTCCTCCCCCCTCCCCTCACCATTCAATATTTTGCCTATAAAACTTTTTAGTATTGTGACTTGAGACTTGATTTTTTTCAATTTTTTCCAGCTTGAGAAATATTACCCATGTTCTTCCTCATAGCTTTCTAACTAAGGGAGTTTATGCATTTTTTTAATTTGCACATTTTATTGTAATTTTTTTCTTTTTTAATTAATTTTAATGAACATTTACAGATACTTTGGATTTTCATTCATTCATTGTTGCATTTCCCCCCCTTCCCAACCTCCCCCTCAGTTCTTTCTTCTCTTTGAAAAGTAAAAGAAAAATTCTTTCATTGTTATACAATCCTTACCCCCAAGTCCCCTCCACTATGCAGCCTTCATTCTGGACTCCTGTTGTAACAATAATACTTAATAATGTATCCCTTTTAAATATTTCTTTCCCTCATCTGTTTCAATGCAGTATACATAATTTATCCTGTCTTTTGCAGTCTTCCTCCAACCCCGATGTCAGTCTCATTTTACAACAGTGGCACTATGCAGTGTTTGTCCTTTTGTGACTGAGATATTCCACTCAGCATAATGTCCTCCAACATCATCTATTTTGAATAATATTTCATGAGTTCTTTGCTTTTCAGTGCAGCATAGTATTCCATTGTGTGAATATACCACAGCTTCTCTATGCATTCATTTGTTGCTGGGCACTTAGGTTGTTCCCAACTCTTTGCTATTGTGAACAAAGCCACAATACACATGGGTGTGCATATGTCTGCTTGGGTGTCAGTTATGGTTTCTTTGGGGTATATTTCAAGTAGTGGAATTGCTGCTGGGTCAAATGGTATTTCTATTTGCAACTTTTTGAAAAGGGACATACTGCCTTCCATAGTGGCTGCACCATTTTACACTCATACCAACAGTAAATAAGTGTTCCAGTTTCTCCACAACCTCACCAGCATTTGTTATTTGCTGTTCTGTTAAATTTTGCTATCTTACTGGCGTGAGATGATATCTTAGAGTTGTTTTTATTTGCATCTCTGTAAGATCCAGGAATTTTGAACATTTTTTCATGTGTTTGTTTGCCATCTGAATGTCTTCTTTGGTGAAGTGTCTGTTCATATCCTGTGCCCATTTTTCAGTTGGTTTGTTTACCTTTATCTTGTTGTGGTGCTCAAGTAATTTATAAATTCTAGAAATAAGTCCCTTATCTGACATGTCATTAGCAAATATTTTTTCCAGTCTGTAGCTTCCCTTTTTACCATGTTGGAGAAGTTTTTGGATGTGCACAGGTATACAAGGATGGGTCAACATAAGAAAAACAATCAATGTAATTCATCACATTAACAAAGCAAAGAATAAGAACCACATAATCCTATCAATTAATGCAGAAAAGGTCTTTGTAAAAATCCAACACCCCTTCCTGATTAAAAAACTCAACAAAATAGGGTTAGAGGGGAATTTCTTCAACATAGTAAAAAGTATATACACAAACTCGAGAACCAACATTGTTCTCAATGGAGAGAGATTAAAGGCATTCCCTTTAAGAACAAGAACTAGGCAAAGATACCCACTATCACCTGTCTTATTCAATGTTGAATTGGAAGTCTTAGTGATAGCAATAAGACAATAGAAGGAAATAAGAGGTATCCAAATTGGCAAAGAGGAGGTAAAATTATCTCTATATGAAAATGATATGATAGTGTATTTAGAAAACCCCAAAGACTTAGCAAGAAAACTACTGGACATAGTTGACCAGTTCAGCAAGGTGGCAGGACACAGATCAACATACAAAAATTAGTTGGATTTCTCTACAATGACAAAGAGAATACAGACCTGGAACTAATAAAATCAATATTGTAAAATTTTGTGTGTATTCTTGAGCTGCTCTTTGACATTTTCTCTTTATCTCTCTTACTTCCTTATTTCTTCCCTTTGCATTAGCTTCTTCTACATCAAGTTTCAAAGTCTCTTCTAACATCTATTTTGATCTTTCTTGTCTTTCTAATATCTTTGCTTTCTTTTTGACTTATATTGGTTTGCTAACAAAGTTCATATATATTGTGTTTCACACTATTCTTCATTCTCATTGTGTTTCATACAATCATTCTCATGCATTATGTTTTTTAAAATGAATCACCATTAGATCTTGCTTATCATTACTCTGTCTTTTCACCTGGATCCTTCTCATTTCCTTTCTACCTTCCCCCATCCTATAAACTGGGCAACCCTGTGGTTTCACCCCTACCCATCAGCCCTCCCTCACCTTGAGTTCCCATGCATTTTTTACTAGTTATCCTTATATTTTTACAATAATAGTCTTATGTAGTGTTTGTCCTTATAAAACTGCATCAGTTCACTTGGCATAATGCTCTCCAACCTCTCCCAAGTTATGTAGTATCCTTCAAACTCATTGCTTCTGAGTGCAGCATAGTATTCCATTGCGTGAATGCACTACAGTTTCTCAATCCATTCAGTTGTTGTTGGACATTTGGGCTGTTTTCATTGTTCTTGTGATGGTGAATAACACTGCTACGAACATTGGTGTCCAAATCTCAGTTTGTGTCTCAGCTCTAATTTCCTTGTGGTACACTTTTGTCACCAGTAGCCAGGAAATTAAAAGATGTATTGCCATGGGAAAGTCTGCTATTGGGGACCTCTCCAAAGTACTGAAGAGCGATGGTGTCTCTCTGGAGACTAAGGTGTGTCTGATACAGGCCATGGTCTTTGCAGTCACTTGTTATGCATCAGAGAGTTGGACAGTGACTAAGGAGGAGAGAAGGAGAATTGATGCCTTTGAGCTGTGGTGCTGGAGAAGAGTATTGAGGGTACCATGGACTGCTAGGAAAACAAATAGATTCATCCTGGAAAGGGTTAAACCAGGTGGCCCCCTGGAGGCAAGGATTCTGAGGCTCC
>NW_006399819.1:11840406-11843353 GCF_000299155.1 Elephantulus edwardii | reverse complement strand
TGCCCTACTAAACTTTGTCATTGCTAATGGAGTGAAATGATATCTTCTTGTGGTTTTTATTTGCAGTTCTTATTGCCAGTGGTTTTGAGCATTTCTTCATGTGTTTGTTGCCACCTGAATGTCTTCCTCTGTGAAAAGTCTTTGTTTCTTTTGCCTATTTTATAATTTTATTTTCACTCTTTTTCTTCTGGAGGTCCAGAAGTATTTTGTCAACTTTTTTGTTATGAGACCTTTTTTGAGATGCTATTATCAATTGTTTGTTCTCATTTTGAATGCTTTTTTTTCACCCTATTGGAAAAAGTTTTTGATGAACACAGAAATTTAATCTTTAGAAAATTTCATTTGTCAATTTTATCCTCTGCAAATTGTACGTTTCTGGTTGTATATGGAAGTCTCTTTATATCATAGGTTATGCCTTCTAAGCTTCATCTCATTTTGTCTCTTAGAAACTTTATGGTTTGAGGCTTTACTCCTAGGCCTCTGATCTACTTTGAGTTGATTTTTGTGTATGGTGTGAGATGTGAATCCTTCCAGTTTTCTGCAGGTAGTAGTCCAGTTTTCCAGCACCATTGTTGAAGAGGTTGTAATTTCCCATTTGATAGGGTTTATTTCAAATATCAGTTGACCATAGATAGATGGATTAATTTCTGAGTTCACAATTCTGTTCCATTGGTCTATGTGCCAGTCATTTTACCAGCACCATGCTATTTTTGCTTAATACCACTATGTAGTAGGTTTTGAGGTAAGGGAGTGCTAAACCTTCCATTTCATTTTTGTTTTTTCAGAAATACTTTGCTCATTTAGAATTTCTTTCCTGTCCAAATAAATGTGACAATTTCCCTTTAGATCTCCTTGACAAATTAATGATATCTGTATTGGGATTCCATTGAACATATAGATTGCTTTTGGTAGGATTGTCATTTTCACATATTGAGTCTTCCTATTTTTCCATTTATTTAGGACACTTATTGTCTTGCAGAAATTTTCAGTAGTTTTCTTTGTATAGGTCTTTTGTGTCTCTAGTTAGATACACTCCCAATATCTCAATTTATTATTGGCAATTATAAATGGTGTTACTTTTTTGATTTCTTTCTTTGTGTTTTCTTTGTCACTATAGAGGAATCCCATTAATTTTTACATATTGATGTTATATCCAGCAACTCTACTAAACTGGTCAACTACCTCTAACAGGTTTTTTATTGAGTCCTTGGGATTTTTTGTGTAAGCTATCATATCATCTACACATAGTAACAGTTTAACCATCTCTTTGCTGATCTGGATCCCTTTTATTTCCTTCTTTTGTCGTATTGCCCTAGCAAGTACTTCTACGACAATATTGACTAGAAGTGGTGATAGTGGGCATCCTTGTCTATTCTTTGCTTGCAAGGAAAATGCTTTTAGTCTTTATCCATTGAGAATGATATTGGCTCTTGGTTTTTCATAAATACTCTTCACTATGCTGAGGAAATTATCTTTTATTCCAATTTTACTGAGTGTCATAGTCAGGAAAGGGTGTTAGATTTTATAAAGAGCCTTTTCTACATCAATTTCTAAGATCGTATGGTTCTTGTTATTTGCTTTGTTAATGTGGTGAGTTACATTATTGTTTTTTCTTATGTTGAACCATCATCCTTGCATACATGTTATGAATCCTGCTTGGTCATAAGGAATTCTTTTTTATGTGCTTTTAGATTCTATTGTCTAGGATTTTGTTAAGGATTTTTACATCTATGTTCATGAGAGATATTGGTCTGTAGTTTTCTTTCTTGTTAATGTCTTTGCCTGGTTTTGATATTAGGCTTATGCTTGATTCATAGACTATCTCTGAGAGTATTTCTTATTTTTCTATTTTTTTAAATAATTTCAATAGAATTAGTGATAAATCTTCTCTGAATGTTTAGTAGGTAGTGTGTAGCTGTGAAGCCACCTGGTCCAGGACTCTTTCTGTGGGGAAGTCTTTTTATGACCTGTTCAATTTCTTCTTTTGTGTTGCCCACTAGCAGTGTATGAGAGTTCCAATTTCTTTCCACTCTTGTTAGCATTTATTGTTTAACATGTTATTGAACATTGCTATTATTGCCAGGGTGAGATTATATTTCACTATGGTTTTTATTTTGTCTCTCTAATAGTTACTGCTCTTAAACATTTCTTAATGTATTTGGTGAAGTATCTATTTATGTTACCTGCCCAAATTGTAAATAGAGTGTCTTTTTCTTGTTGACCTTACTATCTACTCATTCATTTTCATTTACTTTCATAACTCACCTTTAAGGTTACCTACTCAATCTTATAGCTATTCTTTGTACTTCAGGTCTTCTTTACTCAAATTCATTCTAAATACGACCAGATTAGTTTTCTTAAAATATATTTTTATCATGTCATTTCTTTAAATCACAACAATACTCTTGTGACTTTCCACCCAATAAATAGAAACTTCTTACCTTGGTGTTTAAGGCCTTCCACATGATGACTACACACTACTTAACTATCTTGTCTCCTGGTTCTCCTTCACAAAAACAAAACAAAACAAAAACAATCAAACAAACAACAAACAACTATTTAATGTGCCTATTCTCGTTGTTGTTGTTGTTGTTTTGTGTTGTCAAGTCATCTCCAACTCATAGCGATCCTATGTACAACAGCCCTAAACCCTGCTCTATCCTGTGCCAATCTTATTGTCTCTGACTCACCTACCCCCATTTGCCCAGTCACTGAATCAATCCATTTCATCGAGGGTCTTCTTCTCTTGTGCTGTCCCTCCACCCTTCTAAGCATGATGTCCCTCTCCAAGAACTGTCCAGCACAGTTGCCGAGTCTGGAATACACAGTTGCCAATCACAGTCAAGAACCTAGCTTTAATGGAACTTCTTTTGTTTTAATTACTAAATTTTATTAGTTTTAATGAACATTTACAGATACTTTGGATTTTCATTCATTCATTGTTGCA
>NW_006399819.1:11800362-11839637 GCF_000299155.1 Elephantulus edwardii | reverse complement strand
TGTCCAGGAGAAAACAAATATACTTACCAGCAATGTTAATGCTCACCCACAGCTCTTCTGGGAGGATCTAAATCATTGAAGTGTCCTCCTTTATTTCCAGCTGGGAGCTGGGGCCTGTCAATAATGGAACTTCTAATGGGAGATTATTAGTATGTTGTGTTGGAGGAAACAAACAATAAATGGACGAATGGACAAGTGAGAAAACTCTCAGATGTGAAATAGTAGTTGATGTGCAAAGCATTAGAGTTATTTTCTTTAGTTTATGGAGAGATTCACTAGATAAACAAATCAGGAAAATATTCTTATTGGCGGTAATAGTTAGGCGAGGTGAGTAATGAGAAGTAGGTAGCCATAGGACCATTAGGAGAATAGCATTTTAGGCAGTTGATTGTAATGGCATATAGAATAGGCTTGCCAGTAAAGAGTTATGACAGTAGTTCTAGAAAAGGACGTTTGTGGTTTGGGGAAGACTTCTAATGGACACAGGAAAACCATGTGCAGTTGGAATGTGCTTTGAGAGCAATATCCATGGGAATAGATGAGAAGGATGTAAGAGTAATAAGCAATGCCTAAATTTTTGCCTTCCATTTGGCAAAATGTTTCTATTTCCAGGCTAGTAGGATACTATTATCAGTGCAGTCTTTGCCAGCATTTTTAAAATCTCTGTGGTGGGCAGCGAGAAAACTGCAACAATGAATGAATGGAAATCCAAAGTCGCTGTACATTTTCATTGAAATTAATAATAATAATAAAAATTTAACAAAAAAGACTATCTGTGATTGTCTTCAGACTACTTCATTCCTTTTATGGAACCAAATGGAAGCGCGAGTCCATTAGTATTCACTGGCCTCATTTCTTCTACCCGAAAAGAATGGAAAGTTCTAACTGATCTGACACCAACGGAATGAGGTGCCAACTTTAGGCTGTGCTAAGCTACAATATTCCCTTAGTCAATTCCCTTATGGAAGGCCAGATGGGCTCCTATCCTTTGCGCTGGGTACTTCTCTGTTTCCTGCCATAATGACACAATGGAGTGAGAAAGGAAGCAGCCATGAACTTGACAACTGATTGAGACCATCTGTCTGATTTTGGTTTGCCAGATCTGTCCTCTGGTCCTTTGAACATGACACTTGTGTTTATAACTTGGTATCTTTGTGCTGTTCCCCAACTGGCATACACTTCCCACACTTCATCAACTGTGCTTGCCTTTCAAAATTCAAGTCTTGCCACTTTTGTATTTCCCACCACTCCAGTCTCAACAGACATATCAAGTCATTGAACTCCTGTGGTATTCATTATGTGAGACAGCCATTTTAGCATTTAATAATATGCTGTCTTACCTAATGTACATATAGCATTGGAGTTAAGCATGTATATAATTTTGTATATGTAGACAATTTTTAAGTTGTGATGTGATAAGATTACATCTCATTTTTTCATTGGCTTGTCCTCAATATATTAATTTTTGCAAAAATGGTGAATATTTCTTGCCTTTCATAGATATAAAAGACGGTTAATTCTTCATATATGTGTATTTTACTTAAGGAGGGCAAAGACAATTAAGAAAATTCTGGTAGCTTAGTGGGTAAGGTGTTACACTACTAACATAAAGACAAGCAGTTCAAATCCACCAGCTGCTCTGACAATCCTCCTGCATGATTTATAGCCTCTGAAAACTTACTAGATGGTCAACTCTGAGTCAGTTCTGATTAGACTACAATGAGTTAGAATTTTAGTTAAAGACAGTTAAATTCACTGTTGAAAACATTAAAAATGTAGAAATTCTTTACTACTTTGCTTTCCCTTAATTCTATGAATTACTTGCTTATAGTCCAGTGTTTCCATATATTGATCTCTCTCCCCCTCATTCAGTCATTGCCGGTGGAGTCACATTCAACTTATAGTTGACCCTCATGCAGAGGCTGTAAATCACAGGGGAAGAGATTGCCCAATGTGATTTAAAATCAGGAAAAGATATGTTGCAGGGTTGTAGCCTTTCTTTATACTTATTCAATCTATATGTAGAAAAAATCATCCAAAAAATTGGACTATATGAAGAAGAATGTGTCATTAGGATCTGAGGAAGACTTAACCTGTGTTATGCAGATGACACAACCTTGCTTGCTGAAAGTGAGGAGTACTTGAAGCACTTGAATAGTATTGAAGACTGTAGCTTTCAAGATGGATTATACCTTAACAGCAGAAAGCAAAAATCCCCATTGGGCCAATAGGTAACATCAAGATAGATGTAAAAGAGATAGAAATTGTCTATAACTTCATCTTGCTTGGATTCACAGTCTACATTTTTGGCACCAGCAGTCAAGGAAATCAAAAGACGTATTGCATTACAAAAGTCTGCTATCAGAGACCTCTACAAAGTGCTGAAGAGCAGATGTCAGTTTGAAGTCTAAGATGCGCCTGATTCAGCCTGGTCTTCCACTTTCACTCCTGAAAGCTGGATGTTGACTAAGGATGATAGTAAAAGAATTGACATGTTTGAGCAGTGTTGGAGAAGAGTTCTGAATGTCTCATGGATTACCAAAATGACAAACAAATATGCCTTGGAAAAGGAGCAGCTAGGGTGCTCCTTGGAAGCAAATATAGTGAAACTATATCTGACATACTTTGGACTTGTTGTAAGGAGGTGTTTGTCCTGGGAAAGGACATTATGTTTGGAAAGTTGGGGGGTGGGTTTTGAAGTAGAGGAAGATCTTCAATTAAATAGGTGTGACTCAGTGACTGTAACACTGTGCCCAAGTGTGTCAGAGATGATGAGAATGGCACAGGATAGTGAAAGGTTCAGATCCGTGTTCACAGAGTTACTTACTATTAGTCTTTGTCAACTCAGTGGTACTTAACAACAACCTTCTAAATGTCTTGTGAGAATAATTCTTTTATGTGCCTCATGTTGTCCTGGTGTTTCTACCGAGCCACACTAGAATACTTGGATCATAGTGTGTGTATATCTGCATTTGTTTAATGAATTAAATAAATGATGCATAAGCATTGGCTCTATGTCTAGTGTATGTGGTTGTGAAGGATGTGTACTGCATAACCCTCAAGCGTGTCCATGCAAGACTTGACAGTACTTGAACAGTTTCCTCTAGGGAACTGAGTTTATGGCCCACTAATACCCAGGCCTATTTTGTGTGTGCGTGAGCAAAACTTTATTGGTATATAGGCATGTCTATGAATCTATATTGGTCCTTGGAAGCAAGAATGATAAAGCTTTATCTCACATATTTCAATGATGTTATTAGGAGGGGCCAGTCCTTGGAAAAGGTCATCATACTGGGAAAGGTGGTCAGTGAAAGAAAGGAAGACCCTCAATGAGGCGGATTGACACATAGGCTGCAGCAATGGGCTCAAGTGTATCAAAGATAATAAGGATGATAAAAAATGGGACAGGATTCAGCCCTGTTGTTTACAGGGTCGCTATGAGTCATACTTGACTCTATGACATCTAACTACAACAACAACAGGCATGCCTATGTGTTTATATTTGAATGTTTTCATGCTGTCATAGATGACAGTGTTACCAATAGAGATGGATGGCCCACATACCTAAAATACTTACTGTCTGGCCCTTTAGGAAAAAGTCTGCTGCGTATCCCCCAGGAAGTCTCCATCCAGTTTAAAAAAATCATAATTACTCTACATTGTCAATTTATTCTTCTAATTGTTAAGTGCCTGAAATGATTTCTCATGATTTATTTTTCCCGTTTCAAAGTTCTCTTACTCTTTTGCAGTGATGCCTGAAAATTCGAACTTTCCTTATCGACGGTATGATCGGCTCCCTCCAATCCATCAATTCTCCATAGAAAGTGACACAGATCTCTCTGAGACTGCAGAATTAATTGAGGAATATGATGTTTTTGATCCTACTAGACCTCGGCCAAAAATTATTCTTGTCATAGGTAAGAAAACAGAAAGCAAAATTCTCATACATTTGTTCACTTTGTTTCTGTATTTACAGTTCAAAAATATATCCTTTGTGTATCCCTTGAACAGACTAACCAGTAAGAAAAGCAAAAAATGAAGTGGAAATCTTTATAGCACTATTATCAATAAAATTATTTTCATAATTATGTAATTTGATGCCTGTATCATTCCTATAGAATGCCATTACAATGTTATGCAAAGTCTTTATATTGAATGAAAGTAGTAATCTCTTCAGGAGTTATTGCCTTGTAGTTTTTTATTATTTATCATAGATAGTTATGTCCATTATAAATTTTAAAACATATTATATTTTCCCTTTTATGCAACAAATTGAATCTTTACTCACTATTCACTTTAGAGAGAAAAAGATAATAATATGTTGGTAACACTCATGTAAATGAATCTTCTTTATGGTAAATTGGCACCTATCATGAAATTTAAATTTCCATGTAATACAAGCAAATGTAATAGAGTTATGTTTTATAAAGCAGCATGTAATACTTGTGCTTTCATCAAAAGAATAATAATTTTGAAAATATTACCTCTCTATTATGTTGAGTATGAAAATATCAGTCTGATGCCATTTTACAAGCAATATCTCCAACACTTTTACAAAACATAGTTTTGACAATGTTGCACATTCTAACTTCAAAATCTATAAATATCATGGAGAAACCTGTGAACATGCAACATATGTAGTCATTGTTCATTTCCCAGCCTGATAGCCAGAAGCAAAAATCTGACATGAAATGTTCAAAGCTATTCTAGCATGCCCCCATGCAGGGAAGGGGTGCTTCAGGAAGACAAAGTGATGATGGCAACGAAGGGAAAAGAATGCAAATAAATTCACCGAGCTGGTAAACACGTCTAGCTGAAGTAAGCGCACCAGACGAGAAGAGGTGACATTTGCACAATTCACAGTGTAATGAAGTATGAATTTATAAATGCATTTAGTCCTGGATTGTTAAAAACAATATTGTAAGGAAAGAGGATAGAAATCTGCTTTCTAAAAGTTAGATGTTTCTGTGACTGTTTACAATCACATGTTGTTATGTTATGTTATGCTATGCTATGTTATGTTATAAACCTCTGCTTTTAAAAATGATTTTTAATTTTTAAAAATGTGGAATGCTCACCTATAAGACTAGAATATATATTTTTTGCTTTAAGTAAAATTATCTTGTTTTTTGAGAGTATTACTCTCATTATAAGCCTCCAGACTGTATCGTAACATTTTCTATTTTACTAGAATGATACAGAAAAGTGATGAATGTGAATCACTTTTAGAGGCTTGAGATGAAAAAGGGGAAGGTCGAATTATAGGTTGTCTGAGAAAATGTAGACAATCATACAGTTTCTTAGGAATTTTGAAACAACTGTGCCTGAACGTTTCAAATTTTCATTGATACTAACCTGAAAAAACAGGTGAAGGGGTTAAGGATGTGCACATAATATTTCATCAAAATAAATAAAATTTCTTTCCAGGCACCACAGACTTTTTTCAAAGCTTGGCACATCTGTTAATCTCTTTATATTAACATAATCATGGAATCTAAGATTTAGATGAATCTTAGTATTTATTGGCATTAGAAATAAATAAAAGAGGAAAAAAGGGAAGCTGACTCTGGCTTCAGAGAGAAGTAAAATTAATTTATTAGAAAGCTTAAGTAATTAAATGAGTCCAATAATTTAAAGTTGTTCTCTGCAACTTGTGCCAATGATACCATTGTGTTATCATCTACTGCCTCTTTTTGAGCTCTCTTTGTATAGCAGGTAAAGAGTTGTGCTTCTAACCCAAAGGCAAACAGTTCAAATCTACCAGCTGCTTTATCAGAGGAAGATGGCCCATCTCCTCCGGTGTTATTTACAGCCTCTGAAAACCCACTGGAGGGTTAGCTATAAGTTGGTTCAGATTCAAAGACACACAGGAACAACTGCCTCTTTAACAAAAAACAGGCAAACATTTTTTCTTGAAGGTACCCTAACTTTTTTTTGTTTGTTTGTTTTCCAAATTCATTGAAATTTGTTATCTCAATTTGAAGGTTTGTGAGGTCAAATTTGCGAATTCAATTTCTGAAATAAAATTTTAATTCTTTAAGAGTGCAATGGCTTGAATATTTTGTGGGGTTGTTCATACAGTTTCTGTTACTCATGCCAATCTATGATTTCTTCATGTATATTTTAAGCCAACATTTAGAATCAGGCTTTATCTTTGAGTTTTAAATAAAATAATTTCAAATATATACCCAAACTTAGTCTTGACCAGTCAATTCTGACTCATAGTGATCCTAATAGTTCTAATCCTGGTGATTAGAACTGCCCTGTGGAGTTTCTGAGACTGTTAATCTTTATGGGAGTAAACTACTAATCTTTCAATTAGCACCCAAGCACTTATCCACCACACTTCCATGGTGCCTTTGATTTAGTATGACAACAAACAAATAATAATAAAACAAAAAATCAGCCTCTATTTGACTTCAACTTATTATGACCCTCCACCAGGTTTCAAAGTAGTAAATCTTTATGAGAGGAAAAGCCTCGTATTTCAGCTGCTGACTTTCCAGTTAACAGCCAAGTTCTAACCACTGTTCCACCAGGGCTCCATTAATTTAGTGTTAGTAGTTCATAATATTACATATAATAGGATAGCATTTAGTCCCTTAGAAAGAGAATGACCAAAAATATAAACAAATTCCTGCCTAAATTTAATAGAGACATAAAAAAGTGAAATCTAAATATTATTAAGTGCATTATTTGGGATTTGGAGTAAAAAATGGTTCTCATTCTCTTAAAATCCTTCACACTGAAATTTTTAAAGATTAAATAAGATCTAGCCAATTAATCTTTCTATTCAGAACTCTTTGTAAGAAGACAGAGTAGAAAAGGTTTTGAGTAGAAAGGGAGAGCAGTGATGTAGTCCCTAACAGAACCTCAGACTGCTAACAAAAAGTCAGTGGTTTGAATCAACCAACCACTTCGCAGAAGAAAGTCTCCTAGGGCTTTGGAGAGTCAGTGGAGGCCTAATAGGAATTAGAGCCAACTTGACGTCAGTAAAATCAGAATACACAATGCATTTATATTTCACTTAAATTTGCAATGTAAATAAAATACTAAAAAATTGCATATAACATTAATTCAACACACAAGGAAAATTTATATGTTCAATTAGTAGTAAGAGCATCAACCCCTTTTACTATTGAATGTTTAAATATCGCTTAATGAATTTGCTTTTGTTTTTGTTTTTTTCCCGCCTAATGAATTTTAATTGTCAGTGAAGCCTGCCAAAGCACTTCAGAACTTATTGGTAATTGCCATAGAGTCAAGTACAACTCCCAACAACCTTATGAATAGCAGATTAAAACTCTGTCCTATCCATTGCCACAGACACTGTTTCAGTCCATCTCAGTAAAGGTCTTCTCCTTTTCTGACTCTGTATGTTTCCAAGCATGATGTATCTTTCCAAAGAATAGCTTTCCCTAACAACATTATTAGATATTGATTTTTTTAAATGCCTTGCCTATTCTGCTTCTGTTGTTGTTGTTGTTGATTGTCATTGAGTCAAACACGACTCATAGTGACCCTATGAACAAAAGGCCTGAAACCTTTCTATAACTATCATAATTTATCAAAGTTCATAGACTTTTCAGAGGCATATTGTTTAGGAAGTGGATGTCACTCCTGCTTCCAAACCTGTCTTAATCTGGGAGCACCACCAAACACTGTCCATCATGGGTAACTGCTATGGCATTTGACACCCCACTGGCACAAGGTTCAGCATCACAGCCATCACAAGTTACCTCAGTACAGCATATTGACAGAAGAGTGCTGTACCACTTAGAAAAATGTTCTTCCAAAATAATAACAACAGACTTTTATTTTTTTAAATTTTTTATATTACTCTGATTTATTTATAAAGTTAGAATACACTGTTTTTCACAAAAGATTCTTCCCATTTCCTTCACCCTACACTCCCATTGAATTGTGCAACCCACTATGATCAAGACTCTACCCCCCTCCATCCTCACCCCTCTATTTCTACTATCCCCGACATCTTTGATCCTCATATTCATTCTACAATAATTTTTTTGTCCTTGTAGGACTGAGTTAGTTCACTCAGCATAATGTTCTCCAGTCCCTCCCAAGTTAGGTAGTGATTTATAAGATGATTGCTCCTGTGTGCTTCATAGTATTTCACTGTATGAATGTACAGCTTTTCAGTCCATTTGTTTGTGGTTGGACATTTTTTCTGTTCCCATGTTCTTGCCATGGTAAATAATGCTGCCATGAACAATGGTGTACACATTTCTATTTGAGCCTCAATTCTCATTTTCTAGAAGTATATTCCAAGCAACAACTAACAACCAACTTTTATATATAAAGGCCCTCCCCAAAGTCTTGTTAACTCTTAATAAGAGGCTTAAATTAAAAAAAAAAACAATATATTATGGGGTTATGTGCCATTGAGTCTCCTACAACGTATAGCGACCCTGTGTACAGCAGCTCTGAACCCTTTCCTGTCTCGAGCTAGTCTCACTAATTCCGACACACCAACCCCCATTGCCCCAGTTACTGTATCAATCCATCTCATCTGGGGTCTTCCTCTCCTGCCCTGTCCTGGAGGGTAGAGCCCTTCTGGTCACAATGTCCTTCTCCAAGGACCATTCATTCCTGGCCATATGCCCAAAGTATGTGAGATGGAGCTTCAAAATCCTAACCTCCAAGGAGAAACTTGGTTTCACCCTCTTCAAGATAGATCTGTTTGTTTTCTTGGCAGTCAATGGTATGTTCAAGACTCTTCTCCAGCACCACAACTCAAAGGTATCTATTCATCTTCTGTTATACTTAGTCATTTTCCAACTCTCTTAAGCATAACAAGTTATTGAGAAGACCATGGCCAGAGTTAGGCTTGTCTCTACACTGACATCAATGCTTTTCAGCACTCTGGAGAAGTCCATGAGAGCAGATATTCCCAATGCAATTCATCTTTTGATTTCCTGACCTGCTGCTTGTATTTCTGGTAGTTCTCTTTCAGTGAACTGTTCCAGTCATTTCTGGATAATTTTCAGCAAGATTTTAGTAGGGTATAATATTGGCGGTATTGGTAGATAATTTCCACACTCTGTCAGCTTGCCTTTCTTTTGGAATTGGAATAAATATGAACCTCTTCCAGTCAGTTGACCAAGTAGTTATCTTCCAGATTTCTTGACACATGTGGTAAGCAGCATCTGTTTACTAAAATATGTCAATTGGTATTTCATCAATTCCTGGGCCTTTATTTTTTGCCAAGTCCCTTAGAGCAGCCTGAACTTCCTCCTTCATCTCCATTACCTCTTGCTCATATGTTGTTTCTTGAAATTCTTCTGTGCCAACCAATTCTTTTTGGTATAATGACTCTGTATATACTCCTTTCATCTTCATTTAATGCTTCCTAAATCATTCAATATCAATTCTGCCCATAATATCCTTAAGCATTGCAACTTGTAGCTCAAATTTATTCTTTAGTTCCTTCAGCTTAAGAAATGCTGAGCGGGTTTCGGCCCTTTTAATTTTTTTACTCCAGCTCCTTGCACATTTCATTATAATACTTTGTCTTCCTGAGCAGCCCTTCGTAATCTTCAATTCAGCTCCTTAACTTCTTGGTTTCTTCCCTTTGCTTTGCTTTCTCGGTGCTCGAGTGTAATATTCAGTCTCTTCTGACATCCATTTTGTTTTTTTCTTCTTCATTCTTTGTGATAACTTTTTCTTAATATCTTCCCAAAGCTTATCTAGTCTTTGTTCATTAGTGTTCAAGGCCTCAAACCTATTTCTGAGTTGTTTTTTAAATTCATGGGGGATAGATTCAAAGTCAAACTTTTATTCCAGTGGATATAATTTAACCTTCTTTAGCTTTAATTAGAACTTGCATATGAGCAGTTGATGGTCTGTTCCACAGTCAGCACCTGGCCAAGTTTTCACCACTGATATTGAACTTCTCCAATGATTCCTTCCACAGTTATAATTGATCTGATTCCTGGCATCCCATCAGGTGAAATCCTTGTATATAACCTGCATTTACATTTCTTATGAAAGGTACTTGCTATGAATAAATTACTGATTGTACAGAATTCTATCATTCTATCCCCAGCCTCATTTCTGTCACCAAGTCCATGTTTTCTGACTACTGATCCTTCTTTCTGCATTGCAGTCACCCATTATTTTATTAATGCATCTTGGTGACTGACATGTTTGATCAATTTCTGACTGCAACAGTTGGTAGAAATCATCTATTTCCTCCTCTTTGGCTCTGGTTATAGGTTCACAAATGTGAATGACAGTGGTATTAACAGGTCTTCTTTGTATGCATATGGATATTATCCTATTACTAACAATATTGTGTTTCAAGATGCATCTGGAAATGGCCTTTTTAACTATGAAAGTGACCCCAGTTTTTTCTCACCTTTTCATCTCCAGTATAATAGATCATATGATTGTGGGATTCAAATTGTTCCATGCCAATCCATCTCGTTTAGCTAATACCCAATATGTCAATATTTATGCATTCCATTTTTTTCTTCACAATGTATACTTTTCCTATATTCATGCTTCTCACATTTTATGTACCAATTGTTAATTTATTCTTACAACTGTTTCTTCTCTTTTGTGTTTCCAAATTTAAGAGCTCAGCTTCAGTTTCCATATCTGTTATTCTACTCTAAGTGTCCTCTTTTGTACATAGGTTACTGGAGAATATCTTATTTTGGTAATTTCTATGGCATAACCACATGCTGTGATGATTATTATGTGCATTATTTTATAATTTTTCTCTAATCTGCACTTAATATAGATTGTTAAGAAATAACTATGACTAGAAAGTTAATGTGATGTGATTTAGAATGTAATTCTAAGGCATATGTATTAATATGTTGTGATTATGATTATTTTATAATTTGTGTTGTTTTCTAAATGCAATTATTAATAATTGAGACATTAGTAATTCAGTAACAGAATTATTCTCTTCCATTCAGAAAATTTGGGTTTAATTCTTGGCTAATTTACCTCATGCACAGACTCCACCTAAGTGTTTTTTAGTTTTGTGTTTTTCTCTCCTTATATTTGTATCCAAAAAAGACTGGAACAGTACATCAGCAGAGAACTGCCAGAAGTCCAGGCTAGGTTTAGAAGGGGTCATGGTACTAGGGATATTGTCGCTGATGTTAGATGGATCTTAGCTGAAAGCAGCTAATACCAGAAGAATGTATATCTGTGTTTCATTGATTGGGCAAAGGTGTTTGAGTGTGTGGATCATAACAAACTGTGGCTGACTCTGAGAAGAATGGGAATCCCAGAACACTTGATCGTGCTAATACAAAGCTTAAACTTGGACCAAGAGGCAGTCGTCAGAACAGAGAAGGGAAACACTGCATGGTTCAAAATTGGGAAAAGTATATGCCAGGGATGTGTCCTATCTCCATACCTTTTCAACCTGTATGCAGAACAGATTATCTGAGAGGCTGGGCTCTATGAGGAGAAGTGTGGCGTCAGGATTGGTGGAAGATCTATCAACAATCTGCGTTATGCAGATGACACAGCTCTGCTTGCTGAAACTGAGTAGGACCTTGCTGCAGAGGGTCAAGGACTGCTTAACATCAAGAAAACAAAGATTCTCACCACTGGACCAATTGTCAGCGTCAGGATGGATGGTGAAGAGGTTGAGATTGTTAACAACTTTAGTTGCCTTGGCTCCACAATCAAAACCCTTGGCACCAGTAGCCAAGAAATAAAAAAAACATATTGCAATGGGAAAGATGGCTGTTAGGGACCTCTCCAGGGTACTGAAGAGCAATGGTGTCACTCTGGAGAGTAAGGTGCGTCTGATACAGGCCATGGTCTTTTCTATCACTTGTTATGCATCAGACAGTTGGACAATGACTAAGGAGGATAGAAGGAGGATTGATGCCTTTGAGCTGTGGTGCTGGAGAAGAGTATTGAGGGTACCATGGACTGCTAGGTAAACAAATAGATTCATCCTGGAAAGGGTCATACCGGGCTGCTCCTTGGAGGCAAGGATTCTGGGGCTTTGTCTGACATACTTTGGACATGTTGTAAGGAGGGGCAGGTCCTTGGAGAAGGAAATCATGCTTGGGAGGTTGGAGGGACGGTGCCAGAGGGTAAGACTCTCTATGAGGTGTATTGATTCAGTGACTGGGGTAATCGGGATGGGTGTGTCAGAGGCAGTGTGATTGGCACAGGATAGAGTAGGGTTTAGGGCTGTTGTACGTAGGGTCACAATGAGTCGCAAGCGACTCAACAGCACATAACAACAACAACAACAACAGCAACATATTTGTATTGGTTTGCATACAATTATTTATATACATTGTGGTTTATGCACATACATTGTGTTTTATACAGGCATGCATTTTACATTATGAGTTTTCTATTTCACTGCAAAGGGTTTTTCCTTTTTTGTTTTTTTAAAAATTGGCTTTCTTACAAAGTTCCTGTACATGGTGTTTCACAGTATTCTTCATTCACATTATGTTTCATACAATCATTCATATGCATTATGTTTCATAAAATTAATTACCATTGGACATTGCCCATCATTACCCGTGTCCATCCCATTTCCTTCCCCTACTACCTCCACCTACCACACTGTGGAACCCTGTGGTTTCGTCCTTACCCATCTTCACTCCTCCACTCCCAGCCTTTCCCACCTTGAATTCCCATGCATATTTTAATAAAACTTCCAGTGGAAATTTACTCCTGATAATATAATGAAACCCCTAAGAAACACAATGATTTGATATGAAATAGTTCATGGGCATTGTTCTCCCAAATGGGGGAACATTTCAATCCTGTATGTAGGGGATGACCATCAATCAGGGACGTGCTAGAAGACAGCTAACAATAGTAGCAACAACCAGTGATGAGTAATTAAGTTGGAAAATGATGATCATTTAAAAACTAATCTTGCAAAAATGTTGTTTAGCTTATTTAATACTTAAGTAAATATTTAATACTTAATACAAAATGTTGGTTATTTATAATTAATGAATCACAAACTCAAAATAATCATGTTGTGTTGTTGCTAGTTGACATTGGAGCAATTATATTTCATAACATTTCAGGGGGAAAAAGTAAAACCTTGCCCTGCCTTGCACAATTTTTATCATATCCACTATATTCTATCCCATTGTTGTAATCACTGTGTCTGTCTAGATTGAAGGTATACACAGAGTCACTGTACCTGTTAAAATTGGATGACACAGAAGAATCATAAAACAACACATAACAAAGAGGGAATGGTGATGAAGGAGAAAATTCAAGCTGCTCTGAAGGAATTGGAAAAAAAAACAACAAGGCCCCAAGATTTGGTGGAATACTGATTGATGTATTTCAGCAAATAGATGCTGCTTTGGACATGCTTACCAGGTTGTGCCAAGAAACCTGACCAACTAGAAGAGATCCATATCTGTTCCATTCTAAAATATGATGATCTGACAGTGTTGAAAATTATGGAACAATATCACTAACACCACACGCAAGAAAAATCCTTCCAAAGATTGTCCAAAACCTACTGGAATACTACACTTACAGAGAACTACCAGAAGTACAAGCTGGGTTTAGAAGATGTCATATCACTAGAGACATCATTGCCAGTGTCAGATGGATCTTGTCTGAAAGCAGAGAGTACCAGAAGAATGCCTATCTGTGTTTCATTGACTATGCAAAGGCATATTTCTGTATAGATCATAGCAAATTTTGGCTAACCTTGAGAAGAATGGGCATCCTAGAATGCCTGATTGTGCTCATGGGAAACTTATCTTTGGACCAGGAGGAGGTAGTCATCAGAACAGAGCAAGGAAATGCTGCCTGGTTCAAAATCAGTAAGGAAGTATATCAGGAATGCCTCCTTTCTCCATACCTTTTCAATCTATGTGTGGAACAGATCATTCAGGATGCTGTTCTTTATGAGGAAGAATGTGGCATCAGAATTGGAGGAAGACTCATCAATAACTTGTGTTATTCAGATGAAACAACCTTGTTTCCTGAAGTAACAAACTTGTTTCCTGAAGAGGACCTGAAGCGCTTGCTGCAGGTGGTCAAAGACTGCAGACTTCTATATGGATTGAAGTTCAACATCAAGAAAACAAAGATTCTCACCACTTGGGCAGCACCATTATAGATAGAGAAGAGATTGAGATTGTTAACAATTTAAGCTTGGTCATATCCATAATCAATACTCTTGGCACCAGCAGTCAGGAAATCGAAAGAGGAATTGGATTGTGACCTCTCCAGAGTGCTGAAGAGTAAAGATGTTAGTCTAGAGACTAAGGTACACCAGACCTAGACCATGGTCTTTGCAATTACTTGCAATGCATCAGAGAGCTGGACGATGACTAAAGTTGACAGAAGAATTGATGCCTCTGAGTTGTGGTGCTGGAGAAAAATATTAAACATACCAGGGACTGCCAAGAAAACAAACAGTTCTGTCCTGGAAAGAGTGGAACCAAGTTTCTCTCCAGTGGCAAGGATTTTGGAGCTCTATCTCACATACTTCGACATCTTGCCTGGAAGGATCAGTCCTTGAAGAAGGATATCACGCTTCAAAGGATGGAGGGACAATGCAGGAGAGGAAGACCCTGGATGAGATGGATTGATACAATGCCTGAGGTAATAGGGGCAGGTTCTGGGAATCACAGTGAAACTGGCTCATTATAGGATAGGGTTCAGAGCTATTGTAACATAGGATGGCTATGAGTCACAAGCACATAACAACAACTTCCTTTCCCAGCATGAGTTCATACATTTTTGCCTTTCTTTTTGCCTTAAAGGCTTCTTCAATTTGACGTGCATGTTCATGGTATAAAATGTTCTTTGAACTTAAAAGAGAAAAGCAAAATGTTTAAATAAACTATGTTGAAATTGGTGTGCCTTTGATTTAAAAGTAATTGTTGTGTCTGGGCCATCTGTGTGTCCTGAGGCCTCCCCTCCCTGTCCAGAGCCTCATACAGAACATGCTCTTTAATTCTGCGTCCAGTGGCAGGCCCCAGGGCCAGGTGTCTCTTTGTAGAAGTGAACTCATTTCCAGGAACTTAGAGCACAGGAGCAGGCTGGGTAATTGTTCTAATTTGATGCTCAGGTTGAAGCTAAATCCATGAAGATTAGGTATAGCTCCTAAGGAAGGAAACCTCTGATATTAGAAGAGGCAAGGAGGTTAAGATTCCCAGTTCTTGTGTCTCCAGTGCTCTGGGCATCACTGATGTTACTATCTTATCTCCTGTAGTCATTTAGTATTGCCCTTTAGAAGAACAATGCAGGATGCAGGAGCTGTGGTACTCACCTCCTATGGGCATGGTTTCATCTAATCCTCAGGAGCACTGAGTCACAATTAAGAAATGGATATTTGACACTAACATAGATTAATGGAAAGGCAGTATAGAGTAAGAAATTGATAATACATTTTTAAATGTTATAAAATAAAAATGTATATGAATGAATGAAAAACCAACATGATTTGTGAATATTTGCAAACACTCAAACCACAATAAAAGAAAGGAAAAAGGAAAACATTTTATTTCACCACGTTATTTTAATAATTTTCTTTAGTATCATATAGATAGTTTTTCTTTGATCACAAAATAAAAAAAGACACTACACAGGGGAAAAAAAATCCCACAAACCCGGTAAAGAGTCTCTCACCTATTTTAAATATTTTAAAATATATTCATTATTTGTTAAAATAGGTATAAGAAAATTTGTCGTTTATCTAACAAAATCAGTCAAGACCACTTTACCCTTTCTTTGGGTAAGTCTCTACATGCAGAGATAGCATTGACCAATAAAAACTAGCTGACACTGGATTGACTGTGATTCAAGGTGACACTGTGTGTGTCAAAGTAGGGCCATGCCCCATTTACAGTTCAGTGGGGGAATTTTAAAGAAGACATTGCCAGACCTTTCTTCCTAGGTGTTTTTTGTGTGCCTTCACACCACCAACTTTTTGGTTAACAACTGCAAGTGTGAACAATTCACACTATACAGGGATTTCCAGATAGCACTGAAAATAACACGAGTAGAATAGTTAACCCGGGATGGGTGGCCAAGAATCCATGTATCCAGATGAAGCTACCAGAGCCATGGAGTCACCTCTGTCTCATGGTGACCATGTGTATTGGACTAGACTGGTAATCTGTAGGGTTTTCAATACCTGCTTTTCAAAAGTAGAGTATTTGTTTGGTCCTACACACCTTTCTTTGATGGTACTTCTGAGTGTTCTTGAACTTCTAGCCTTCCGGTAAGCAGTCAAGTATACCACCTGCACCACACTGTAAATCTGAGATGAAGGCGGTAGTTGTATAAAGGGGAAGTTTCAAATTCTATCTTAATATCATGGTTTTTTATGTTTTAAATAATAGGTGGCCCTGGAAGTGGAAAGGGCACTCAAAGTTTGAAAATCGCAGAACGTTATGGATTCCAGTACATTTCCGTGGGAGAATTATTAAGGAAGAAGATCCACAGTACCAGCAGTAATAGGAAATGGAGTCTCATCGCCAAAATAATCACGACCGGAGAACTGGCCCCACAGGTACTGCTGTCTGCTTCCTTCTAATCATCAAATATTTTATACCAGTTCTAAGTGAACCAGGCTTAACTGTGTTTTTTTCCTCACTCTTTCTCTTTGTAAAAGGAAACAACAATTACAGAAATAAAACAGAAATTGATGCAAATACCTGACGAAGAGGGCATTGTTATTGATGGATTTCCAAGAGATGTTGCTCAGGCCCTATCTTTTGAAGACCAAGTAAGAAAGTTTCCTTATATTTTAAATGACCTACTTTTCATACAAACTTTGTGGGTTGTTTTTTTAAAAAAAAAGATTTCTTGGAAGACTTGCTTTTATTTTTGATGAATGCTGATCTGGCAACATAGACAAGTATTTCAGATATATCAGTGTGAGTTGGCAGAAGGTCATTTCCTTGGCATATATGTTTAGACACTGAAGTCAGTGTCTGCCAAAAAGAAAAAAATGAAAGCTAGCAGTAAAACTCATTATTTTATTAAAAGGACAAATGTCCAAGATTGTTTTTGAACATTGCTGTTGAAAATGAGCAAATCTCCTGTAAAGGACAGCTAGAAAGTACTAAAAAGCAAAGAGAGACGTTGAAAGACAAATGCTATATGGTGCCACTGTTGTAGAATGAGGCTGGCATTGGGGTAGGGGTAAGACTGAGAAAAACTGGATGGAATATGTTTACGGCATTGAAGTCTATGGGCGAGAGAATAGTCTAAAAGTATTATATTTTAGGGCATTATTTTTATCATAGGAGTATGCAATGAGGGTTGCAGAGTGGATTATATTTGGGGGTAGGGGGTGGGGTTTGGGGAGGTGAGGGGGGGATTGTGTACCAGTGAGGGCGTTTTTCTTTTGCTTTTCAAGGAGAGGAGCAAAAGGAGGGGGGAGGGGGGGTTTGTGCGGGGAGAAGGGTGCAACAATGAATGAATGGAATCCCAAAATCTCTGTAGATGTTCATTGAAATGAAAAATAAACAACCGAAATTAAATAAATAAATAAACAAGACTAAGGTTATACACGCCTCATGCGTGGGATTTTCAGTTGCTTCATATGCACGTGCTGCCTTTGAATCGTGGTGTTGGTAAAGACTAGTTTACGAACTTTCAAAAGAACAAGCAAGCCTGTCTTGGAGGAAGTGGAGCCAGAGTGCTCCTGAGAGAGGAAGACAGTGTAACTTTGTCTCACATACTTTGGGCAACTTGTCAGAGGGGCCAATACTTTGGAAGTGATACCATGTTTGAAATGTAGAGGGTTAGCAAAACAAATGAAGACCCACAATGAAGGAGATTGACACCGTGACTGCAGCAACAGGCTTGAACATGGCAGAGATGGTAAAGATGGTATAGAATTGGACAATGTTAGTCACAGGATTGATGTGAGACCTACCCAGCAGCATCTGGGTAAATCTTCATTTGCTAAAAACAAGCTTCTTTCAGTGATTTCTAATATCGAAAATATCCAAAATATTGGTAGGAAGTTGTGCTGCCACCTGACAGGTGAGTGTTGTGAATGTACCAGCTACTCCTCAGGAGAGAAAGATGGACGGCTTCCTCCCATCACATTTATAGCCTTTACAAACCTGCTGCAGGATCGGCTATGAGTGGGTTCTGACTCACCTCAAATCAATGCCTTTGAGTTTTGTTTGAGTACTTTCTTACCAATTTTACAACTTCTTTATTGTGTTGTGAAATACCAAGCATCCAAGTATATTCAAAGAAGCTGTAATATTTCATATGGTGTGAAGTATTGGGAGACAAGTTGAGCTGTAGTTACCACTCAATGGCATTCTTATGTAAAAAGATAAGGCTTTATGCTCCTAAGATTTACAGCTTCAGAAACCTTCTGGAGGGTCTCCATAAGTCAGAATTAGCTCAGTAACAGTAGATTTGATTTTTTGCTTTGAATGACGTAATTTTGAAAAATCTGGTATGAGTGATTTTTAAACAGAAAATCTGAAATCTGGTTTTCAATTTAAAAGTTTTAATAACAAAATGACATGTGGTCATTAAACTTCACTGCCCCCTTTCCTAAGTAATAGAAATACTGGAAGTGTGTTATGTTTCCTTCTAGACATTTTCCTATACATAAAAATGCACATGCAAATGCATTTTAAATTGTCCTATTTCTAAACTAATTCCCAAAAGATATTTCCAAGTTTTGTTCTTGTCAATACTGAATGAAAAGAACTTTTTATCTAGATCTTTTCCAGCAAGATAAAATTTCTATTTACGATTTTTAACAACCTGATAAAATGGAAATTTTATTCCTTTTTCTAATCATTACATTTATTGTATTATTTATAGGATTAAGTATATTTTCACATGCGTGCATAGTGACCATATCACTGTCTTCTTGCTTGTGAAATGCCTGATCTTCTTTTTTTCCTTCTTTATAAAAAAATAGCTTTTAACAGGGAGCTCTGGTAGCCTAGTTGCAAGAAGCTACACTGCAATCCCAGAGGTTCACAGATTGAATCCATCAGATGCTGTGCTGGAGAAGGAGAAACAATCTCCTTCTGTACCAGTCAGATCCGATTTGACGGTACACACACAAAAGAATAAAATTTTAAAAAATAAAAAAGGGCTTTTAACATATAATGGATACTCTATCAAGTACAATTCTGCCAAATAAGATGCAAATTCATCTCTCATATGAAAGAATCCTGAAACTGAACAGCTCAGAGTCAGAGATTAGCTTCATAAAGCCTCCTACTGAGTGTTCACATTAATTCTTTTGTATCATCTACTCCTCTCGTGGTCTAATAGGAAAGGACTGACAATCCAAATAATAGGTGGTTCAAATCCACCAACTGCTACAAGAGAGAAAGGTGAGCAGTTTCCTCTTACGTGATTTACAGCCTCTGAAAACCTGCTAGCAGTTCAGCTATGAGCCACATCTAACGTGGCACACAATAACAACAATAGCACTGTTCTGGAATACCTTTTAACCATTTTCAGGGTTTTCCCTTCAAGAGTATATTCAGAATACTTAGTGTTTATTCAATTTAAACACCTGGTTCTAATAGCTTGGACTGGGAATGTAAAAAAAGCCCTAGGAAAATCTGACCTATTTCCAGTTTTTTGTTCCTCTCATATTATGTTGCTTCTGAAAATGACTGCTACGGACAATTCCATGTGATTCTTTGCTGCTAGTGGAAGCATAATAGTCAGACAGGCAAGGGTTGCCATACAAAGCTTGTCTACTCCATTTACAGAGTGAACTGCACATGGTGGGTAAAAGCAGATTAACTTTAGCATGTTGGTTCCAAGGAGATGAAGCAACTTGATATTTTATTCCTGTTATCTCTCAAACGTGCAATGTCATATTTGAACATATTTAAAAAATCCAGTTTGGTCTAAGTCAAACCTTCAGCTTTTCTTTTATTTTAATATACCTATGTTATCTCTAGCTTGGGTCTGGCTCAGGCTGAAGAGCCTAGAAGAATGAAACCCTTCCTCCTGCAACTTCCTCAAAAAGGGGCGAGCAGCAAATTTATTCCTCGTCTGTAAATCTTTCTGGATGCCTGAACAATCAATCTCCATCTTCTCTTGGATAGCTTGGAAATGGACAGCGGGCCAAGGTTCATAGTACTGTTTGTGGACACTGGTCAACAAATGTCTGAGATGATCTGCTATCTCCTTGTACTGTGTGCAGTCCCTTGCATTCATTATTCTTGGATACACATTCGAATAGAAAAAGTCTAAGTTAACATCATCTTAAGTTGGCCTTGTAGCTACCTGGAAGCCCTTGGCCCTTGCAGCAGTGCAGTGGTGCCTGGGTCATTGGTGCCATTGCTAGTCCTGCAGTATTTCACAAAAGTGTTTAGATAAGTCAGTTCTATAACAGACCATCTCTGACTCCTCCATGCCGTGTGTGGGCTGAAACTCTCTGGTGCTCTTCTTTACCTCAGTATTTTTTAGTTCACATCTTGGCATGTGCACATATACAGATATTTTTTTCAAACACATCTTCACAAATTCAAGGTGTAAGAAGTAGATTTCTGACATCAGTCATGTACTGGTGGCATTAAGACTATTGTAGCAGAAAGGCCTAACACTTAAACAGAAAGAGCATAGGTGATTTAAAGGACAAAGGAGTGATTTTTGTTTATTGTGTTTTCTTAGGATAGCAGTGTAGATTTGTGCAGCAGCTTTTCTCATAGAGGTAATTTGGGGACCAAAGTTTCTTCAAACTTGTCTGGCCACTTTCTAGGACACTATTATTTACTATACTGTTGGTACAGACTTGCAATCTCAAGTAGGTGAAAATGGCAGGTTGTGGAAATAAAACATGAAAGTCTGTGTCTCCAGACCAGAAAGTATATAGATCTCTTATGTTCACTTAGCATTACTGAGAAGTTGATCATATTCTAATTATGAGGAAGGCTGGGAAATAGAGTCTAGTTTAGCAATCATGCACCTGGACACAATTCTATTACTGTAGAAATTTTAGAGAAGTAACTAGCATTCTCTACTACATTTTACCCCTTTAGCCATCCGGGTATCTGTTACCCCTTTAGCCCTCCAGGTATCTGTATGATTCCCTTCTTCTCACATGCAAATTTACTCGCTCACCCTCCAAGCAAAGAATTCAGATGTATCCAACTAAAAAATCAATTACCTCTCACTGATGTACAGTCTTCTCCATTAGGTCCACTTTTGGCTCATACTTGTTATAGCTATAAGCTATGTGTTTATGAGACCTTCCAATACCAACAAACAGTAGAGACACAGGACTATTGTTGTTAAGCACCTTTGTGTAAATTACAATTCACAGCGATCCCATAACAACAGATGTAAACACTTGTGCTGTCTTGCACCACTTCTATTCATAGGACTTTCAAGGGAGCATTAATTCAGAAGTAGGTGACCACTCCTACTGCAAATCTATCTAAGTCTGGAAAGTGCTGAAACCTGTCCATTGTGGATGACCATTTTGGTATTTGAAATGCTGATGGTATTGCTTCCAATATCTCAGCAAAACACAAGCCATCACACTATGTAAAATTGGCACATGAATGGTGGGTATCTTAAGCCCATTTAAAAGCAGAACTTTAAGTATTATAGTGAGAAGGGGGAAAGAAGGGAAATCCAAGTTTTCTATAAACTTTCATTATAATCTCAATTTTAAAAAAATATGAAAAGATAATAGCCACAGTCTGATTTTTGCCTCAGTATAGTTCTCTTTGGGAGGAGTAGGATGGTAGGTGTGAAGGAGAAGCTACAGCAATCTTACCTCCTTCTGTGTGAAAGCATAGGAACAGTTAGTCCTTTAAAGCGTGTGGTCTTAATTACCTTATAGTCGGTTGCAGCTCATCACAACCTAAGTACAACAGATCAAAACCTTGCCTGATCATGCTCCATCCTCAAAACTTCTGTGGTGCTGAAGTGTATCAATCTGTCTCCTTGAGAACCTCCTCTCCTTCACCAACTTTCTACTTTTTCTACCTACTTGTTTTTCTTCAAGGACTGGACTATGATAATATGTCCGAAGTTGTGAGGCAAAGTCTCTTTATCCTTACCTCTAAGGCACACTCTGGTGCAGCTCTCCCAAAACAGATCCTTATGTTCTTTTAGATGGGACCAACTCATAGCCGACCCTTCAGTGAGTTTTCAGAAGCGGTAGATCACATGAGAGAAAATTTCCCATCCTTCTGCAGAGCAACTGGTGTATTTGAACCCCATGCCTTATGGATTGCAGTGTAGCTTCAGACCCCCAGGCAATTTTGTTGTTAGGTGCTGTACAGTATGACTCATAGAGACTCCGAGAACAGCCAACCCGAAACCCTTTCCTATCTGTGTTATCCACATCACTTCTGATACTCCAGAGTCCATTGCTAAAGTCTCCATGTCAATCCATCTTGTTGGGGGTCTGTTTGGACAATAGCTTTTTGGTCTATGTATCGATTCTATATTAGCACAATAAAGTATTCTGTGATTCTCATTTTTCTAAATATCAGCCAGCCATAATTTGTTATGATCCACACAGTTAAATGTCTTTGCATATTCAATAAAATATAAAGAGATGTTCTTCTTGTATTCTCTGCTTTGAGCTAATATCCATCTGACATCTGCAGTGATATCCCTAGTGTTGTGGCCTCTTCTAAAACCAGCTTGAACTTCTGGTAGTTCTCTGTCAATGTACAGTTCTAGCCATTTTTGAATGATCTTCAACAATATTTTGTTTGCATGAGATATTAATAATATTGTTTGATAATTTCCACATGCTGTTGGATCACCTTTTTTGGGGAATGGAAATAAGTACAGATCTCTTCCAGTCAGCCAGCGAGGTAGTTGTCCTCCAAATTCCTGACATAAATTGTTGAGCACATATAGGGCTGCGTCTGTTAGTTGAAACATGCCAATTGTTATTCCATAGATTCTTGAGGACTTATTTTTTTGCCATGCCTTCAGTGCAGCTTGAACTTCATCTTTCATCACCATTGATGCTTATTTGTATGATACTTCCTGAAAATTTTTACTGTCAGCTAGTTATTTTTTATAAAATGATTCTATGTATGTTGTTGCTGTTTTTAGGTGGTGTTGAGTCGAGTATGACTCATAGTGACCCCATGAATCCATTGTAGCAGTCTCCATGTCCATCCACCTGGCTGAGGGTCTTTCTCTCCTTCATTGACCCTCCACCATTCCCATCATCATGTCCTTCTCCAAGGAATAGCCCATCCATATACATGTCCAAATTATGTGAGGCAAAGCTTCATCATTCTTGCCTCCAAAGAGCACTCAGCTGTACCATCTCCAAGACATATTTTTGTTCTCTTAGCCACTCATGGAATGTTCAGTACTCTTCTCCAACACCACAGCTCTAAGTTATCATTCTTTTTTCTGTCATCCTTATTTATTGTCCAGCTCTCAGATGCATAGCAAGTAATTGGAAAGACTACGGCCTAGATCATATGCGCCTTAGTCCTCAAACTGACATCATTACTCCTCAATAATTTGGAGAAGTCCCTAACTACAGATTTTTCCCAGTGCAATGCATCTCCTTATTTCCAGACTGCTGGTACAAAGGTGTTAATTGTGGATCCAAGCAAGATGAAGCTATTTACAGTTTCAGTCTCCTTGCTATTCATCATTTTGTGTATGGCTTGGGTATTATTACTTGCTTCTCTTAGTGCAGCACTTGTCTGTTAGTCTGCTGTGCTGGTACATCTTATATGGTACTCTAATGCTGGAATCTATATCACCAGTAGCTCAGTTACCAGAAGGGTCACCCATGGTGGAATGGTTGCTGCAGAGCTCCTAGATTAAGACAGACCATAAAGAAGGATTGGCCATCCACTTCCAAAACAGTGGACCTCCAAAAACCTTATGATCAGATTAACATGAGTAGTTATAAAGCCCAGATAGGAAACCACTAAAAGGTAAGTAGAAACAGCTGCAAATAGCCATTAATAATTGGAACATGGAATATACAAAATATGAATGTAGGAAAAATTGAAGTTTTCATAAATGAAATAGAGGGCATGAAGATTTACTTTCTAGGCATCAGTGAAAAGAGATGGGTAAGCAGGGGCCACTTTGAATTAGACAATCACATGATCACATGTAGAGAATTAACAACTGAGGAAAAATGGTGTTACTTTCATACTAAAAAAGATACTTCTGAAAAAGATCCTAAAGTACAGTGCTGTGAAGGATAGATTACTATCCAAATGCATACTAGGAAGATCTGTTAGAACAACTATTATTCAAATAAATGCAACAATACCTAATGCAAAAGAAGAAATTGAGTTTCTAATAACTTTGAAAGTCCAAAATTGATCAAACATATGATCAAGATGCATTTATAATTATTGGTGACTGGAATACAGAAGTTGGAAGCAATGAGGAAGGAATGGTAGTCAGAAAGTATGGACTTGGTGAGACAAATTAGTCTGGAGAGCGAATGATTGTATTTTGTGTGCTAAATGATTTATTCATAGCAAATACCTTTTCAGCAGGAAGTAGCTAAGAGAATACGCCATCCCCTTTTCCTTATGGATCACAGTGAAGTCTCTCTCAGGGAGGAGTGATAGGGAATGGCAAAGGACACACAGACAAAGGAGATTAATCAGAACTGGCTTTGACAAGCACTGTGGCAATTGGACAATTAAAACAGACATTCGGGGTGGGGGGGAAGAAGAACGAACTGGGGAGGAGGGTAGAGAAAACAGTACAACAATGAATGAATGAAAACCCAAAATCTCTGTAAATGTTCATTAAAACTAGTAAAATTTAATAATAATTTTAAAAAAATAAAAAACACAAACATCAACTTCACACATAAACCTCACCTGAAGGAGTGCACAGAAATTAGATTGACTGTATTTGTGGAAAGAATCATTGGAGAAGTGCTGTATCTGCAATCAAAACCAGACCAAGTGCCAATTGTGAAATAGATCATCAGTTTCTCATGTACAAGTTAAAATTACACTAAAGACAATTAAAACTAGTCTGCAGGAACCAGAATATAACCTTGAGTCTAACACAGATGAATTCAAGAATCATCTCAAGAACTGGTTTGAGACATTGAACATCAGTGTTTGAAGATTAGAGGAGCTGTGGGAGGACATCTGAGATATCATCTAGGAATAGAGCAAAAAATCATTACAAAGGAGGAGGAGAAAGAAAAAACCCAAAATGTAAGCCAGAAGAGACTATGACATTTGCATTGGAGCATCAAAAAGCCAACACCAAAGGAAGGCATGCTGAAATAAAACAACTAAATAGAAGATTTCAAATGACACCTTGAGGAGATAAAGCAAATTATTATAATGAAATGTGCAAAGAACAGGTCAGAGATTTAAAAGGGAAAAACTTGCTCAGCATTTCTCAAGCTGAAAGAACTGAAAAATTTAAGCCTCAAGTTGAATACTGAGAGGCCACCATAGTCGGTGATATAGTGAATGTTATTTGACAGTACTACCATCTGAAGCCATGTGGTTGAGTCCACCAGCTGCTCCACAGGAAAAAAGGGCAATCTCCTCCCATGCGATTAACTACCTCTGAAAACCTGCCAGAGGGTCAGCTATGGGTTGGTTCCAACTCGACGGTATGCAACAAAAACAAAAGCCCTCTGGAGGATCAACTATAGGTCAGTTTTGACTCAACAGTACATAACAATAACAACTATTTAAAGGTGTCTATTCTTCATCATTCTTACTTAATCATTGTCCAACCTTCATGTGCATATAAACCAGTTGAAAATACCTTAGCTTGGGTCAGATGCATCCTTTAATCATATAATTAATCTTTAAACTTTGTGTTAGCCTTTTGACCTTATGAGACTTTAAAGTTCTGGATACTTTCTTTTCACTTTTATATTTGCTTGAGAAGTAATAAGTTTTTTCCCTTGGTTTTATGTTTGTTTTAAATATGTTGCTAAAAATAATAAGGAGTAATCAATACAGCAACTTTCTAGCTTTTTATAGACATATATTTCTAGCTATAGTTTCCAAAGTAATATGCTCTACTTCCAAGTTGACACAATTAACAGTCATACCAAATATTTTGCAACGGTATAACAAAGATTTCCAGCCTGGAATATTTATGACATTAGTTCTCAAATGAGCCAGCACCACATATTTTTTTATGGGTAGGGTATTTTTTGTTTGTTTGTTTGTTTTTTTAAAAAGTCAGTATGTTACACACACAGACACCCTGACCTAAAAGTTATTTCTCCTTTATATAATGGCTTCACTGTAAGTGACCTAGTTTTACAAGGCAGCATCATGCCATTTTCAGTCACTCAGAGATGCAAGTTCTTAACAAATTATTGTCCTAAATATCTAAGACAACAGTTCCCAAACTTTTAGTTCTTGTGTTGTTAAATACTCTTGAGTCAAGTTTGACTCATAGCAATCCTATGAACAACCAATCTGAACATTGTCCTATCCTGTGTCATCCTCACAATCCCTGATACACTCGAACTTGTTGCTGCAGTCACCATGTCATCTCACGTGGTTGAAGATCTTCCTAGCACGTTGTACCTCCACCTTTCCAAGCATGATATTCATAGCCAAGGAATAACCTCTTCTAGCAACATGCCCAAAGTATTTGAGACAAAGTTTCATCATTTGCCTTCAAGGAGCACTCTAAGTGCATCTTCTCCAAGACATATCTGTTTGTTCTTTTGGAAATCCATGGGATCTTTGGCACTCTTCTCCATCACCACAGTTCAAAGGCATTGATTCTTCTTCTGTCATCTTTAGTCATTGTCGAGCTCTCAGGTGCATCAGGCACACCTTAGTCCTCAGACTGACATCATGACTCTTCAGTAATTTGAAGAGGTTCCTGCAGACTTTCCTAGTGCCATACATCTCCTGACGTCTTGACTGCTGGTACCAAATGTATTTATTGTGAATTCAAGTCAGATGAAGTCATTGACAGTCTCAATTCTTTATTCCTCTATCATGAGGTCGTTTATCAGTCCAGTGTTCTCTTGATGTCTAGATGCACGTTACATTGAAGGCTGCAAAGTTTTCCCTTCTGTAGCAAGTGCTTCAAGTCCTCTTCACTTTCAGCAAGCAAGGTGTGTCATCTGCATAATGAAGGTTATATACGAATCTTCTTCCATTCCTGATGCCACATTTTTCTCCAGAGAGCCCAGCTTCTCAAATAATTTGCCCAGAATACAGATTGAATAGGTATGGAGAAAGGATACAACCCTGACACACACCTTCCCTAATTTTAAACCATGCAGTGTTTTCTTGCTCTTTTCACACAGTAGCCTCTTGGTCTAGGCCTAAGTTTTACACTAGCACAATCAAATATTCTCAAACTCCCATCCTTCTCTATGTTACCCATAATTTCTAATGATCCACACAGACAAATTTTTTTTCATAGTGAATAAA
This sequence comes from Elephantulus edwardii, assembly GCF_000299155.1. Taxonomy (NCBI): domain Eukaryota; kingdom Metazoa; phylum Chordata; class Mammalia; order Macroscelidea; family Macroscelididae; genus Elephantulus; species Elephantulus edwardii. The sequence goes on along the minus strand of NW_006399819.1, from coordinate 11,812,281 downwards.
CAAAAATAGACATTCTTCAGGTGTTCTTTACTTTCAGCCAGGATCCATCTGACATCAGCCATGATATCTTTGGTATCACATCTTCCTCTGAATATAGCTTGAAATCTGACAGTTCCTGGCAATTATTTGTTCTAGCCATTCTTGAATGACCCTCAGCAGTATTTTGCTTGCATGTGATATAAATAATGTTCAATAATTTCCAGATTCTGTAGAATTACCTTTCTTGGGAATGAGAATAAGCATTGATCTCTTCCAGTCCATTGACCAGGCAGCTGTCTTAGTTTCCTGACACTGGCAAGCACATCCAGTGCTGCATCTATCATTTGAAACATTTTCATTGGTATCACATTCATACCTGGCCCTCCCCCCCCCCAGTGCTTTCAGTGCAGCTTGAATTTCCTCTTTCCTTATCATTGGCTCTTGATCATATGGTATTTCTTGAAATATTTGAGTGTTAGCCAAATATTTTTGGTAGAGTGACTCTGTGTATTCCCGTTATTTGTTTGAAAATTATTGAGATCTTAAGGAGATTCTGTTTATTTTGGATGGTACAGTATACATTGAAATTTACTATATTAGAAGTGAAAAAATATTTTAAAATATTTAATTCATTTATAAAAATAAATCAACTTTATGTTTACATGTTGTTATGTGCTGTTGAACTGTAACTAACTCATAGCTGATCCTCAAACACATTTTCAGAAACCATAAGTTGCACTAGTAGAGCTAGCCCTTCATTCTTCCACAGAGCAGTTGTATTTCATCCACAAGCCTTCAAGTGGATAACACAACTCCTTACCACTGTCATTTTGTTATTAATGCAGTTGCACTGAGTATGACTCAATAGTGGTACTATGAACAGTGGAACTGAACATTGCCCTAGCCTATGCTATCGTCATTATCTCTGATATCTTTGAGACCATTGCCATAATCACTGTGTCAATCCACTTCCCTAAATGGTTCAATGCCAGTCAATTTTTTTTGTACATTAACTCTGTGTATTTTCTCCACCTTTGTTAAAATCAGTTGCTAACTGTAGACTAGTACATGTACGAATTCAAATTGAAGCTGAAGAAAGTAAAATTAGTTCATAAGAATCAATATGACCTTGAATCTATCTGTCTCACCTGAATTTAAAAATCATCTCAAGAGTAGGTTGGAGGCATTGAACACTAATGATTGAAGACTAGATAGTTGTGGAGTGACATCAAGAATATAATCATTAAGAAAGCAAAAGATCATTACAAAACAGGAAACAAATGAAAGACCAAAATGAATGTCAGAGGAAATCTGAAAATTGCATTAAAGTGTTATAAAAGAGATGAACTGAAGATTTCAAAAGCAGCTAGTGAAGACAAAGGAAGGTATTGTAATGAAATGTGTAAATGAATCAGAAAATCAAAAGAGAAGAACTCACTCAATGTTTCTCAAGCTGAAAGAAATGAAAAAGGAATTCAGACACTGAGTTGCAATATTGAAGGTTTTTGTGGGCAAAAATTCTTAACTCTAAGACAATATAATCCTTTTTTTCAAAACTGAAAAGATGAAAAGAAGATTACTGTATATTTTTCTTATAGTTTTATTCCCCCCCCATTGTAATTTGGGTGAAGGTTATAGAGAAAATATTATTCCTTTTTTTAAATTTTTTAAGATTGTTTTACATTTTTAATTTCTAGCTTAATAGGAGAGAGTTGGGTTTTCTTACTTGCTTTTTCATTCAAATGTTGTTTTATCACACTTCATGTATCTTCTGAAAAGCTTCACTGTACACTTTTATGTGAGAAGGAGTGGAAAAAGCATTTGATGTCATGGTGTTGTTAGGTGCTATCAAAGCATGATAATTAACCATGGCACAGTAGGCCTTATTCATGGGGTTGTCTAGGACATAGTCTATGGAAGCGGATGGTCAAGTCTTTTTTCTGTAGATAGTTAAGGTAAATTATAAAATATTTATTGCCTTGGTTTTTCATTTAGCAGACTATCCCTTAACCATTGTATCACCGGGGTTTTGATCGTTCTAATGCGAAACTTATAGTTGGGCCAGGAGACAGTCGTCAGAACAGAGCAAGGGAAAACTGCGTGGTTCAAAATTGGGAAGGGCGTACGCCAGGGATGCATCCTATCTCCATACCTTTTCAACCTATATGCAGAACAGATTATCCAGGAGGCTGGGCTCTATGAGGAGAAATGTGGGGTCAAGATTGGTGGACGATTAATCAACAACCTGTATTATGGAGATGACACAACCCTGCTTGCTGAAACTGAAGAGGACCTGAAGCGCCTGCTGCAGAGTGTCAAGGACTGCAGCCTACAATATGGATTGAGGCTCAATGTCAAGAAGACAAAGATTCTCACCACTGGACCAATTGGCAGCATCAGGATGGATGGTGAAGAGATTGAGATTGTACACAGCTTTAGTTTGCTTGGCTCCACAGTCAACAGTCTTGGCACCAGCAACCAGGAAATTAAAAGGTGCATTGCCATGGGAAAGTCTGCTGTTAGGGACCTCTCCAAAGTACTGAAGAGCAATGGTGTCTCTTTGGAGACTAAGGTGCGTCTGGTACAGGCTATGGTCTTCGCAATCAGTTGTTATGCATCAGAGAGTTGGACAAGAACAAGGCGAATAGAAGGAGAATTGATGCCTTTGAGCTGTGGTGCTGGACAAGAGTATTGAGAATACCATGGACTGCTAGGAAAACAAACAGATTTGTCCTGGAAAGGGTTAAACCGGGTGGCTCCTTGGAGGCAAGGATTCTGAGGCTCCGTCTAACATACTTTGGACATATTGTGAGGAGAGACCGGTCCTTGGAGAGGGACATCATGCTTGGGAGGGTGGAGGGACAGCGCAGGAGAGGAAGGCCCTCTATGAGGTGGATTGATTCAGTGACTGGGATAATTGGGATGGGAGTGTCAGAGACAGTGCGATTGGCACAGGACAGAGCAGAGTTTAGGGCTGTTGTACATAGGGTCGCTGTGAGTCGCAAGCGACTCGACGGCACATAACAACAAAAACAACAACATTTTTTTCTCTGTATTTTCTTTGTTGAATTATAAATGTATGTATATAAACATACCAAGAATTTTACATGTATTTGTATACATGTTTACATATGTATATGTTCTTATCAGTTTTAAACATATTACACAACTTTCCCATTCTTTGTTTCTTAACTGTCCCTCATACTAATTTTTTAAATTATCATTTTTATTAATTTTAATGAAAATTTACAGAGACTTTGGATTTCCATTCATTCATTGTTATACTTTTCTCCCTGCCCAATCTCCCCTCTCCCAGTTCACTTTTCTCTTTGAAAAGTAAAAGAAAATTTCTTTCATTCTTATACAATCCCTCCCCCTAAGTCCACTCTACTATGCAGCCTTTGTAATGTACTGTTTTTAATATGAAAAAACACTCAGCACACCTTATGGATCTTTTTAGGATATACTTTGAAAGCCATACCCCTGGAGCTTATTGGCATGTATGCAGTCAAAATGTCCTTGTTTAGTAGAGGAAGTCCTCAACTAGATGGACTGATATAGTATCTGAGGCAGTGGACTCAAATGCCCATGAACTCCACCTTAAGTTCCAGAACTCAAGGCAGCACATCTCACTTCTTACATCCCATTGATTAGACCTTAAGCCAGAAAACATAAGCCCTAACTACAGTGAGGCAGGGAAATGTAGTCAAATGAGTGGTCATGGGCCTGGCCACATGGTTGCTATTATACAAGATGGGATAATAGATTTTGACAGGCAACTCATGTTGTTTGCCACATGCTTTGTGTTAGGTAGAACACCATCTTTTCTTCTTGTTCACACCTCTTCCTAAGTTTTCCTAGATCTCCAACCTGCCAATTTCACTTGTAGGTCGAGGGCAGTGGGGAGGTCTAGGAAAACTCACTTTATCACCACAGTACAACATCTCTCTCTTAAAAAAAAAAATCTAGTGGTTTATTTACAAAATTCAGATACATTGTTTTCAAGAACAAATTATTTCCATTTTCCTCACCCCGCCACCCATCAAATTGTATAACCCCAGATTAATCCCCCACTCCCATTGTGCATCTTCACCCCTCTGCCTCCAAATTCTCCCACACCTCTTGGATCCTTATCCTCATTCCACAATAATGGTTTTATACAATGTTTATCCTTGTGGGGCTGGAGTTAGTTCACACAGCATAAAGCTCTCCAGTCCTTCCCAAGTTGGGTAGTAATTTACAAAATCATTGCTCCTGTATGCTGCATAGTATTCCATTGGGTGAATGTACCATAATTTCTCAATCCATTTGTTTGTGGTTGGACATTTGGGCTCTTTCCATGTTCTTGCGATGGTGAATAATGCTGCTATGAACTCTGGTATACAAATCTCCATTTGTATCACACCCTAATCTCAAAACCTACACAGCAGTCGTAACCAGAACAGCATGCTACTGGTACAATGACAGACATATAGATCAGTAGAACAGAATTGAGAACCCAGAAATAGACCCAGTTATCTATGGTCAACATCAATATCTATTCGACAAGGAAATCAAAGTTATCAAATGGGGAAATGATAACCTCTTCAACAAATGATGCTGGCAAATCTGGACTTCCACCTACAGAAAGCTGAAACAGGATCCACATCTCACACCATACACAAAAATCAAACTTGTGATTGTTAAGTGGTACAACCACTCTAGAAAACAGTTGGTGTTTCCTCAAAGAGCTGAACACAGAAATTCCGTATGACCCAGCTATTCCACTGCTTGGAACATACCCAGAGAAAATTAAACGTGAGGCTCAAATAAAGACTTGTACACCAATGTTCTTAGCAGCATTATTCACCATCGCAAGAATGTGGAAACAGTCCAAATGTCCAGCCATAATGGAATGGATTGAGAAATTATGGTACATTCACACAACGGAATACTATGCAGCATGTAGGAGCAATGATTTTGTAAATTACTGCCTGATTTGGGAGGGACTGAAGAATTTTATGGTAAGTGAACTAACTCAGTCTCATAAGGACAAATACTGTATAAGAGCATTATTGTAGAGCGAGTATGAGGATCCAAGGAAGGGAGGGAGAAGCAGAGGGCTTCCTCGCTGCTTTGGCGTCAACCTCCTACACATAGTGCTAGGCCCTGCACCATCCCCACAGCAGTGGTGACTGGATTTGCATTCCAAGGAGTTTTCATTTCCTGCTTTTCGGAAGTAAATTACTAGACCTTTATAGTCTGAAAGCTATTCTGAAACCTGTTCAATATCATATGACAGCTAAACCACACTGCCAAAGCTATGAGGTGACTTTACTTGGAGCATATTGGCCAAGAATTGAACCACAGTCTCCCAGATGGAAAGTGGGAATTGAAGATTTATTAACTAAACAAACAGCAAAGATAAAATAAGAATTGAGTGGTGATTTTATTGAAAATAGAGGCAAAAGGTCTTTACCAAGCTTGTGAATAAAACTGACACTAAATCAAAAGATGGATAGATCTGGGGAAAGCTGCTGTCAGGGACCTATCCAAAATGCTGAAGAGCAACAATATCAGTCTGGAGACTAGGTGACCTGATTCAGGCCATGGTCTTCACAATTTTGCTATAGATCAGATAGCTGAATAGTGACTAGGGTGACAGAATAAGAATTGGTGCATTTAAGTTGTGGTGCTGGAGAAGAGTATTGAACATACCATGGACTGTGCAGAGAGCAAACAGGTTTATCCCAGATTGAGTGAAACTGGGCTACCCCTTGGAGGCAAAGATTTTGAAGCTCATTGTCACAGACTTTGGGCATGTTGCCAGGAGGGATCAGTCCCTGGAGAAGGACATCATGCTTGAAGGGTGGAAGGACAGCATAGGAAAAGAAGACCCTGGATGAAACAGATTGACACAGTAGCTAGGGTAGTAGGAGTAGGTGTGTCAGAGACAGTAAAACTGGACAGGATAGAGCAGAGTTCAGAGCTATTGTACATAGCATTGCTATGAGTTACAGACTCCTTGATGGCGTATAACAACAACAATTAGCAACCTAGTTATCTAGCCTCAGTTAATTTTTTAATTTCACCTTTCTGTTTATGAATTACAATTCACATTATGAATTTGTAATATGAATTACCCTCTAGATTGCTTGCTGTTTTTCACAGTGACCTGCTCTGGAACTTTCTTCAGTGTAGATCTCCCTTTCTTCACCCAAGACAGTCCAGGTCTGGTTCAGGTACCACTCACCCATTAAACCTCTGCTTAGTAGCTTAGGTTAGAATAAATCTCTCCTTCCTCTGAACTAACACAGCACTAACTAGTATCTATTCAATTCAGTCTTTGGTTAGAATTTTGTATGATTTGTTACAAAAAACATTGCAACTAATCACAAATGTAATCTCTCTTAAGAACTATAACATTGCAGATAAAGTAAAATCCCCGTAGACATAAACATATCTCAATATCTCATACCTCTTTTACAATATCTGAGTGATAAAATAACAGTTATCCATTTTCTTTTATCTTTGATGAACCTTTTTATCACTTTTCATGTGGAATTATTCAGTGAAATTTGTTCTTTGCTTGAATGGTTTTATGCTGTCTCTGCCATTCTGTAATAACTCACTTTATTCACTTGGAATTCTATTCTTGAGCTTTTTCTTGATCCATGTAGATTCAGTTTATTCTTCTGTTTCATAAATATAACATATTTTATTAGTATGTGTTGAGACTGCTCTTATCAACACTGCTATAACAATTATCCTTTGCATGTGTTAAAACGTTCTCTGGAGAATATTACTGAGAATAACTGCTAGGTTAGAGTCTACATATTCTCAGGTTAAAAAATGTTATTAATACATTAAGAAATGGTTTTTTCAATTTATAATTCCAGTTTTATCTTTTTTCATTAATACTTAATTTCATATCTTTCAGCTTTACACTGCCTGATAGATTAGAAATACTCTTTTATTGCTGTCTTAATTTATTTACCCATATCCTGAAGTATTTTAAGAAGGTTTGATCATGGTATTTCTTCATTTAAGAATTACCTGGGTGTAACTTTTACCTAACTTTTCAATATAATTATTGCATTTTTCATAATTATTTGCATACCGTGATTACTAATCTTTTGTTATAAATCTGGGAAATATTTTCTTCCATTTGTGGTTTTCTCAACCATGTTGCAGATTTCTTTTGTCCTGCACAAATGTTACATTTTGGTATGAATTTTATCAGGTTTTTCCTTCTGGCTTTTGGATTTGAGTTTTAAGAGAATTTCCACTATGTTCTCATTTAAATATTCTATCTCTTACTAATTTTAGGTTTCATTGAATGTTCTAGTATTTACTTCAATTATTTGTTTATGCAGAGACAGAATTTTTTCCTCTTTTAAAAGAAATTATAAAATGTTTTCACTATTCTAATAATTTATTGACTAGTAAATCTTTTCCTTGTTGAAAATAGCATGCAGTATACCAAATTCTTACATTAACTTGAGCCTAATTATCATTTCTATATTAAGTCTCTTTTTGTTCATATTTCTGCATCAATATTATAGCTTTTAATAAGAAGCACTAAGTTGTATCCTGATGTGCAGAGGATAATGCCTTCTTCTTCATTTTTAAATTGATTGTTCCTCAATGTTTTCTGCCAATATATTCCCGTGAGTTTACCATACTGTGATGACTTTTGTGTTGCTAGGAGTTATGCTACCACTAGTTCAAATACCAGCAGGGTCACCCATGTAGCCAGGTTTCAGCAGAACTTACAGACAAGGTATAAAGCAGGACCAGCCATCTACTTCTAAAATAATGGGCCCTTGAAAATCTAATGAATAGCAGCAGAACATTGTCAGATATAGTAATGAAGGATAATGTCCTCACATTGGAAAGCATTCACAGTACAGCTGTAGAATTTACCTTGATGACGTGGACTGAGTAAAGCTTCCACCCAATAAAGGACCTTGATTTGATTTACCAATGTGGCAAGACTCATAAGAAGGGAAAACACCTGTAATTAGAATATTAAATGTACAAAATATGGATCTAGGAAAATTGGAAATTGTAAAAAATTAAATAGAATGCATTAAGATCAATATCCTAGCTCTTTCTATGAAGATGGTGCAAAATTTGGAAACAAAAATGGACTTGTTGCTGTTGTTGTTGTTGGGTACCGTTGAATAGGAAATGACTCATAGCTGACCCTCCAATGAGTTTTCAGAGGGAGATAATCAAAGAGGAAGACATTGCCAGTCTTTCTCCCATTAAGCAGCTGGTAGATTTGAACTGCATGCCTTTGGGATTACAAGGCAACTTCTTGCCACTAGGCCACCAAAATAGTTGAGAAATGTGATAGTATGATAAAAATTAAGCTAAAGATCACGAAGTAGAGTTTTATTCAACAATTTATTCCTTACCAATATCTTTTAAAAAAACATAAATCGTAGCTATATCATGGACTTCACCTGATGGAGTACTCAAGAATAAACTGACTGCTACACCTCTCAACAATCTGCCTTATGCGGCTGACACAACCCTGTTTGCTGAAACTGAGGAGGACCTGAAGCGCTTGCTGCAGAAGGTCAAGGATTGCAGCCTCCTATATGGATTGAAGCTCAACATCAAGAAAACAAAGATTTTCACCACTGGGCCAATTGGCAGCATCAGTATGGATGGTGAAGAGCTTGAGATAGTTAACAGTTTTAGTTTACTTGGTCCTATGGTCAACACTCTTGGTAACAGCACCCAGGAAATCAGGAGACGAATTGCATTGGGAAAGTCAGCTGTGAGGGACCTCTCAAGAGTACTGAAGAGCAAGGACGTCAGCCTGGAGACTAAGGTGTGCCTGATCCAGGCTATAGTCTTAGCAATTATGTGCTATGCATTAGAGAGTTAGACAGTGAATAGGGATGATAGAAAGAGAATTGATGCCTTTGAGCTGTGGTGCTGGAGAAGAGTGTTGAATATACCATGGACTAGTAGGAGAACAAACAGGTTTGTCCTGGAGAGGGTGAAGCCAGAATGCTCAATGGAGTCAAGGATTCTGGAGCTTCGTCTGACATACTTTGGGCATGTTGCAAGGAGGGAATGGTCCTTGGAGAGGGACAACATGTTTGGGAGAGTGGAGGGACAGCGTAGGAAAGGAAGACCCTCGATGAGATGGATCGATTCTGTGAGTGGAGTGGTGGGAATGAGTGTTTGAGACAGCGAGGTTGGCACAGGATAGAACAGCATTTAGGGCTCTTGTACATAGGGTCGCTATGAGTCACAAACGACTTGATGGTATATAACAACAACAACTAAATCTCTCAAGTGTTGAGGACTCTCCTTCCTAGGGTAACTATGAGTTGCCTACGACTCGACAGTACTTAACAGCAACAACAACTATGTCTCTGAAAAGAAATGGTGGACTCCGTAGCTATCATCGGTGAGAACAAAGCCAGCAACAAACTATGCATCAGACCATCAACTGCTCATGTACAAGTTCAAATGGAAGCTAAAGAAAATGAAAACAATGACAGTAAAAAAAAATGGCCTTAATTCTGTTCCCCTTGAATTTAGGAAACATTTCAAAAAATCATTTGAAACAAACTCTTATCAACAAAGACCAGATGAGTTGTGGGATGACATCAAGTATATAGTTCATGAAGAAAACAAAAAATCCATCAGAGTCCTCTTCCAGGACTTGAAGTTAAATGGGGCCAGTGAATATGCTCACTCATAGTGATAACCTGGATTCACTGGAGTGGAAGCAGGCATGGAGAAGTGACTAGGCACGCTGAGCGTGGACAGTTCCCTCAGCACTGTCCAGCATACATGCACTGATGTATGAATAACTGATAAATAGTTCCTGACTTGAGGAACAAGGACTCATGAGGATCTCTGGCTTGTTGACTTTGCCTCATGTGGGAGCTAAGGCTGAGTGAAGGAGCCAGCTCATCTGGAACACACAGGGAGAAGTGTGGACTCCTGAGTTCGTGGCTGATGCCCATTTGGCCATAGCCACAGATGTCTGGGAGTGAGTTGACCAGAACCCAACCAAATGAAGAGATGTTCTATGCTCTGAATAAAGTCTTGACTGCTGCAACTTGATGGCTTGCCCTGGACTGGACTTTGCTTGTGGATACAGACACTCAAAGGTTCCAAATGGAACAGAAGATTCTTCAGCAGTATGGGAACACTTGTTCCCGCTGAGGGATTTGATGTTGTTGTTGTTGTTATGTGCCATCAAGTTGCCTGCAACTCATAGTGACTCTGTGTAAATAACCCTTAACCCTGTTCTATCTGGAGCCAATTTCATTATCTCTGAAACACCTACACCCATTACCCCAGTTACTGAGTTAATCCATCTCATCCAGGGTCTACTGCTCTTGCTCTGTTCCTTCACCTTTCCAAGCATAATGTCCCTCTCCAAGAGCTGGTCCCTCCTGGTAACATGCCTAAAGTATGTCAAATGGAGCTTCAAAATCCTTGCCTCCAAGAAGCAGCTTGGTTTCCCTTCTCTAGAACCAACCTGTTTGTTTCTATTAGTAGTCCATGGTATATTCAGTATTCTTTTCTAGCACCACAATTCAAAGGCATTGATTCTTCTTCTGTCTTGTTTAGTCATTGTCTAGCTCTCCTGATGCAAAGCAAATAATTGCAAAGACCATAGTCTAGATCAGATGTACCTTAGTCTCCACACTGATATTGCTCTTCAGTACTCTAGAGAGGTCCCTGACAGCAGACTTTCTGAATGTAATTTGTCTTTTGATTTCCTGACTGCTGATATGAAGAGTATTGATTGTGGAACCAAGCAAGCTGAAGCTGTTGAACAACACAATTTTTCCTCTGACTGTCATGATGCCGCCATGATTGGCCCCGTAGTGAGACTCTTTAATAAATTGGTGAATCAGTGGTGAAATCTGGACTGGTTTGATTGGAATGAGCAAATCAGGAACTGGCTATCTAAAATGAGGGCAGTAGCTCCAGTGGAGCTCCAGTGGTTAGGGCACGTTACTCATGAAATGGAAATATTAACATTTGAGGAATGAAGTAGCTGGTTTGCATGCTTTTGTGAAAGAAGTTATTAATAAGAGGAAAGTTAATTCTTCAAAATATGAACATAATGACTAGAAAAAGCAAGAAGCTGTTCTATAGAGTCAAGGGTTTCTTATTAAAAATGTCTTTCCTAGCAATTGAGTTCGACTTTGCCATATAGATGAACAGAGATATGGGAATGGAGTATGTTTGTCTGTTCACAAGGAGATTGACTTTGATCCATCTTGCCATTAAATTAAGTGGATTAAGCAGCAGAAATTGAGAATCTCACCACTAGCAAAGAAAAGAAGAAAAAGAAAAGCGTGCATCCTTTAGGTCCAGAGAGTCCTACATCACTCAGATCAGGGCCTACAAAAGTAACAGCCACAGCAGCTGCAGCAGAGAACCAGAGACCTGGCAAGAGACAGAGCTTAGCATGCAACTGCTACCATATGCAACTATAATTAGGAAACTTCTCCAATTTTTTTGAAGAATTGGAGGGAAGATGCCATAACTGGCAGAACTAAGAGCTGTGTACCACTGGTCTGTGGGCTGAACGTGAAGGAGACTTGAAATACTGAAGAATATTAAAGATTATAATCTTCAGTTTGGATTATACCACAATGGAAAGAAAACAAAATCCTAGCAACTGAACCAATAAGCAATATCATGATAAATGGAGAAAAGACTGAAGTTGTCAAAGATTTCATTTTACTTGGATCCACAATCAACACCCATGCATCAGACAAGAAATCAAATAATGTGGCACCATATAGCATTTGTCCCTTTGTGGCTGAGATACCTCACTCAGGCATTGGAGTGGGGGTAAGACTGAGAAAAAACTGGATGAAATATGTTTACGGCATTGAAGTCTATGGGGGAGAGAATAGTCTAAAAGTATTCTATTTTAGGGCATTATTTTTATCGTAGGAGTAC
>NW_006399819.1:11783113-11800262 GCF_000299155.1 Elephantulus edwardii | reverse complement strand
GGGAGAAGGGTGCAGCAATGAATGAATGGAATTCCAAAATCTCTGTAGATGTTCATTGAAATGAAAAAGAAACTAAATTAATAAAAAAAAGAAATCAAATAATGTATTGCATTAAGAATATCAGCAGCCAAGGACCTCTTTGAAACAGTGATGTCACTTTAAAGAAAAGGTGCATCTGGCCCAAGCAACAGTATTTTCAGTTGTTTCATATGCAAGTGAAAGTTAGATAATGAGTAAGGAATATGGGATAATTTATGCCTTTGAATTGTAGTACTGGCAAAGAATATTGAATCTATGATGGACAACAAAAAGACTACACAAATCTGTTTTAGAAGAAGTATAACTAAAGTGCTCCTATGGAGGGGAAGATAGTGAGAGTTTGAATCACACTTTAGTGATGTTATTCAAAAGGACAAGTCCCTCAGAAAAGACATCAAAATTAGGAAAGTAGAGGATTAGAGAAAGCGAAGAAGATCCTCCAGGAGATGGATTGACCCAGTGACTGTAACAATGAGTTTAAGGAAAGCAGACATTGGAGAGTGGTGATAATCATCTGCAGAGCTGACAGTCCCAAGAACGACATGCATTTTCTCTTTCTTATGATTGTAGAATCAGCTTGTCAGACTCTTGTAAAAAGTAGTTTGAATGCATAAATTCCTTTTTACACCACAGTCATTGTCTCATCCATAAACATTGTCATATTAATGTTTATTCATATCTGATTTTATGGAGTTTTTTTCTTTCAGTAAGTTAAGGTCAGAGTTTTCCATATAAAAGACTATGTACCCTTTTTTGGTGTTCATTCTTCTTGGGTTATAGATTTGTTACTATTGTAAACGAAGCGAGAGTATTTTTTCCCCCACCAACTGCTCCTTTGGAAGATAGACAATCTCCTCCTGTCCAATTATTCCCTCTGAAAACTTGCCAGAGGGTCAGCTGTGGTTCAGTTCTGACTTGATAGAACACAACCACCACAACACCCAATTCTTCTTGGTGCAGAATTGATCTTTGTACATTTACTGTTTATCTGCGGATGAATGTGCTGGTCAGTCTTTTCTCACCAGTCAGGCTACTAGCCTATTCTTCTGGGGCAGAACTGCTCATTCATGTGGTAAACATCTTCTATTGTTCTTCCCTTCTCACCACTACCACCCCCATGACCCTAAAGCCTGTCCTAATGACTTTGTATATTCCTTAATTATTTTTAGGACTATTCTATTAGATGATTTGAAATGACAGATAAATTTATAAGTATTTTGATATCTAGATAAAAGATTCCAGTGGTTGCTTAAAAAATGAGACATTATGCTGAGTGAAATATCTCAGTCACAAAAATACAAATATTGCATAATGCCATTGTTATAAAAAAGGACTGACATTGGTGTTGGGGGAGACTTAGAAAGAGGGGATAAGTAATATATACTGCATTGAAACAGATGAGGGAGAGAACTGTTTAAAAGGGGTATGTGATTAGGTATTACTGTCATGACAAGAGTCCAAACGAAGACTGTATAGTGGAGTAGACTTGTGGGGGAGCGATTGTATATCAATGAAGAATTTTTCTTTTACTCTTTGAAGAGAAGAGAAAACTAGGGGAAAGGGATGGGTAGGGAGAAAAGTGTAACAATGAATGAATGGAAATCCAAAGTTTCTGTAAACTTTCATTAAAATTTTAAAAAAGAAAGTAATTTTTGTCATATATCTATCAATATATTGAAAGGTCCAGTATATAATGTAGAATTTTTAATTTTATAACCATCTAAAACAGTTTTAAACTAAAATTTGCTATGAAATTAAAAAAATAAAATTACATATCTTAAAAAAAAATGAGACGTTGAGCTCAAATTCCCCAGTTTTCATATGAATCAATAGAGTTTGTTGTGTAGCATCAGTGTAGTGCTATGGCTTGGAGTTGTTTACTGTGTACTCTTGTTCATTTTATGATTTCCTGGAGACTTCAGTGACACCTTTTGTAGAAAGATAATACTTCACCAGACAATTGTGACAGACGAAATAATGTACTCTTGGTTCTTAACTCCAATGCCTCATAAAACACTTAACAAAGGATATGCTTTTTCTAATTAGTTTGAGTGATTAAACACCTAAACATGTCAAGAATTAGTTTGAGTGATTAGACACCTAAACAGTCCATAGATTTAGAAAGGGTTAGTGTCCTTACCACTTCTTTTATTAGGGCTCTTAGTCAAAATCCTTGAAGGGAACTCTGATGGTTTAGGATGGTGGGAGTTATGCTGTTAACCCCAAGGCCATGCCTCTCTAATGGTTGAAATCACTGGTAGCTCTTTAGGAGAACAATGGTTAGTTACTCCCTGTGCAATTTACAGCCTTGGAAACCCTACAGAGATTTCTCTGTGAGTTAGTTTTGACTCAATAGCAAATAAGAGAGAAAGACAATCAATGGTATTTTTAGAAATAGTTTTATTTACATCAAAGGCAGAGAAAGAAAATTGCATCTACTAGGGTCTGTCATTTACTTATTTGTCTTATGGAGCCCATTATGGCTACCTGGTGGAGTAGCCTATAGCGTGCTCCCCAGCTGATCCAAAAACACCATCCCTCTGGATGTTCTAATCCACCAGAAAGTTCATCAGAAAGATAATCAATCTCTTCTCATGTGAATCAAGTTTCGAAAACCCACTGGAGGGTCAGTAATAAGTCAGTTCCAACTGATAGCAATGAGTGAGCGAGTGAGACCAACTCCAGGTCCTGGGAGGTTTTGGAATCCATAACACTGCTTGTCCTCCCCTTGTCTCAGCTGCGCCCTCTGCTGGCAGAGTTGCACCCAAGAAGCTAGTCCCTATTCTCTGACATTATTATTTCTTTTGCCCCCTTACTTTTACAAAATTTGATTGATAGTTTGAAAATCATATTGGATTTCTTCAATGATGGTTTGAAAATTCTATTGGATTGCTTCAATTATTCATGAGTATTTTGTTTTATAACATTTGTTACTATTGATTAATGTAATTAATTATAGTGCCTCATCAATTCCTTATTGTATATTGCCTTTCCTTTTACTCAGCTTATTTATTTATTGATTTTTACTTTCTTCTCACTCCCTTCTCATCCTGCTTAACCCTCCAAAACTGATTCTGCGGACACTGTTACTGCTGTGGCCAGTTGACTCTTCCTTTATATTGGGATTCTCAGCCCAGGTCCTCCTGGGTAAACTTCAGTATAGTCCACTCCTTGCCTTGAGGTTGTTCTTGGCAGTGAATCTCTTAAAGGTTTTATCAAAGACCAACCTGTTCAGAAGGAGAACTCTGCTTTCTGCCAGACAAATATCTCTGAGGCTTGAAGTGCCTGAGTGAAGAAGGGAGGGGAGTGCAAAGGGAGGGGGAATGAAAAGCAACATTTATCAGCATAAGAACAAGTTTTTAAAAAGAAAGAAATGCACTGCCATTGTGTCAAGTCTGATGCATCATTGGGTTTCTGAGGCTGTAAATCTTAGTGGAAGAAGAGACTGCCTTTCCATCTCCTGAGGAGTGACTGGTGGATTTGAACCACTTACCTTTCAGTTACCAGTGAGATATGTAGCACATCATGCCACTAGAATTCCAATATTGGTCATACCAAAAGATGGATTGTATTGTGAAGACTGCTGTCAGTGACTTCTGTAGAGTACGGAAGAACAATGATATCAGTCTGGAGACTAAGGTGCACCTGATACAGGCCATGGTCTTTGCAATTACTTAATAAGCATCAGAGGGCTGGACAGTGACTAAGGATGACGGAAAAATTGGTGTCTTTGATTTGTGGTGCTGGAGAAGAATGTAGAACATACCATGGACTATCAGGAGAATAAACAGGTTTGTCCTAGAGAAGGTGAAACCAAGCTGCTTCTTACAGGCAAGGATTTTGCAGTTCTTTCTCACATACTTTGGGTACGTGGCCAGGAGGGGCCAGTCCTTGGATAAGGGCATTATGCTTGGGAGGCTGGAGGGACAGCACAAGAGAGGAAGAACTCAGGATGAGATAGATTGACTCACTGACTGGAGAGTAGGATTAAGTCTGTTTGAGATGATGAGATTGGCTCAGGCTAGGACAGGTTCAGAGCTATTCTATTGCACATAGGGTCTCTATGAGTTGCAGGTGACTTAATGGCACATAACAACAACATCATTGTTAATTTATTATGTAGCTGACACTATTCTAAGTATATTATACAAAACAAGCTTTTATTTATACTATAAAGAATAATACTATAAATAATCCCCATTTTTATATGTGAGCATGTTGGAACAAAATTTACAAAGAGGGTGAGGAATCTCCTCAAAGTTGCAGCTAGCAAAAGGTAGAGGTGAAGTTTGTACTCCAGCCGGTTAGGGTTCTAAGCTTGCACTCTTAACTACCACTAACTTTTTCCATGTTTTAGCTGTAATTGTTTCATTATTTTAAAACACAAAATCACCTTTCATTAAATGAAACAAACACAAGCATAAGGATACAGCTAAAAGTAGAGGATACAAACATAGAAAATTTTATTTCTTTTTATTTTGATTTAGTGATACCATAATGCTAGAAAAAGAATCATGTGACTAAGAAAGAAGGAAAACAACTAGAAGTTTCACAGCCTTCCAATTATGAGATCTCACCATTATCTCAGAGGAGGAGCTCTGGTGGTGGAGTCTGTAAGTAGCTGAGCTACTATCCAAAGGCCACGCCTCTTGGTGGTTGGACTCCACTGGAGAAAGATGGGCAGAATCTTCCTGTGCTGTTTACAGCTTTGGAAACCCAAAAGGGTCAGCTATGAGTTGATTCCTACTCAGCAGCAGTGAGATTTTTAGTATTTCAGAAGAAGCAATTTCCTTCAGATTAGAGCTTTTCTCAACTTTGTCTCTCTGAGAAGCCTCTTTTTTTTTTTTTTAAATTTAGGTTGTTTATTTTTCATTTCAATGAACATCTACAGAGATTTTGGGATTCCATTCATTCATTGTCAGCAGGTACTTAACTGAGTGGTAACATGCCCCATGGCATTATTCTTTATGTTGGAAATGTGTAAGTGGATAATATATGTAAGTGTGTGAAGAAAATATAACGTATAATAGAAGATGTATATATAGTTATTGTTAAGTGTTGTCGAGTCGCCTGTAATTCATAGCGACACTCTATGTACAACAGCCCTAAACCCTGCTCTATCCTGTGCCAATCTATGTAATGTTTACTTACTATATTTTCACCATACTCTTTAAAAAAATTAAAGAAATTCTTAATGAAGAATACATGTACATAGTTTACCATTGAGAGGCTAAAAAGGACAGGGTAACTCTTCTAGTCTTATTCTTTGCAGTTCCTTTGAGGTTAACAATGTTACTATCACAGAGGTATTTTATCCAAGAAAACACAATGTCACCAGGTTATTAGAGTCCCACTTTCCCTTTGATGTTTTGTAAACTTGCAAATTGACTGCCATCAAGTTGATTCTGACTCACAGAGACCCTATAGGACAGAGTTGAACTGCCCCAGAGATTTTCTAAATCTGTTAATTTTTATAAGCCCTACCATTTTGATTAACAGTCAAGTGTTTAACCTTTGCACCACTAGGATTACTATTCATTAGTTGTTATGTACTGCCAAGCCAGAACTGATTCATAACTGATGCTCCAGTGCTTCTTAGAGTCAATAAATCACACAAGAGGAGATTGTCTATCCTTTCCCCATGATCAGCTGGAGGATTCAAATCGCTTGCCTTTGAGTTGGTAACACAACTCCTTTCCACTAGGTCTCCAGTTCTCCTGTACTAGAATAGTGGAATAAAGTTAAATAAATATATACCTGTGGGTTTTTGTTGTTGTTGTTGTTGTTTTAGTTTTATTATTTTTTTGTGTGTGTACTGTCAAATTGGATCTGACCGGTCCAGGAGGAGATCACCCCTCCTTCTCCAGCAGAGTGTCTGGTGGATTCAAACTACGTACCTCTGTGATTGCAGTGCAGCTTCTTGCCTCTAGGCCACCAGAGCTCCCCATATACCTGTTTTGATTTATTAACAAATTTAAGTTAAAGGCATTCTTAGGAATGGGTCTTTTTATAGCATGAGGATTGCCTGCACATAGCTTCTTTCTCATAATCCTTTCTTTCCTCTACTTAATCCATTTTGGACTTTATCCTCCATACCATCAGCATGAACTCTAACTGTACATTACAGGGTAAAGAGATGGATTGACAACAGTCGAAACAATGGGTTTTAGTAGGGATCAATTGGAGAATGCAAGATGAGGCAGCATTGTGTTATGTTATATGAGTCACTGTGTTGTTGTTGTGGTTGTTGTTATGTACCATCCAGTCATGAGTCACCTTCGACTCACAGCGACCTCATGCACTACAGCTCTGATCAGAACCAACTCAATGGAACCTAAGAGCAGTAGGAGTGCCTGGGTGGTTAAGCATTATGCATTAACCAAAAGATTCTCAATTAAGACTCATCAAGACATACATTGGAAGAAAGGCCTGACAATCAGTTTCCAAAAGACCAATCATGAAAACCATGTGTGGCAATCCAATTTTGTATATGTGAGGTCACTATAAATTGTAATTAAGTAGATATGAGCTGATTCACCTATTAAGTTAAACTTTATTCAAAACTAAACTAGCATCATAGTGATAAAAACCCAAACGTATTGCCATGGAGTTGGAACCGACTCACAGCTGACCCCTCCATGCTCCATGAATTTTCAGAGGCTGTAAGTCACAGTCTGTCTGTCTGTCTGTCTCTCTCTCACACACACCAGTCTCCCAAGTATAGATCCCACTCAAGAGACATAGGACTATCACATAGTAAGGAACAGTGTCAGTTCGTATAGTAAATATTTGTGAGGTTTAATTTCTCTTCCTTCTTAATTTAAAAAAAAATAAATTTAAGCAGAAAGACCAGTATTTCATCTTAGCCCTCTCCCCAAATTTACCACCTTGGGGCATCCCCTTCGGTGTACGTACTTCAAAATTTTGGACAAAAGGATTAGACGTATTTAATGCATAGTCCCTCAGAAGTTACTTGAGCAATGACTGGAGTAATGGTTTCCTTAGTGCAAATTCAAACTGTTATGTTGCAATCCTTCAACGTGATGCTTTCTGTTTTCTCTGGTGTGCTAGTCCAGAGTCTTGAAGCATAATATTCAAAGCATTAATGGTAGTAATTGCAGACACACTCAAGGTTTTTCACTTGAATGTGTGTATTCTAGGGTGAAGAAAGGAAGCTTTGGTGGCATAGCGGGTAAAGAGTTGTGCTGCCATCACAAAGAGATGTAGCTCAAATTCACCAGCTGCTCTTCAGAAGAAAGCTGGGCAGTGTCCTCCAGTGCAATTTATAGCTCCTGAAAACCTGCTGGGGGGTCATCTACGAGTCCAAACTGACTCAGGGACATTGAATTAGGTTGGGGGGGGGTTCATAGAAAGTGTTTAGAGACATTGGTTACATTTTTCTTAATATCTGAATGTTCTCATTAATTCTTTTCTGGAGGCTTTGCTTCCACCTAGATTCCCTGCCGTTCACCCTTTCGTTTTTGCTTTACAGTAATTGTTGGCCAGTTGGTCTCATATAGATAATTTTTTTCTTTTTTTTTAAATTTCTTTTTAATTTCAATGAAAATTTACAGAGACTTTGGATTCCCATACATTCATTGTTGCACTTTTCTCTCCTCCTAACCCTTGCCCTTAGTATACTACCCTCTTGGAAAAGTAAAATTCTTTCATTGTTTTACAATCCTTCCCCCCAGGTCCACTCCACTATGCAGCCTTCGCTCTGGACTCCTGTCATGACAAAAATACCTAATCACATGTCCCTTTTAAACAGTTTTCTCCCTGATCTGTTTCAATGCAGTATACATTACTGACCCCATCTTTTTCAGTCTCCCCCCAACCCCGATGTCAGTCCTGTTTGGAGGCAAGGACAGCAAAGCTTCAGCTTACCTATTTTGCGCATTTTGCTGGGAGAGGCTATTCCTTGGAAGTGGACATCATGCTAGAAAAGGTGGAGGGTCAGTGAAAGAGAAGAAGACTCTCAGCAAGACGGATTTGTACAGTGACTGCAGCAATGGCCTCAATTGTGTCAGAGATGATGATGGCACAGGATAGGACAGGGTTCAGATCTGTTGAACATAGGTTCACTACGAGTTGTGCTCAACTTGATGACACCTAACAACAATTGTAAACTATATAAAAAAATTAAATTAAACTGTAAATTAAAAAATCATCTACCTATAACCAGGAGAAGATAAAATAGATGAATGGGACCTTCTAAGGATCAAATCCCTATGCACATCCCAAAACTTCTCCAACAGGGTAAAAAGGGAAGCCACAGACTGGGAAAAAGTATTTGGTAATGACATATCAGATAAGGGACTTATATCCAGAATTTATAAAATATTTGAACACCACAACAAGATAAAAGTAAATAATCCAATAGAAAAATGGGCACAGGATATGAACAGACACTTCACTAAAGAAGACATTCAGATGGCTAACAAGTACATGAAGAAATGTTAAAAAAAAAGTGCACTTTCCCTAGCACATATCTGTTGGTTCTTTTGACAGTACGTAAGGTGCTCAACATTACCACTCAAAGGCATCAATTCCTCTCTGTCACTGTCATCCTTACTCATTGTCTAGCTCTCAAATGCATGGCAAGTGATGGAGAAGACTGAATCAGGCACACCTCAGTCTTCAAACTGATATCATTGCTCCTCCATAATTTGGAGTGGTCCCTGACAGCAGACTTGCCCAATGCAGGCTCCAGACTGCTGGTACTAAGGGTGTTGATCGTGGATCCAAACAAGATGAAATCGTTGACAATAACTTTTCTCCCATCCATCACAATGTAACTTATGAGTCCAGCGGTGAGAATTTTTGACTTCTTGATGATGAGCTCTATTGTATGCAAGGTTTTCAAAGGCCTGATATTTTGGAAGTGGAGAATGGGACAGTGAACAAGGAGGATAGGAGAATTGATTCCTTTGAGCTTTGGTGTTGGAGAAGAGTGCTGAAAGTACCATGGACTGCTAAGAAAACAAACAGATTCATCCTGGAGAGAGTTAAACCGGGCTGCTCCTTGGAGGCAAGGATTCTGAGGCTTCGTCTGACATACTTTGGTCGTGTTGTAAGGAGAGACTGGTCCTTGGAGAGGGCCATCATGCTTGGGAGGGTGGAGGGCAGGCACAGGAGAGAAAAGCCCTCTGGGAGATGGATTGATTCAGTGACTCGGGCAATCGGGATGAGTGTGTCAGAGGCAATGAGATTGGCACAGGACAGAGCAGAGTTTAGAGCTGTTGTACATAGGGTCGCTATGAGTCACAAGCAACTTGATGGCACATAACAACAACAACAACATGGTTGATCCTTCTTCCTAGTCTCTCTTAATTTGGATATTCAGCCACCTGGCCAGCACCTCCCTCCCCCTCTCACTCATTGTCGTTGTTAAGTGCCATTGAGTCGCAGGCGACTCATAGCAACCCTATGAAGGAGAGTCCTCAACACTTGTGTGTCTCTCATCCTCTCTCCAGGTTTATAGGGTTTCCAGAGGCAAGCTATTACAAGAAGTGGATGCCGCTCCTGCTTCCAACCCCTCTCACTAGCTAACCCTTAATATGATGGCTCAATATAATTTGTCCCAGGAGTAAGGACTTATTTTCTTGATGTTGAGATGCAATCTGTATTTATGGCTGTGGTCTTTTCTGCAGCAAGTGTTTCAGGTTCTCCTCACTTTCAGCAAACACGGTTGTGTAATCTGCATAATGCAGATTGCTGATGAATCTTCCTCTAATCCTTTTATCATATTTTTCTTCATAGAGTCGTTTCTCAAAAGATTTCTCAGCATAAATATTGAATAGGTAAGGAGAAATAGTGTGATTTCCTGATTTAAAACCATGCAGTATTCTCTTGCTCAGGTTCACAGAACTCAGCAGTAATCTTTCTTTTGTGAGCCAATTTGTTGTTTTGCTTAAAAATACTAGCTTGTGTTCAGAGTTTATGAAGTAACTCAGACTGATATCCTCAGAGAGTCCTCTAGTCGCAACGAGTATACTAAGTCTGATTATTTTTTTAAGAATTGAAAGTTCTATTCCATATCTTTCTTTTCTCCTCTTTTACCCACATACTGTGACTTTCATAAGAACAACCATCAATAGTAGCCAGGCATATCTGTGTTTCTGGCCTCTGGATAGAGGAGGCCATGGATACTTTCAGTCCTGTATACTAGTTTCTTCTGGGAGCCATCTGATCCTTTCTTTCTCCTTTCTCCTCTTGAAATAAGAGCAATTATTGTATTTTAGGTCACAAACATTTAAGACTTGAGACCTGACCACCAGCCTAGGGTGTAGAACATAAACTTTATGCTCTCTATTATGCTGGTTGACCAATGTGTTCAATGAGACTGTGATCCTAAGGCTTCAAATAGAGTCATTTCTTTTCAACAAGTTAGGGGATCCAACATTATCCCAGTTGAATGCCATTCTGTCTCAGCTGCTTTTCACGAGTGAGAAAAACAAAAAATAAGATCTAGTAATAATGTTCAGCAGGATAATGACCATGAATGCACACAACCCTTGTGCACAGTATCTGTCATGTATCGAGGGGGAAAGGGATGGGAGCTAACAGAGTGGACATATGAAAGTCTTTCTCCTCAATTTCCAATTGAACATTCTGCCATCTAAATAGAATGTAATATATTTCATCTAAATGAAATGTAATACATGAAAAATCTGGGACTAGATAAATATGAATATGAATAAGAAAAGCTTAGAGACAAGAGATCACTGTCATCCTACTTGCAAAGTGAATTAATTTGGCAGACTCATAGTTTGATTTGCTGGTCCTAAGGGGGGGAAAATTTGATTTACCCCTTAAGGGGAGTGATTTAATTTTGAGTAAGTATTTTCCCCCCAGAGCATTAGCATTTTCATGCAAGATGTTAAAGAAAATATTGATGTTCTCTCCTGGAACTAATGACTCAGAAACGTGCCTCTAATTATTTAATAATTAAATGTTGAGATTATATTAAGACAAAGTGGTGATTAATATCTTTTCTTTGCAATAAGTTATAATACTAAAAAGATCATTAAAGTTAAAAGACTTATGGTATTTATAATTGTCTTATTTAAATAAAAAGGTAATTGCCCAACTTTGTACAAAGATAAAATCGGTCATCTTTGACTTTGCCATGTGTATTACCTAATGCTGCTACATTTTAAAATATGCTTTAAATTTTAGTAGATTAACTCTGCAATTATGAAAAGTCTTTTGTTGTTTCTATAGCTACATGGTCTTGGCAATTACTTGCTACCCAGTAGAGAGCTGTACAATGACTAAGGATGATAGAAAGAGAATCGATGCTTTTGAGCTGTGGTGCTGGAGAAGAGTATTGAGTATACTGTGGACTGCCAGGAAAACAAACAGATTCATCCTAGAGAGGGTGAAACCAGGCTGTTCCTTGGAGGCAAGGATACTGAAGCTCTGTCTGACATACTTTGGGCATGTTGCAAGTGGAAGCACCAGTCCTTGGAGAGGAACATCATGTTTGGAAGGGGGAGGACAGCACAAGAGAGGAAGACCTTGATGAGATGATTGATTTGGTGACTGTAGTTATGGGGGTGGGTGTGTCAGAGACAATAAGGTTGGCACAGGATAGAGCAGGTTTCAGAGGTATTATACATAGGATCGCTATGAGTTTCCAGTGACTCACCAGCACATAACAGCAACAATAGTATTGTTTCTGTGGTTCACAAAACTCAAAACAGCTGCATTGAGTTGTTTTAATCAGGATCTTTGACGGTGTTTCATTTAAACAGTGGTGGGAGTTAAGGACATCTTGAAGACTCCTTTTTGTGCATCTGATCCTGGGCTTGAGAAAACTTTAACAGCTGGAGGGAAGCATATGTGAGGCTCCCCAACCATTGCATCTATTCTTCTTTTGTTTTCTTCTTATAGGGAGAGCTTAAGATGCTTAACTTCAATGGCATATGACTCAAAAGAGTTAGATGAAGATCTATATCACCTTTTAAAATTGAATATCAGGAGTTGTTCCATGTTACTATCACCACTTTCCAGTTATTAGAAGCAGTTCTCTAAGGCTGGTCAATCAATATTCAAGAAGAGGGGAGTAAGTTCAAGTACAATTATTGTAGCAAAGACGTTTGAAAATTGCTTGAGTGTGTTTTAAACCACCATGGGATGAAGTTCAATAAATTCTTTCCTGCTCTTCTGCACTTTTCTCACACTCATCCTTTCCCTTCCTTTCATTTCTTGCTTACCGCATCAGGTGCTTTTTCTCATCTGTTCAGACAACCGGAGTCTTCCCTTATTGACTCTTCTGCCCTTATTCTTTTCATATCCAGTCTACCTTTTGTCATGTGGCCAAAGTCATCTTTGTAAGAAAACAACAACAACAAAAAAGAACCAATTTCCTCTTCTTGTTGAATGTCTTGTTACCTTTATTGTCCTCAACCATTTTTTTCCCTTTTTTCTTTGTATTAGAATCGACTATATTTTATTAAGAACTATGACTTTCTCTTGTCCTTTCACAGAATGACTTAATTAGAATTTCTGACTTAATTAGAATTTACCTAATAATTATCAATTTAACAACTTTTAGAAAAGTTGGTTATCAAGTACATTAAAGTAAAAACCTTAAATTAGTCCTTACCCCTGCACAACAAGATTTTCAGCTTAAGCAAGTCTCCATAATTGTATAACAAGTAAGATTGTAGTAAATCCATGTGAATCCAACTAATGTTGTATTCATGGGTCTTATTTACTTTCTTAGATGAGAGAAACATTCCTTAAAATGTGAAAAATTTCACATAAGATATGTTTCCAAATGTCGTTAGACACAGAAGTATTTCTTTTCACTACCCATGCAATCTGACCTGGGCCAGACTTGGCTGATCTGGCAAAAATGCCTTGAACACATTTTGTCCTTGCCTCTTCACTGATTGTCTCTTCTCATTTGTCTTTTTCTTTTCAATTCTTGTCAGATCTCATGTTTTCTGTTTTATATCACCGTTCATTTGTTCTGGTTTGCCAGAATGCCTCGTAAACAGGAGTGACAAAAGGCTTCCCCCATGTTCACATTATGTATTTTCTGCACAGTGATTCATTCAGGCACAAATTACTGTGTTTTCCTTAATTTCCAGGCCCAATTCTCTTAATGCCTTTAATAGAAAAGGCCAGTTTCTTGAGAATATGCAGATACAGCCTGTAATTTGAGTATCTTGGGCAATTACCAAAAATATAAATTCAAATTAAATTGGTTGTTATATATTTTAGATGTCTAAGATACTATTCTCAGATACTGACAATTTAATCTAATTTTAGTTACGTACATCCATGGTAGCAACCACGGAGAAGCAAAATAACAAATTGAATCTTGCAAATCTGCTGCAAAAAGACTTCTTTGAAGGTTTCAAAAACAACGATAATACATTGATGACTAAGGTGCACCTGACCTAAGTCAGGGACTTAGTTACATTTAACATAGTTATTGATATCAATATATTTATTACTATCATTTGCTTATTTGTGCATGCTTTTTCAATTTCTTTTATCAACAGGTTTATTTTGTTCCTTTGTTTCTCATTGTCTATCTTCTTTTACCTAAACAAATTGTTTTCATTTAATTTAAACCATGTGCTTCCAGCTATACTCCTTTGGATTATAGTGGTTACTCTGAAGATTTTAAGAATCCCTGGTGATTTAGCCTGTTAACTGAAGGGGCAGTGGCTTGAATCCACTAGCTTCTCTGTGGAAGAAAAATGACTAGAGACTTAGAGCCTCAGAAACTCTTTGGAGCATTGCCATGAATTGGCTGTGGCTGGATGTCGAGAAAATTGCAAACTAATGAAAAGGACACTTTAGTATATGTGCTGCCAAAGAGATCATCAGAAAATCTCAACTTTGAAAATAACCCCAATTATTTATTGTTAAAAGCCTTAGCTTTTCACAGTTTACTAAGATATAACATCAATTTACATAACATGTAAGAACCTCATAAAGTATAGTTTCATGGACAATACTATCCATTATGCTAAAGCTGTTTTACACACACACACACACACACACACATATACAAACACACACACAGAGGCACAAGCATATGCACACATATATGTTTGTTGTTGTTGTTAGGTGCCATTGAGTTGAGTACAACTTAGCGACCCTAAAAGTAATATGTCTGAACCCCATGCTATCCTGAGCTGTCCTCATTATCTCTGACATACTTGAGCCCATTGTTGCAGTCACCATGTCAATCCATTTGGTTGAGAGTCATCCTCTCTTTTGCTGACCCCTCTGCCTTCCCAAGCATGATGTCCATTTTCAAGTAATAGCCTGTCCTAGAAACATGTCCAAAGTATATGCATACATATCTGTGTGTGTGTGTGTGTGTGTGTGTGTGTGTGTGTGTGTAAAGGAGCTCTGGTGGTGTAGTGTATTACTTGTTATGCTATTAACCAAAGAAAGGGTCACCATTTCCAATCCACCAGAGGCTCTAAGAGAGAAACATAGGTAGACTACTTTTATAAAAATTTATAGTCTCGTGAAATCCAGTAGAGGCAGCTCTCGGGACCTAATGAGTCAAGAGTTGCACTGTCATCCCAAAGGCAAGCAATTCTAATTCACCAGCTGCCCCACAGGAGAAAGATGAGTTATCTCCTCTTAAGCTATATACAGCCTCTGAAAATATACTGGAAGGTCAACTATGATTGGTTCTGACTTGACAGCATGTAATAACAGCAATAAACCCAATGAGGGTCTCTGTGAATCACAATAGATTTGATAGAAGCGAACAACATTAGTAATATGTACTACATATGTACTACATAGAGTGCTGCAGCACATAATATGCAGAGAATACATTCTCAAATGTTCACTGAAAAATGCTAAATATTATAATTTTCTCTTTGAAACATCTAACAACACCTAGTGGTGCCAAACACAACAACAATAACAACAACAATTCATTCAAATCATTGCTATGTAGCAGGTTATGTCCTCATTTACAGTGAAGCTTATATCAGTTTTAAAAGATTTTTACAGAAATTTAGGCAGTGTTCAGACCTGATGACATATCACACTTGAACTGTTTACACGTGTGTCAGCTGTTACCAATTGTGACTTCACTATAGATAAGGTCAATAGTGTGTTCTTGTTTCTTGTCATAAGAAGCATTTTTTACCTTAGGAATCATTTTCACCATGTTGTTGTTGTTGTTATGTGCCGTCGAATCGCCTGCAACTCATAGCGACCCTATGTACAATGGCCCTAAACTCTGCTCTGTCCTGTGCCAATCACACTGTCTCTGACACTCCCATCCCGATTATCCCAGTCACTGAATCAATCCACCTCATAGAAGCCCTTCCCCTCCTGCACCGTCCCTCCACCCTCCCAACCATGATGTCTCTCCTCACAAAGTATGTTAGATGGAACCTCAGAGCCTCCGAATCCTTGCCTCCAAGGAGCCACCCAGTTTAACCCTTTCCAGGACGAATCTGTTTGTTTTCCTAGCAGTCCATGGTACTCTCAGTACTCTTCTCCAGCACCACAGCTCAAAGGCATCAATTCTCCTTCTATCCTCCTTGGTCATTGTCCAACTCTCTGATGCATAACAAGTGATTGTGAAGACCATGGCCTGTATCAGACGCACCTTAGTCTCCAGAGAGACACCATTTCTCTTCAGTACTTTGGAGAGGTCCCTATCAGCAGACTTTCCCATGGCAATGCGCCTTTTAATTTCCTGGCTACTGGTGCCAAGAGTATTGACTGTGGACCCAAGCAAGCTAAAGCTGCGAACAATCTCAATCTCTTCGCCATCCATCCTGATTTTCACCATAAGAACCATCAATTGTTAACTAGTAATTGATATTTGGCTTATGTCAGAACCAACTTAAGATGAAGTCATTAGAACAGAACTGTGTTATTTTCTTCTTTTATTTTTTTTGCCTTTTTATATCGTTTTTGTTCACACAGCAGAACCGTGTTCTATGTTAGAAATTACATGCATTTATGTATGTGTCTGTGTGTACATTGAGACACCTTTATCTTTTTCTTTCCTTCTGCTTAACTGTCACACTATGCAAACATTATTCATACATCATACAGAGAGAGACAGAGACAGAAAAGAAAGAGACAACAAGGAAAGGAGAGATCAGTTTACTTCAAAGAAATGGGTTACACAGTTGTAGAGTCTGGAAAGTCCCAAATCAGTTATTCACTTAGCAGGCTGGAAAGCTCTGCTGCCTCATAAGATTGTGGAAACAGCTAGTCAAGCAACAAGCCAGAGATTTATTTATACTGGTTAAAATAACAAGCACCAGAGACCAAGTGATGAAGAGATTGCTGGGCTGAAAGAGGATGAACTTTGCCAAAACACCTATTTGTTTACCAGAAGAAGGCCACATCCGTCCCAAGAAAACTCCCTTTTCAGTTAATTGGCTGATCACATCAGATTTCATCATGAAAGAAATTGACATACTAATACACAATAGAAGAGTCCTAGCCCAGTATCTGCCAAATCACTAAGAATCCTAGCTTAGTCAAGCTGACACATAACATTAACCATTATGCTTTACACAGTAATCATAAAATGACAAGTATAACTACATTAATATTAGATGAGAGAAAATTCAAGATAAAAAATATTTAGAAAGGTAACAGAAACATTTCCTAATGATAAAAGTCTCAGTTCATTAGAAAGGCATAACAATGATAAATGTGTATGCATACCATAAAGTTTCAAAACATGAATCAAAACCTGGCAGAATTAAAGACAAAAACAAAGGCACATCACAGCTGGAAATTTTAACAATATTTTCTCAGCATTTGATATTATAACGAAATGAAATATCAGTGAGAACTATTCAAAGAACAATAGACCTATTGAAAACACTTTATCCCAAAACTGCATAATATAATTTTTTTCTAGTAAATAGGTTGTTGTTGTTGTTATGTGCCATTGAGTCGTTTGCGACTCATAGCGACCCTATGCACAACAGCCCTAAACGCTGCTCTATCCTGCGCCAACCATGCTGCCTCTGACACACCCATCCCGATTACCCCAGTCACCGAGTCAATCCATCTCATAGAGGGTCTTCCCCTCCTGTGCCATCCCTCCACCCTCCCAAGCATGATGTCCCTCTCCAAGGAC
>NW_006399819.1:11774023-11782643 GCF_000299155.1 Elephantulus edwardii | reverse complement strand
CAGTGGTGAGAATCTTTGTCTTCTTGACATTGAGCCTCAGTCCATACTGAAGGCTGCAGTCCTTGACCCTTTGCAGCAAGTGCATGAGGTCCTCTTCAGTTTCAGCAAGCAGGGTTGTGTCATCTGCATAACGCAGATTGTTAATAGATCTTCCACCAATCCTGATTCACAAAAATAAACCATACCAAGCCAAAAAACCAAGTTTCAGCAAGTTTACTTAGAGGATATTCTCTTACTGAGATAAAAGAAGAAACATTTGACAGTAGAAAACATCTATTCACTCAGAAAATTGGAAATACAAGGGCATTTTCTCAGTCCACCAGGGGAAAATGATAAAAACCCCCAAGCTAACATCATATATCATGGTGAAATACCAAATGCTTTCTTCTTAAGAAGGGGAACAAACTAATTTCCTATTCCTCACATATTTGTGGCTAACTCTGAGAAATAGGAATTCCAGAACACTCGAATGTGCTTATGTGAAACCCATACTTGAACCAGGAGGCAGTCATCAAAACAGAGCAAGAAAACACTGTGTGGTTCAAAATAAGAAAAGTGTACACGGGGATGCATCCTATCTCCATACCTTTCAGGCTATATGCAGAACAGATCATCCGGAAGGCTAGCCTCTATGAAAATGTATGTGATATCAGGATTAGAGGAAGACTCATAAATAGTCTGCATTATCCCATAAATAAATGAACGGATAGAAAAATGATGGTATATTCACACAATGGAATACTATGCAGCACTAAAAAAGGAGGAAATAATAAAATATTACACACTATGGGTGACCCTTGAGGACACTATGCTGAGTGAAATATCTCAGTCACAAAAAGGCAAATACTGCATAATACCACTCTTATTAAACAGGATTGACATGAGGGCTTGAGGGAAACTAAGGAAAGAGGGGATAAATAATGAATACTGCACTGGAAAATATAGTGGAAAGAACTGTTTAAAGGGATTATATGATTAGGCATTATATGTATGACAACAGCCCAGAATAAGAGGTATATTGCAAAGAGGACTAGGGGAGGGGGGAGAGGGAGATAAATGCACAACAATGAATGAATATTTTTTTTAAAAGTTAATTGGGGCAGGGGGAGGGAAGGAGAGGGAATAAAATGTGCAACAATGAGCAAATGAAAATCTAACTTTTATGTAAACGTTAATTAAAATCACATAAAAATTAAAAAATATTTGAAAACAACCACCTGTGTGATGTAGATGACACAACCTTGCTTGCTAAGGACCTGAGGTATTTTCTGTAGAAGGTCAAGGACTGCAGTCTTCAATATGGAATTAAGCTCAACCTCAAGTAAACAAACATTCTCACTTCTGGGCTAATTGGCAGCATCATGATAGACAATGAATAGATTGAGATTGCTAACAGCTTCATCTTGCTTGATTGGCTCCACAATCAACGCTCTTGATACTAGCAGCAAGGAAATCAAATGATGAATTGCATTGGAAAATCTGCTGTCAGAGATTTGCACAGAGTACAGAAGAGAAATTATGTGAGTCTGGAGACTAGGGTGTGCCTGATTCAGGCCATGGTCTTAGCAATTACTTGCTATGTTTCAGAGTGCCAAACAGTGACTAAAGATGATAGGTTAAGAATCGATGCCTTTGAATTGTGGTGCTGGATAAGAACATTGAATATACCATGGACTGCTAAGAGAACAAACAGGTTCATCCTGAAGAGAGTGAAACCAGGTTGCTCCTTGTAGGCAAGGATTTTGAAGCTCCATTTGACATACTTTGGGCATGTTGCAGGGAGGGACATTATTATATAAGTTGCCTCTCCAGTCCTTGGAGAGGGACATTATGCTTGGAAGGGTTAAGGGACAGCACAAGAGAGGAAGACCTTGGATGAGATGGATTTACTTGGTGACTGGGGGTAGGTGTGTCAGAGACAGGGAATTGGAAGAAGATAGAACAATGTTCAAGGCTATTGTTCATAGGTTTGCTATGAGTCGCAAGTGACTCATTGGCACATAACAACAACAACAAACCATGGACTAACTATAGAAAAGACAAAATTCAATCATTTCTTTCCAGTTTCTTATCACCAAACCCATCTTTTCCCACTACCACTCCTTCACTGTTTCCAGGTTTTGCTTTCCAGTAAGCAATTACCATTAACTCGTCCTGATTGCATGTTCAATCAATTTTGGGCTGCAAGATTTGGTAACAATTTTCAACTTCTTCTCTGGCTCTAGATGAAGGAACTTATATTTGAGTAATAATTGTATTAATGGATTTTTCTTTTTATTGATAATATCCTATCACTCACAATATTGTATTTCAGGATGGAACTTGAAATTGACTTTTGTACTATGAATGGAACATAATTCTTCTTCTGTTTTTCATTCCCAACATAGTACACCGTATGCTTATCTGATTCAAAGTGGCCAGATCTAGTCCAGCTCATCTTACAAGTGCCTAGTATGTTGATGTTCATTCATTCCATTTCATTTTTCAAAATTTCTAGTTTTATCATTCAAGCTACTTACATTCCATGTTCCAAATAGTAAATTATGTTTACAATTATTTGCCCTCATTTTGACTGACTTCCAGTCTTGGCTCTACCACTACTACTACTATCTGCATTCCTCTAAAGTTCTTAGGGGTTTGGAGGGGGTTATTTAATAAATGGAAGGCTAATCCTGCTTTCTAGTCTGTCTTAATTTGCAAAATCTACTAAAATCTATCCCCCATGAGTAACCGTCTGGCACTTCACATAACAGAGGCACAGCTTTCAGTGTCACAGCAACCCACATGTTATCTCAATGTATTATCCAAACTATTAAGAAGTAAATGATGTTTGAGGACTAAGATGTGTCTTATTCAGGCCATGGTCTTTCCAATCACTTGCTATGCATCTGAGAGCTGGAAAATGAATAAGGATGACAGAAGAATTGATGCTTTTGAGCGGTGGTGTTAGAGAAGACAATTGAATATCCCATGGACTGCCACTAGAATAAACAAATATGTCTTGGAGATGGGATAGGCAGAGTGCTCTTTGGAGACAATGATGAGGAGGCTTCACCTCACATGCTTTGGACATGTTGTTAGGAGGTGGTATTTCTTGGAAAGGGGTATGATACTTGGAAAGATAGAGAGGACAGCAAACCAGAGGAAGACCCTTGACTAGATGGTGACTGCCGCAATGGGATGTAATGTGTCAGGAAGTGTGAGGATGGCACAAGATAGGACAGGGTTCAGATCTGTTGTTCATAGGGTCATTATAGGTTATATTCAACTCGACAGCACTTTACAACAACAACCATGTCTGTTCAACATAATAAAGTCCTAAACAGCAAGTGAAAGTAAAAGAAAAAAAAAATTTTAAAGTACTTAACGTAATAAGTGTAGGAAAGTAAAAGTCAAGCAGTCTGGACTTGTAGATGACATATTGTTTGCAAAGAGAATCCTGAGAAATGTAAAAAAATGATTGCTAGAACGTATACTTTAATTTAGCACGTCACGGTCACTACATGATTAGTATCTAAAAAGAAGTGTTTCTCTACATTAGAAATCTATGTTATTTAAAATAAATAAAATTTATTAGCCTAACTTCTTATTCCCTTCTGTCTTTGTAATGACATTTTGCTATCTTTATGAATATTATCCTTGATATCATCCCACAACTTACCTGGTCTTCAATCATTAGTGTTACATGCCTCAAATTTATTCTAAGATGATCATGATGGTCAGATGGGATAGATTCAAGATGATATCTTGGTTCATGTGGACTTAGGCCTTAATTTTCTTAGGCCCTAATTTGAACCTGCATATGAGTCTGACCCACAGTCTGCCCCTGGCCTAGTTTTGACTGCAGATATTGAGCTTTTCCAATGATTTCTTACACAAATGTAGTCAATTTGATTCCTGTACTGCCCATCAGGTGAGATCCATAGTGAAGTCGTTGTTTGTGTCTTTTAGAAAAAGTATTTGCAAAGAATAAATCATTGAAAATATAAAATATGATCATTCTATTTCCAACCTCATTTCTATCACTAAGCTCATATTTTCCAACTGCTATTCCTTTTTCACTGTTTGCAATTTTTGCATTTTAGTTACCAATTCTCAATAACGCATCTTTATTGAATGTAAGGTCAATTTTGGACTATAGAATTTGGTAAAAATTTTCAATTTCTTCCTCTTTGGGCTCTAGATATAGAAGCATATATGTGAATAATAGTTGTGTTAATGGCTCCTCCTTGCATATATATGGATAATGTTCTATCACTCACAATACTGTATTTCAGAAAGGAACTTGAAATTGAATTTTTTACTAGGAGTGCAACACCATTGTTCTTCTGTTTTTCATTCCAAGCATACTGGGAATACCAGAATACTGCATGATTATCTGATTCAAATTAGCTAAAATTGGTCCATCTCATCTCACTTATGCCTTGTATGTCAATGATCATGGGTTCAATTTAATTTTTTTTGCAATTTCTAGTTTTCAAAAATTCAAGCTACATGCATTCCATGTTCCAATTATTAAATAATATTTGTCACTGTTTTTTTCTTATGTCAACTAACTTCCAATCTAGGTTCTACCACTACACTAGTTTAACTGTGTGCCTGTGCTGTTCATAGAATTTTCAAAGGTCTGTTATTTAAGAAGTAGATGGACAATCCTGTTTCCTAATCTGCCTTAATCTGGGAATTCTACTAAAATGTGTTCTCCATGAATAACCCTTATGACATTTTACGTACTGGTGACACAGCTTTCAGTGTCACAGTATCCTACAAGTTATCTCAGTATAGCAAACTGAGAGACAAGCGTTCTACCAGTTAGAAGCATGTTCTCCTCAAACAAAACAAATTGCCAATTTAGTTTGTAACTAATAGCAAGTCAATGTCCCAAAAGCCCTGAGGGTCCAACTGACTTTTAAACACAAAGGCCTGCCCACCTGGTCCAGATTAGTTTCAACAAGAGGCTTCCAGCCCACATCAGATTGCTAATTCAATCAAAACAACCAATCATCTTATATATGATTGCTAATTCAATCAAAACAATCATAAGCTTAATTAAATCAAAACAGCTTACACGTGATTGTTAATTGAGGCAACTTACCTTCTAGAATCTAACTGCTTCAGGCAAGAAGTTCCAAACAAGAGACTCTCAAGCAGGACAGGGGAAATAGAAAACACTGAAATGGATGTCAGAAGAAACTCTGAAATTTGCACTAGAATGTTGAGAAGCCAAAACAAAGGGGAAATATGCTGTAGTAAAAGAACTGAACAGAAGATTTCAAAGGACAGCTCCAGTGAATCAAGCTAAGTATTATAATGGAATGTGCAAAGAGCTGGAATTGGAGAATAAAAGGGGAGGAACTCACTCTGCATTTCTCAGAGAACTGAAAAACAAATTTAAACCTCAAGTTTACAATATTGAAAGAGGGTATGGCAATACATTGAATGACCCTCCCAAAAAAAAAAAATCAAAAGAAGATGAGGGGAGGAGAAGATAGAAGGAAAACACAGAACCACTGTACCAAAAAGAACTAATTGACACTGAAGAATTTCATAAAGTACCATATAAGTCAGAGCCAATGTTTTGTTTTTTTTTTTTGCCGAATTAACAAAGTTTATTTCGTGCTCGCTTCGGCAGCACATATACTAAAATTGGAACGATACAGAGAAGATTAGCATGGCCCCTGCGCAAGGATGACACGCAAATTCGTGAAGCGTTCCATATTTTTGTAACATCTTAAAAAGAAAAAAAAATTACTAAAATAAAGCCCCCAAATGAAGAAAAAACAAACAAACAAACAAAAAAAAACAAAGTTTATTTCGAGTTTGAACCCGGGCTCCCGCGTGCTGACACAGCAGCATCCAGCCAAGAGCCAGAGCCAATGTTAATGAAGGAGAAAACGGAAGTTGCGTTGAAGGCATTGGCAAAAAAATAAGGCCCCAGGGATAGATATCAATTGACTTGTTTTACTTGACAGATGCGGCCTTGGATTTCCTCACCACTCTATGCTAGGAAATTTGGAGGACAGCTGTCTGGAAGAAGATATTTGTTCCCATTCCCAAGAAAGATGAAGCTGTCAAACAGTATCATCAATATCACGTGCAAGCAAAATCCTGTTGAACGTCATTCAGAAACAGAACAGTACATAGATAGGAAACGGCCCTAAGTTCAAGTAGGATTTAGAATAGGCCATAACACCAGAGATATCATTGCTAATGTCAGATGAATCCTAACTGAAAGTAAAGGATACCAGAAGAATATCTATTTGTGCTTAATTGACTATTCAAAGCCTTTGATTGTGTGGATCATAACAAGCTGTTATTGAGAAGAATAGGAATCCCAAAGCACTTAATTAGTTTCATGTGAAATTTATACTTGGACCAAGAGGCTGTTTTGTGAAGAGAGCAAGGAAACACTGCATGGTTTATTACATCAGGATTGTATTCTCTCTTTGTATGTATTCAATCTGTTTGCTACGCAAATTATTTGAGAAGCTCTACTCTATGAAGAAGAATGTGGTATCAGGATTGGAGGGAGACTCATCAGAAACCTGGGTTATGCAAGTGACGCAACTTTTCTTTCTGAAAGACTGTTGCAGAAGATCAAGACACAGAGCCTTAAATATGAATTGCATCTCAATGTAAAAAAAAAAAAGATTCTTATCACTGGACCGATAGGCAACAACATGATGGATAGAGAGTAGATTGAAACTGTCAACAGCTTCATCTTGGATTCACAATTAACCTTCTTGGTACCAGCAATCAGGAAATCAGATGCATTGGGAAAGTCTGCACCTAGGGAAATCTCCAAATAAATGAGGAGTAATGATGTCAGTTTGAGAATTAAGGTGTGTCTCATTCAGGCCATGGTCTTTCTGATTACTTACTGTGCATCTGAGAGCTGGACAGTGAATACGGATGACAGAAGAATAATTGATGCCTTTGAATTGAGGTGTTGGAGAAGAGCACTGAATATCCCATGGACTGCCAAAATAACAAATATGTCTTTGAGAGAGTTCAGCCAGAGTGCTTTTGGAGGCAAGGATGATGAGGCTTTGCTTCATATACTTTGAGTATGTTGCTAGGAGGGGCTATTCCTTGGAGAGGGGCATGATGCTTGGAATGATGGAAGGTTGGTGAAGGAGAGGAAGACCCTTAACCAGGTGGATTGACATAGTGACTGCTGCAATGGGCTCGATTGTGTTAGGAAGTGTGAAGATGGCACAGGACAGGATGGGGTTCAAATCTGCTGTTCTTAAGTTTGCTATGAATTGTACTCAACTCAATGGCACCTGACAACAACAACAACAACAACTTTTTCTTAAAATTTAATATTAAAATTGTTGTTGTTAGGTGCCATCAAGTCAACCAGCACTCATAGTGACCCTATGAATACCGTATCTGAACCTTGTCCTGTCTTATACCATCCTCACCATCTCCAGTATTCTTAAACCCATGTCAGTTCACCGTGTTGAGGGGCCTTCTCTCTTTCTTGACTCTCCACCTTTTAAAGTATGATGTCTTTTCCAAGGATTGGCCCCTCTTAATAACATGCTCAAAGTACATGAGATGAAGATTCACCATCCTTGCCTCTAAGGAACACCGGAACACCCTGGTTGCACTTTCTCCAAGACAGACTTGTTTATTCTTTTGGCAGGCCACATGATATTCAGCACCCTTCTCCAAATCAAGTCTAAAACATCAATCCTCCTTTTGTCATCCTTAGTCATTGTCCAGCTTTCAAATGCATTGCAAGTAAATGGGAAGAACATAATTTGTATCAAGCACATCTTAGTATTTAAACTAACATCATTACTCTTTAGCACTTTGGAGAGGTCTCTGACAACAGATTTTCCCAATATGACACATCTTTTGATTTCCTGATGCTATATTACCAAGAGTGTTGATTGTGGATCCAAGATGAAGTAGTTGACAATTTCTATCTTCTCTCCTTCTATCATGATGTTGTTTACTGGTCCAGTGGTGAGAATTTTTGTTTTCTTCATGTTGAAATATAATCTATATTGAAGAGCTGAACAAAAGATTTTAAAGAGCAGCTTGAGTGCATTAAGCTAAGAATTATAATGGAATGTGCAGAGGACTGGAATTGGAGAATAAAAAGGGAAGAACTCACTGCATTTCTCAGAGAATTGAAAACCAAATTGAAACCTCAAGTCATAATATTGAAAGATGCTATGGCAATATATTGAATGACAAAAAAAATATCAAAAGAACATGGAGGAAAAAAAATTAAGACAAAGGGAAAACACAGAATTATGTTACCAAAAAAGAACTGATTGACACTGAAGAAGTTCATGAAGTAGTTTGATCTTCTTTAGCAAGTAAGTGTTTCAAGTCCTCTTCAATTTTAGCAAGCAAAATTGTGTCATCTGCATTCCTCTTTATAAAGTCCAACTGCTCATATTATTTTATCAATGTACATATTTGTTCCTATCCCAAAGAAAGGTGACCCAACAGAGTGTGGAAACTATAGAACAATCTCTCCGATTTCACATGCAAGCAAGATTTTACTGAAGATTATCCAAAAACGACTGGAACAGCACATCAGCAGAGAACTACCAGAAGTCCAGACTGGGTTTAGAAGGGGTTGTGGTACTAGGGATAT